>NC_057711.1:100979505-101082364 GCF_004010195.1 Chiloscyllium plagiosum | reverse complement strand
GGAATCTTGTCAAACGCCTTACTGAAGTCCATATAGATCACTCCTATTGCTCTGTCCTTATCAATCTTCTTTGTTACTTCCTCAAAAAACTCAATCAAATTTGTGAGACATGATTTCCCTCACACAAAGCCATGTTGACTATCCCTAATCAGTTCTTGCCTTTCCAAATACATGTACATCCTGTCCCTCAGGATTCCCTCCAACAACCTGCCCACCACTGAGGTCAGGCTCACCAGTCTATAGTTTCCTGGCTTGTCTCTACTGTCCTTCTTAAATAGTGGCACTACTTTTGCCAACCTCCAGTCTTCCGTCACCTCACCTGTGACTATCGATGATACAAATATCTCAGTAAGAGGCCCAGCAATCACTTCTCTAGCTTCCCACAGAGTTCAAGGGTACACCTGATTAGGTCCTGGGGAGTTATCCACCTTTATGCGTTTCTCTGGATTCTCGTTATTACATTTCTGAAGGCTCTCCATTTTCCTGCCGTCCCTTTACCTGTGAACATCTGCCCCCCCAATCAGCTTTTGAAAGCTCTTGCCTAATACCATCAAAATTGGCCTTTCTCCAATTTAGAACTTCAACTTTTCGATCTGGTCTATCCTTTTCCATCACTATTTTGAATCTAATAGAATTATGGTCGCTGGCCCCAAAATGCTCCCCTACTGATACCTCAGTCACCTGCCCTGCCTTATTTCGCAAGAGTAGGTGAAATTTTGCACCTTCTCTAGTAGGTACATCCACATACTGAATCAGAAAATTTTCTAGTACACATGTAATCCAAGATGGAGGATGGGAAAAATTTCTGGCTGTAACAGCTGCTTCTTTTTTGTGGTCTTTTAGGTGCTGGAGGTGATTTCCTCGAATTCCAGAAGCAGCAATTACTGATTTATATGCTGTTGCATTGTTTTGGAACTTTGTAAAAAAAAGTCAAGCCAACAGCAGTTTTAAAAGGGAGAAGAAGAGACAAAGGAAGCACATGGTGAGGTCAATGCAGGAGAGAGAGAGAGAGAGAGAGAAAGAAACTGATATCACAGTGAACCTGCACAGTTAGTGTCTTTGCTGTTTGAATTCATGTATCACTGGACATCGGAGTGCATCTGGGAAATTTAACAAACAGTGAAATTCACAACTAATCTTGGATGAACTGTTGGGCGATGTTCACAGCACAGAATCAGATAAGTGAATTGTTGTTTTATGTGTGGCCTACAGAAAGTCTGCAGTAGTGTGTAAAGTGGGTTCTTTATTGATTAGATGTTTTTGGAAATATATCTGTTGATTATACTTAAAATATAAGCCATAACTATTAATTTAACCTGGGGCAGTGTTTTGTAGGGAATACGACAGCACAGTGGCATGTTGGTTAGCACTACAGCCTCACAGCACCAGAGACCCGGGTTCAACTGTCTGTGTGGAGTTTGCATGTTCTCCCCATGTCTGCGTGGGTTTCCTCGGGTGCTCCGGTTTCCTCCCACAGTCCAAAAATGTGCAAGGTAGGTGAATTGGACATGCAAAATTTCCCATAGTGTTAGGTGAAAGGATAAATGTAGGGGAATGGGTTTGGGTGGGATGCTCTTCAGAGGGTCGGTGTGGACTTGTTGGGCTGAAGGGCCTGTTTCCACACTCTAAGTAACCTAATCAAGATGGTGTTATTTTCTGGGTCTGTAAATTGTGAAGGAGCAAAAATGGCCTTTAGTAGAGTGATATGTGCTTCTTATCAGTTGTGGGAGTCTAAAGAGAGTTTAAGGGTTACTGCGGATTATATCTGCAATAAATGCTGTCAGTTGTGAATCTTATAAGATCGAATGGATTGGTTGGAGAGACAGAAGCAATGAGGAATTTGCAACAGCGACAGTATGTGATGGATGGAAGTTATAGGAAGGGTGGGGGAAGTCTCAGATACAGTCACACAGATGGGTTAACTCCAGGAAAGGTAAGAGAGGTAGGCAGCTAGCGCAGAATATCTTCTGTGGCTATACCCATTTCAAACAAGAATGCTGTTTTGGCAAATGTAGGGGGTGATGGATTCTCAGGGGAACGTAGCACGAACAGCCAAGTATCTGGTATTGAGACTGGCTCTAATGCAACGAGGGGTATGTCAGGTTCCAAGAGATCAATTGTGTTAGGGGATTCTCTAGTCCAATTAACAGACAGATGTTTCTGTGGCCAGCAGTGAAAAATCAGAATGGTGTGTTGCATTCCTGGTGGCAGGATCAAGGATGTCTCAGAGAGGGTGCAGAATGTTCTCAAGGGGGGAGAGGGGCCAGCAAGAAGTCATTGTCCACATTGGAACCAACGACATAGGAAGGGAAAAGGTTGAGATTCTGAAGGGGGATTACAGAGAATTAGGCAGGAATTTAAAAAGGAGGTCCTTGAGAGTAGTAATATCTGGATTACTCCCAGGGCTACTAGCTCGTGAGGGCAGGAATAGGAGGATGGAGCAGATGAATGCATGGCTGAGGAGCTGGTGTATGGGAGAAGGATTCACATTTTTGGATCACTGGACTCTTTTGGGATAGAAGTGACCTGTACAAGAAGAACAGATTGCACCCAAATTGGAAGGGGACTAATACTGGCAAGGAGATTTGCTAGAGCTGCTCGGGAGGATTTAAACTAGTAAGGTGGGGAGGTAGGGACCCAGGGACATAGTGAGGAAAGAGATCAATCTGAGACTGGTACAGTTGAGAACAGAAGCGAGTCAAATAGTCAGAGCAGGCAGGGTAAAGATAGGACAAATAAATTAAACTGCATTTATTTCAATACAAAGGGCTTAACAAGGAAGGCAGGTGAACTCAGGGCATGGTTAGGAACATGGGACTGGGATATCATAGCAACTACAGAGACATGGCTCAGGGATGGGCAGAACTTGCAGCTTGATGATCCAGGATACAAATGCTACAGGAAGGATAGAAAAGGAGGCAAGAGAGGAGGAGAGTGGCATTTTTGATAAGGGATGGCATTACAGCTGTACTGAGGGAGGATATTCCTGGAAATACATCCTGGGAAGTTATTTGGGTGGAACTGAGAAATAAGAAAGGGATGATCACCTTATTGGGATTGTATTATAGACCTCTGAATAGTCAACGGGAAATTGAGAAACAAATTTGTAAGGAGATCTCAGCTATCTGTAATAATAATAGGATGGCTATGGTAGGGGATTTTAACTTTCCAAACATAGATTGGGACTGCCACAGTGTTAAGGGTTTAGACAGAGTATAAGCCTTGCGAGGGTGAATGCGTAGGTATGAGTATGGGAGATGTATGTGTGTGTATCTGAGAGAGACCATATGTCTGAGAGAGGGTCTCCATGAATGTGTGAGTATGTAAGAGTGTGTGTGAGTGTGTGTGTGAAAGTGTATAGTATAATGGGGTAACCTGTAGTGTGACATGTACCCAAGGTCCCAGTTGAGGCTATCTTCATGGGTACTGAACTTGGCTATCAGCCTCTGCTCAGCCGCTTTGCATTGTTGCGTATCCCGTAGTGTTTGGTGTTCATGTCCTGAAGTTCTTGGTGTGCATGTCCGGACAATATATTAAAGATGTGGTAAAGCAGACAAGGTGTCAGAACTACACCATGTACATGCACACAAAGAACAAGAAACTGGAGAAACTTGGCATCACCACCAACAATAGCCAAACCTCCCCTGGCACCATAGTTGAAAACATTATCACCACAGGGAAATCGATCGTCAACTTGTTGGACCACACAATTCAACTGGAAAAGATTAAAGTTCTTAGCCGAGAGCAAACTTTCTGCCCCACCACCAAAATGGACCCCATTGGACTTGCGGCAGACACGGAGGAATTCATCAGATGAACAAGGCTCCAGGAATTCTTCTAAGATGCCAGTAGCTATCCCAACAAGATAACCAATGAACCAAAACAGTTATCAGAGAGATCTGTAGTGGAGCGACCAAAGAAAGAGTCGATTTGGAGTCCTCTGGAGGGTGCTGCCCTGGGCTTGACATGTCTGCTCAAACTGTCAGGAAATATGTAAATTCCAGATTCATCAGCTGCTCCCACAAGGTAAAGCAAAACATCAGCTGATCACAATATAATGCCGTCCATGCTGTCAAAAAAATTGCAACATTGTTAGCAAAACAGCAGTTAAAGAAGGAGCCATCATCATTAAGAATAGAACAGACTACTGCAAGGAAGTGTACCGACAATTGGACAACCAGGAACACCACAAGCAACTACTGGCCTATCCGATCAAAGAACACACCCATGAACTGAACAGATTGATCAAGACGTTTGCTCCAGTCCTTCAGAGCACCCTACACATTCTCACGTAGAGGACTTCTACTGCCCTCTGAAGCAAACACACTAGGTCGGCCCATCATGTCAGGCAACAGAATCCTATGTGAGAACCTCTCTGGCTATGTTGAGGGCATCTTGAAGCCCATTGTACAGGACACCCCAGCTTCTGTCACGACACGACAGATTTCTTACAGAAACTCACCACCCACGGGCTAGTCAAACTGGGAACATTCCTCATCAAAATGGATGTTTCAGCACTCTCCACCAGCATCCCCACTATGATGGCATCATAGTTACAGCCTCAATACTCAACACTAACAAATTCCAATCTCCAAGCACTGTCCTACAAATCATCCGCTTCATCCTCAACCACAATGGTTTCACCTTTGACGACGAGTTCTTTATCCAGACACACGGAACAGCCATGGGGACCAACTTTACACCCCAATATGCCAACATTTTCATACACAGGTTTGACAGTTTGAACAAGACTTCTTTGATGTACAGGACCTCCAACCAACACTACATACCAGACATAATGATGACATTTTCTTCCTCTGGACCCATGGCAAGGAGTCACTGAAAGAACTACACAGTAATATCAATGAGTTTCATCCCACAATCAGACTTACCATGGGCTAGTCTTTAGTATCTGTCTCATTCTTGGACACACGCATCTCCATCAAGGACAGACACCTCAGTACCTCAGTTTACTGCAAAGCCATTGGTAATCTCATAATGCTACATTTCTCTAGCTTCCACCCTAAACATATTAAAACAGCCATCCCCTATGGACAAGTCCTACACATACACAGGATCTGTTCACATGACGGATGCCCTCATAAGAACAGAGTACGATGCTCACCAATTACTTATTCTGATGTGCCACAGTGAGAAACCGTAATGACCTCCTAAGGAGACAGACATGAGTTGCAACTGATAGGGTACCCTTCGTTGTCCAGTATTTCCCAGGAGCAGAGAAACTATGTCATGTTATTTGCAGCCTTCAAAGCATTATGATGAGGATGAGCACCTCACCAAGACCTTCCCTATGCCTCCACTCCTTGCCTTTAAACAACCGCTGAACCTTAAACAGACCATTGTTCACAGCAAACTGTCCAACCTTCTGGACAACATCAACCACAACACTGTACAACCCTGTCATGGCAACCACTGCAAAACATGTCAGAATGTTGACATGGATACCACCATTACAGGTGGAGACACCACCCACCGTGTACAAGGCAGGTACTCATGTGACTTGGCCAATGTTGTTTATCTCATACGCTGCAGACAAGGACACCCTGAGGCATGGTACACTGGCGACACCAAGCAGACGCTACAACAATGACTGAATGTATACCGCACAACAATCACCAGACAGGGGTGTTCCCTCCCAGTCGGGGAGCACCTCAGTGGTCAGGGATGTTCGGCCTTGGGTGACCATCCTCCAAGGCGGACTTCAGAATAGGCAACAACGCATAGTGGCTGAGCAGAGGCTGATAGCTAAGTTCGGTACCCATGGGGATGGCCTCAATCAGGACCTTGGGTTCATGTCACACTACTGGTAACCCCACTATACACTTGCACACACTCACACACTTTTACATACTTCCATACTCACGCGGACCCTCTCTCATACACATGCTGTCTTTCAGACACATATACATACACCCCCTACGCTCACACCCATACACACACACCCTTTCACAGCCAATACTCCGACACACTCACATTCACTCTCTATCAAGCATGCATGCAAATACACTCTCTCATGCAAACTCATACTTACACACGCACACTCCCAATCTCTCTCTTCCTCAAATGTGTGCATGCAAACACACACACACACAGAAGTCTATGGGGTGAATTTGCATTTGCAGAATTGTATTTGCAGATACATTCTGTTTTTGCTCATAAAACACACAACCTACAGGCAGTGAATCCATATAACATTTTATAAAATCCACTTTGGAAATAGAACCAGTCTGACTCAAGATTGGGACACAGACAGACTCTAACCTCACACCTTTAATACATTGTCTGAGCTGAGTTGTCACTTTTTTTAGATATAAAAGCTTAATTTATCTCGACAATGTGACTTAAAAGAAGTTCTGTGATTTACATATTAATGATTTGAAATCTGCAACCCATTCTAAAAGATGAAAGACTTAACAGCAATCTAAGTTTGTTCAATATGTCATTTAAATTGCATGATACTGTGATCTTTTGCTATAAATTCTATGTCTTATGATCCTGCCTACTAGTTACCAAGTTAGAAGGAGAGCGCTTTGAAAGCTAATACTTCCAAGTAAACCTGTTGGATTGTGACCTGGGATTGTGTGATTTTTAACTTTGTCCACCCCAGTCCAACATCAGCACCTGCACACCATTTTAGATGGATGCGGTGTAACTTTGCAAGGACATGAAGTTCTGTGCTGGTGGTAATTTCTTTCAGCAGATTAAAAGATTGATCTGGAGGCAAATTGTCTATACATGGCAGGTGGTGTTTAATGTTTGTAAGTGTTGAGTAATTGAAGACGAAGCAGATGAAATCATTACCATTCTCTGTATAAGTCATAGTGATTAAATGTTGAAAAGTCCAAGACTGGTGCCAAGATGCTAGAGTAAAAATGTGGTGGAGATACAGGCATTGGAAATTGATCAACAGAAGACACTCAATTCACTTGAGGATAATTAGTACTTTAATGTAAAACTCTTCATTGCTTGACAGCCTCAACAAACTGGGACTTTAGCAAAATGTAAACTTTGGGTAGACTTACATAAATATTTAAAATTTTAGACTCAATTGTGGATGGATTATCTGAATTCAATGTACAGTATTAGCAAGAATGAAAGACAGGTCCATTGAAGTTGTGTTGGCATAGAATGAGTTTAGATAATGGAATGTTTCTCTATACAGAGTGTCATTGAACTTTTGAATGATTTACTATCTCGTGTAATGAATACATATTTAAATGTCTACAGTGGAGCTGGACAAGTTCCTGGAGAAATCTAATATTCAAAGATTAGGTGGGATATTGAATAATATAACCTATTGTTATATTTAGTACGCAGATTTATGTGCAGGTACAGCATGTAATTAGGAAAGTTAATAAAATTCTATCTTTTATTGTGAGGGGAATTCAATGCAAAAATAACGAGGTTATGCTTTAATTATACAGGGCATCGTTGAGACCACACCTGGAGTACTGTGTACAGTATTGTTCATTATACTTACTTTGAAAGCAGTTGAGATCATTACTAGACTGGAGTCAGGGAGGGTGCCAGAAGACTGGAGAATGGCTAATGGAACATCTCTATTTAAGAAGAGAGGAAGGCAGAAGACAGGAAACAATAGGCCGATCAGGCTGACCTCTGTTGCTTGTAGGATTTTAGAGTCCATTATTAAGTTTGAAATTATAGAAGACTTGGAAGTATATGGTAAAATAGGGCTCTATTAGCATGGCTTAATGAAGGGGAGGTCATGCCTGACAAATCTGTTAGATTTATTTAAGGAAGTAACAAGCAAGTTAGACAGAAGAGAGCCACTGGATGATATCTATTTGGATAATAATAATAATAATAATATATTATTAAGTCATTTGCAGTTTGTATTTAACTGTATTGACTATCATTGTAATAAAATGATTATAGTTAATTACTACCACAATCAAAAGCAAGATAATTCTACCATTGCAACACATTCATAGGAAGGTTTCAATGCAACAAGCTTCAATATTTCTCTTTCCATACAGGCTAAACTTGTGTGGTGATGCTCTCTCCATATCCCAGCCTATTTGCATTTCATCCGCACTGTTGCTGGCCAATACTTGTGCTTTTCTGTGGATAGGTGCATGGCAATGAGATACAAACTCAGGAAATACATTTCCTGCTGTCGTAAGATTTCATCTTTATTTTCTTCACGAGAAGGATTCTCAGATTCAGTTGGGATAAAACAAAACACAAGCCGCAAATATTTAAGAGACACACATCAGTTGGTGTGATGTTTAAACTTCATCTGTTTCTCACCGAAAAAATAATGAAAGATCATAGCCCTACTCATTTTGGAAAAAGAATATTCCCTTTAAACGTGCCCTTCAATGCAGGAAGTTCAGGTAGCCAATTTTATTGACAGAACACTAGGAGAATTATAGAAGAGAGAAGAAGTCATGGTTATAGGCATACTAGATTCTAGAAACACAGTAAAAATCATGTAATTCAGACCATGAAATGCAGATGTGTGATTTACCTGCTTGATTTTGTGGTGACAACTGTTGCTTGTTTGTCTTGACGTGTGTAGGATGGGGGTCACCTGCCCCTTTCATCTAGTTTGTAGTGATCTCAATAATCTGGTAAAGTTAACATTAAGATGTTTGTTGCAATCCTGCACATTATACAGGCTATCTAAGAACTTCGGTCATTCTCTCTGTCTTCTGCTCATTTTCTTCTTTGTCATTCCCCACTCTGTGTCTGTCTATGTGACATCATTATAGTGAGTGATATTTGTCATATACTTCCAGATATTAACCCTTTCAGACCCAGATACACCTCCTCGAAATGTTTGTTCCAACTATTGTATTGTTAACACATATAATCACCTTTTATATTTACGTTTGTTATCCTATCTACCCCAGGATTTCACAGATTCAGTCAGTTTGGAGTCTGTACAACTCCCCTAAATGTGTTGCTTTCTGATTCCAAAAAATGATTCTTGACTTGGACAATCTTCTTAAAAGTCTGAGGTTCTCTGTACCTCTCAAATCTCAGCTTCAGCATTTGGTTCAACCCAGTGCAGAGGTGGTTGATGTCTTTGATGTATTGGAATAAGATTTCAACCATTGTATCTGCGAGTACCCTCTTCTGTATGTAATAGGAAAGATCTTTGTTGATTTTTGTTACTTTGGATGATCATACCTTCTTGTTTTGATCATAGAAATAGAATTCCTACAGTGTGGAAGCAGGCCATTTGGCCCAACAAGTCTACACCGATCCTCCGAAGAGTAACCCACCCAAACCCATTCCCCAACCCTATATTTCCCCTGACTACTGCACCTAACCTGCACATCCCTGGATTCTATGGGCAATTTAGCATGGCCAATTCACCTAACCTGCACATCTTTGGACTGTGGAAGGAAACTGGAGCAGCCGGAGGACACCCACACAGACATGGGGAAAATGTATAAACTCCACACAGACAGTCGCCCAAGATTGGAATCGAATCCCATCCCTGGTGCTGTGAGACAGCAATGCTAATCACTGAGCCACCCGTGCCGTCCCAAATATATCATAAATCCAACCTATTTGATATTTACCGTACATTGGTAAATATTCTGTACGAGGCATTAGTCATAATACTGAGCTTGTTTCTCTCTGTAAGACTTTGTCTTGAACACGCTGGTCATCATTTGCTTTTGACCTTGGAATCATTGTCCTCGGTAAAATGGGGATTGAGTTATTGAATTTCTTTCCATTGATACGTTGAAAGATTCAAATCCACATTGTTATGGAGTAGACCTGTACTTCAATAGTTTTTTAAAAATCTTTATTCTCTTTTAAAAATGACTTGATAGTTCTGACAGTTTGTTCTTCGCTATTAGTTTGACTATATCTTGCCAAATTTGTAAATAGTTGGAATCCACAATCTTGAGCAAAGTACTGAAATATTTCTTCTCTTGTCAGAAATAACTTAATTTGGAATTCTGTGAGTTTCAAAAGCCTCCTTCAATACTCTGATAATTGTTTCTGTAGTTGTCTTACTGATGTTTTAACTTCAATCCATCTTAAAAAGTAGGTGATGACAATCAAATATGATTTGCCTTTGAAGATTCATAGATCCAGTCTAAGTCTTTCCCACAGGCTGGTTGGAAATTTACCCAATTGTCACTAAAATCTCTATGTTCTGGATAGTGTATTGCCAATGTTTGGCAATTCAAAATCATTGCTTCTGTCCTTTGCATTTCCAAGCCACCATATTAGTGATGCCTTTGCTGTACATTTGGTGATGCCCAAATGGCTTTAATGTAGCTTCTCTAAAATCTCTTTTCTAAATGAAGTTTGAATAACTAATCTCTCATCATAGACTAATATCTCATTGGCAATATTTAAATCTTTTCTAAGTTTAAAACAACTTATCATGAGGGGCATGGATAGGGTGAATAGCCAAGGTCTTTTCTCCAGGATAAGGGAATCCAAAGCTAGAGGGCAAAGGTTTAAGGTGAGAGGGGAAAGATTTAAAAGGGACCTGAGGGGCAACTTTTCATGCAGAGGGTGCTGCGTATATGAAATGAACTGCCAAAGGAATGGTGGAGGCTGGTCCAATTACAACATTTAAAATATATCTGGATGGGTATATGAATAGGAAGGGTTTAGAGGGATATGAGCCAAACGCTGGCAAATGGGACTTATTAATTTAGGATATCTGGTTGGCTTGCCAAGTTAGACTAAAGGGTCAGTTTACGTGCTATACATCTCTATGACTCAATGACTTGGTCTCTGGCCTGGTTAACCATCAGTGAATATTGATGAATTTTTATACATTCCTGTTTCTGCATCTACTCCTGATGTCTTTGTTTAACTCTATTCTGACATGCTGACCATTTTGCCATTGTTGGCTGGATACATAACTCAATTTCCTTGATAGAATTAGCTTCTTGTCATGGAAGACTGTCAACAGCTGCTCCTGAGAGAGTGCCTGTTGTGATTTGCAATTTATTAAAGATATTAATGTTGCTTTCGTTTGAATATGTGGTAATCATCAAGTGAGTTACGGCTCAGATTAACTTATTATCCCCTGCATGTCCTCTTTTTTGTTTCCATGTTCCTTGTCAGTTGTATCAGTGTTAGATAAGGCATAGTGCCAGGTGTATGCATTGTCGTAATGATTCATGGTGTGAATCAATATTTTGGCTTTATGCAGTTAGCTTCTTTGATTTTCTAATAAGATTCTGTTCAAAAGTGAAAATTCTTGATTATATAAAACATACAAGTTCTTTGTTTAGAAAGATTTACAAAGATGCTGCCAGGTTTGGAAGGTGTGAGTCATAAAATTACAGCACAGGAACAGGCCCTTTAACTCTCCAAGCCAAGGAAAGCTTGAATAGTTTGGGGCTTTCTTCCCTGGAGCATCGGAGACTGATGTGGTGACCTTATAAAGGGTTATAAAATCATGAGGAGCACAGTAGGGTGAATAGCCAAAGTCTTTTTCCCAGGGTAGGGGAGTCCAAAACTAGACGGCATAGGTTTAAGGTGAGATGGGCAAGATTTAAAAGGGACATTTTCAAACAGTGGGTGGTGCGTGTATGGAACCAGCTGCCTGAGGAAATGGTGGAGACAGGTATAATTATGCCATTTAAAAGTCATCTGCATGGGTACATGAATATGAAGAATTTAGAAGTGTATGGATTAAATGCTGGCAAATGGGACGAGATCGGTTTAGGATATATGGTTGGCATGGATGATTTGGACAGAAGGATCCGTTTCTGTTCTGTAAATCTCTATGACTTTATGACTCTGCTATCTGATTTCATCTATGTTGGAGAATAATTTGTATCATACATCTGATGTTTAATTTAGTTCCTGCTGGATGGCGTACTGAATTTCTGGTGGTTGGAGGTAGTGCTTTGCTAATTAATGTTTGCTGTCCAACACAACTGTCTCAATTGCTCCTGTGTCTAACTTGAAATTTATAAGATGCCATTGATGCAAATATCTGCATGCCAAAATGTCTGTTCAGGGTCGCTGACCTTGCAAAGTAAGACTTCAGGTTTATCTTCCAATGAAGATCGTCCTTTTTCATTGATGATTTTCTGTGTGAAGACTTTTTTTATTAATTTGTCAGTCTCACTTTGCTGGTTTTACAGATCGTTTGAAAATGACCTAATTTAATGCTGCAAAAATGTATGTTCAGTGGTAAGACAGTGCTCACACCTGTTCATACATTTTTGCCACCACAGCATTGGCAGGGATTTCTGACCTCTTATGGCTGTCTGCCCACTGTGCAGTATAATATCCAAATTTCAAAATGTAAGAGACATAAAAGGCAGCTTTCATCTCAATAGCAACATCCTTGTTTGTAAGGAAACTAATAGATTTTATCGTTCTCCTGTGCAAAGGTCTTTCTCCTTCACTGAGGATTGAACTGCTTAATTTTGGATCTCTGCTTCTTTTACCAATTCAGTGACTTTCTTGTGAGTAAAGTCTTCTTCTGTCTGTAACATATCTGTCAAAGACTTATAAGCAATAACAACACCTTAATGGGATCTGGTCAATTCTGTCTTCACATCTCCATGTTCACATTTCTCAACTAGTCTATGGAAATCATTAATAAAATCATCTATAGATACACAGAGGGTTTGGACTCTTCAATTGACTTCTGCTCTTTCCAGGATTGTAATGGCTCTGAGATTAAAATAATTTCTAAATGCTTTTGAAATTTCATCAAAATTTATTGATGTTTCACTAACCTGTTGGTGAGCTGATACATCATCTATTATTCTCCAATGGAGAAAAGAAGTCAGTTCTTCTTCTACATTCACCTCGCTGTTTAATTCTGAAACAATTCTGTATTTAGAAATGGTCTGCTCCATAATGCCGAATTCTGCGCATCTTGTAGAATCCCTACAGAGTGGAAACAGGCCCTTTAAGTCCACACTGACACTCTGAAGAGTATTCTACCCAAACCCATTCCCCATTACTCTACATTTACCCCTAACCTACACATCCCTGAACCCTATGGACAATTTAGTATGGCCAATTCATCTAACCTGCACATCTTTGGATTGTGGGTGGAAACCGGAGCACCCAGTGGAAACCCATGCAAACATGGGGAGAATGTGCAAACTCCACACAGACAGTCGCCCAAGGCTGGAATCGAACTGGCATTGTGAGGTTCCACTACTAACCACTGAGCCACCATGCCACCATGCCGTCTGTGTGATTAAATCTTCTTTGATGTGAAAATTTGCATGCAATTTCTTTCTGTGTTTATTAGGTTTTGTTATTCTTAGTCTTAAATTATCTTACTGTAATGGAGTCCTTCCCAATTCTTTCGTAGTAATGGATGCTTTCCCTGCTATGACTCCCAAGGTGGTCACTTTACCCTTACAGAAAACACTCCACTGGACGAGAAATCTAACTGCAAAATGTGAATGCTGTTTAAAACTGCTTTAACTTCTGAATGATTAATTTTCTTTCTCTGTGATCCTGAAGAAGTGTGTGTGTGTGACTCTAACTTGCTGTTACTTTACTATTTCTGCCTTGTTGTATTCATGTGTAACAGCATCGATTCGGATCTGAGCTGGAGGTTTTTTTTTATTTTGAAGTCGCCTATTTGGCCTGATTAATTTTGCATCATTTGCTGAGCTTTTTCCAACCTTGCAAAAGTTTTCCCACTTAATCCTAGGCTTCCATTCAGCTCACCAACTCAAATCTACAATCAGATGGTTCAGACAGACCATAGCCCTGTGATGTAGCTTGGATATCTCTGTAATGAATTTTCTAAGTCTTTGTGGCTTAACTATCCCCTATGGAACTGCTCTGGAGTTTTGTTGGCTGTCTGAGATGCCTTCTTTCAGGTTGAATTTGGATCCTTCTAGAACTTTGAACATTTTTGAATGTTTTTCTAAGCTTCTGCTTTTGTTTCAGCTTCCTACAGTTGTCACCATTGGTGCAACCATATTGTGATCACAGCTCCCTGCTTGTAATGGTTTGTACTCTATGTGTGCCACCTCTTTGTTCTATCATGTAATGATCTTGAGTCTTAAGCAAAGTCAACAATTGGAAGCTTGTTGCATTACTGCACTGTGTATAAGTTACACAAGAGCTTCCTTCAACTGTCCTGTTTTATCTCTCACTGCCTTCTGTCCATGTGGGGAGGCAATGGCCTAGTGGTTTTATTGCTTGACTACTGACCCAAGTAATATACTGGGGACCCTGCTAAATTCAGCCATGGTAAATGGTAGAAATTGAATTTGATTTTTTCAAACATATCTGAAATTTAGAGTCTAATAATGACCATGGAACCATTGTTGGAAATCCATCTGGTACACTAATGTCCTTTAGAAAATGTCACGGCCATTCTTACTTGGTCTGGCTTACCTGTGACTCCACAGACCCACAGCAATGTGGGCAATTAGGAACGGACAATAAATATTGGCCTTGTTAGCGGCACCCACATCCCATTAATGAATGTAAAAAAATGAGTGTGACATAATTACATGGGGTAATGCTTATCACATGCTTCCAGATATTAATCCATACAAACCTGCACAGCTTTTCCAGCAATCTCTACTTGTGACTTAGGCCTACACAGAGTGATTTTAACCGATTACTTTAAGCAGATAAATGAGGCTGAGTGAAGTGAATGAAAGCTAGCCATGACTGTTTCCCTGTACATTCACTTAATGTTTCTGAAAATAATCAGCTTGATAATTTATGCATGCCCTTTCTTATCAAGTGATCCTCAATCAGCATCTGAAAATATAAGAGATCCAAGTATTAGACAATTGAAAGAAACATAACAGTAGCTTACATTACCCCCTCATTGAGCTGTGATGTTATAAATTTAAAGTTTGTGCAGGATGAGTGCTTTTGTATTTACTTTCTTTGTTTCTGCCTTGGTGTCCCAATTAGTCTTCTAGGCGAAAGTGAGGACTGCAAATGCTGGAGATCAGAGCTGAAAATGTGTTGCTGGAAAAGCGCAGCAGGTCAGGCAGCATCCAAGGAGCAGGAGAATCGACGTTTCGAGCTGTGCTTTTCCAGCAACACATTTTCAGTCCCAATTAGTTTGCTGGTTTCACCAGTCAAATGTAGATAGCTACTTTATTTACTCACAAATTCCTCATGAACAATGTGCATGTACAAATATCCAATAAAAGACTGACAGATAAAGACCAACAAAACCATCAGATGTGTCTCTTTCAGCCTGCAACAACCAAGCAGCTGCTGTGAAACACAAAAGAGATTCAAAAACCCCATCATAAAATCAAGGGGAAAATGTAACTAGAAATGACTTACAGACACCCAGAGGTAACCAGAACCAAGTTCCAGAAAACAATATGTGAGTTTATGAATTAGGAACAAGTGTTCTAACCCTGCTGTTTGAGTCTGTTCCATCATTCAATAGGATCATGGATAACCTGATTTTAACCTCAACTCTATATTCCTGCATATGCCCAATAATTTTTCATCTCCTTGGTAATTAATCATCTACCTACCTCTGACTTACAAATATTGAAAAATTATACACTCACTGCCTTTGGAGGAAGGGGTTTCAAAAACTTTCAATCCTCTGAGAGAAAAAAACAGGTTTCCTCATCTTTATCTTAAATAGGTGATCACTTATTTTTACACTACTATCACAAGTTCAAAATTCTCCCACAAGAGGTAACAGCCTTTCAACATCCACCCAGTCAAGTCCCCTCAGGGTTTTGTATGTTTTAATTATGTCACATCTGAATCTTCTAAACTCCAGAGGATACAGGGCACCTTACCTTGTCTTTCTTCATAAGGTATTCATAAGGTATTTATCGGCTCATTCCAGATAATAAAATCATATGACCAAAAGAAATTGGAACAGAATTAGGCCACTTGGTCAATCGAATCTGCTCCACCATTTAATCATGGCTGATATGTTTCCAACCGCATTCTCCTGTCTTCTCCTCATAATCCTAGATTCACTTACAAAGCAAAAACCTCTCTACCTCTAGCATAAACGAATGACTTGGCCTTCACAGCCCATTGAGGCAATAAGTTCCACAGATTAACCAGACGAAATCACTTCCCATCTCAGTTCTAAAGGGTCATCTCTTCATTTTGAATCTGTGCCCTCAGATCCTAGTCTTTCCTACTAGTGAGAACATCTTTTCCACATCCATTTTCTATCCAAGCCTCTCAGTGTTCTGTAAGTTTTAATCAGATCCCCACCTCATTCTTCTAAGTTCCATTGAGTACAGCCTCAGAGTTCTCAACTGCTTGACAAATGTCAAGCTCTTCAGCTCTGAAACCTTTCTTGTAAACTTCCTCTGTACCCCTTCCAATGCCACTATGTCCTTTCTTAGGAAGAGAGCCCAAAACTGCTCACCCTGCTCTTATATTCTGCTCTCTTGGAATGAATGCTAACATTACACTTGTAATGTTAGAATTGTATGAGGATTCTCAAGTTCTTTGAACTTCAGATTTCCGAAGTCTTTTCTGGTTTAGAAAATATTTTATACTTCTATTTTTCCAACTAAAGTGCATGACTTTATACTTTCCCACATTCTATTCCATCTGCCACTTCTTCATCCACTCTCCTAGCCTACCCAGGTCCTTCTGCAACCTCCTCACCTCCTCAATACTACCTGTACCCATCTTTGCATCATCTGCGAGCTTAGCACCAATACCCTTGTTTCCTTCTATACAGATCTTTAATAAATAATGTGAATAGTTGTAGTCCCAATACTGACTTGAAACTTCACTAGTCATTGGCTGCCTTCCTGAAAAGGATAACTTTATCCCTATTGTCTGCTTTTTGCCAGTCAGATAATCCTGTACCCATGCTAGTATCTTTCCACTAATATCTTGAGCTCTTACCTTTTCAGTAGGATATATACGGTTGAAAATTTATGTCTCTGTGATACCCGCAACAACATATACACCTGCCAATTTCAATCTGTGCTACAAGTTTATTTATCTTGTTTCATATACTGCATGCATTTAAGTATAATACCTTCAGTCCTGCAATAACTGCCCCTTTCTCATAGTTGCCCCTTTATCTGCTATGCCTGAAGTTAGATTCCTGAACATTTCTATATACTGTCTCCTATTACTTCTGAAAACTTTAATAATCTCTGCTGAGCTCTGCCCCCACCCCATTTTTAACTTTTTCCATAATTTGTCATGTAACTGAAAACATGTAACATTAACCCCCTGACAATTTAAAGCCATAGCTATGCGATTTGCTGGGATTCTAGTCCCAGCATGATTCAGGTGAAGCCCATCCATCAAAACAGCTCCAAAAATCCACAATTTTGGTGAAAATGTCCCATGAATTTAAATCCATTCCAACCCCAAACTTTAAATCACACACTTACCCCTTTAGTCTTGTTGACCCCATGCCAATTAACTCATGACTCTGGAAGTCATCCAGAGATTATTACTCTTTTGGTTCTGCTTTCTTAATTTCACTCCTAACTACTTATATTACCTCAACAGAATTTTCTACCTATATAATTGGTACCTACATGAACCATGATAACTGGATCTTTCCCCTCCCACTCCAACTTTGTCTGTAGCCCAGATGAGATATTTTCAATCTGAGCACCAGGCAGGTAACACAGCCTGTGGGACTATCAATCCTGGCCACAAAGAACAGTGTCTATTCCTCTGTATATAATATCCCAGATTACAACTACATTTCTCCTTCCTACCCAATCTTGAATAGCTTCTGTATTACCGTGCTGTGGTCAATTTGCTTATCCTCCTTACAACCCTTACTTATCCTTACAGGGAGCAAAGTTCTCAGACCTGTTAGATAAGCTGAAGGGCTGAGGCTCCTGAAGCATTACTTCCTAGATCCCTCAATCTGCCTTGCTTGTGGTCATATCCTCTTGAACCTGACCACTGACAAGGTAGTTACTCTAAGTGGCGTGACTGGCTCTTGAAATACAGTGTCTAATAACTCTCCTCCTCCTTAATGTGTCATTGTGTTCAAAGTTAAAAATCATACAACACCAGGTTATAGGCCAACAGGTTTATTTGGAGCTACTTGATGAAGGAGCAGTGCTCCAAAAGCTCGTACTTCCAAATAAACCTGTTGGATTATAACTTGGTGTTGTATGATTTTTAACTTTGTACACCCTAGTCCAATACCTTCACCTCCTCATCATAGTGCTACAGATATGGTCACTATGAACACAATGGAGTCCACCAATTCCCACATTATGCACGTACAACTCATCACTTCACCTGACATCTATTTTACTTACTTAGTTCTTAATTTCATTTTGAAAAAAAATCCTACCAGTGTTCTAGTTTGTGATCTGTAACCTGTAAATATTACCCTATTTAGCTTCAATCTGAAAGTCACCCATAAGAGTCCAATAAGTAGCTATTACCAACCAATGACTTTACAGTTTTTCCGTGATGTCACTCTTTCTTTTGTGCTTGGCTTCCGACTCTGGGTTTCAATATATTTGGTAGGAAGATTTTACAAACTATAAGCCAAAAATCAAGAAAAAAACAACCCCTTTTCCTCTGCACTGAATTCCTAAACAGCCTCCAAATTCCCTAAATTATCTATGCACTCAGGTTGTATCGCACTCCAATTGTGATCTCTCCTTTCTCACCATGCGCAGCTATCTGTTGAAGATCTGTTTATCTCCTCCTTAAGTTTATTCAGTGTCACGCCTTAACCCAAAGCCTCTCTTTCCAGATTGCCTCACAAAAATATTATTTCTGTACAAAGAACATTGAATATTGTGCTTCTTATAACAAAAGGAATAATGTTAGATGAACACTGTAAGGATTAGTGATGAAGATTGGGAATTGAATTGCTGGGCCACTTGTTATTGCATTTTCTAGGAACTATTCTAGGAATTATCTTTATTGTGAATAACAGAACAGGGATTGCTTGAAAATGAGGTGTGACTTTTCTACTTTTAAATATCTATCGTAAGTACATTATACACCAACAAAACCTGAATCAAATGTAAATATAGTGTAGGCAAATACAGAAAGGAATCATCAAGTAGATTTGAGTGGAAGCATGAATTGAGAATCCCAAAAATGATTGTGATCTATGTTAATGAAGTGAGATTCCACTGCTGTTTAATTAATTAGCTTATGGTGAGGTGGGTTCTATTTTTCCCTGGTTAGAATACTGAAAGCTGTCAATGGTTTCAATTTGAAAAATTAAAATGAGTTGTTATTTTGGAATGCTGTAACTTACTGGCATCTTAGTGTTTGATGCACTGCATATAAAAGGTTTGAAATATATTATTTTGATATGGATTTGTTAAGTTTAGTTATAATCCTGCAGGATGAAAGCTAAATCAGATCAATCAGAATTTTAGTAATCAGCAGAAACATTGTGCAGCTTAACATAAAACAACACAGTTGCTGAGCTGTGGAAGTTGTCAGACTTACCAGAATGGACAATGAAAGTACTGTTTATCAAAATAAACTTGAAATAGTATTTTTCTATGTTCAAGTACAGCTGTGGGATTCAGGGTCAGCAGCTACCATGGCAACAAAAAGTCTATCTCGAGAGGAGCTATAAATGAAGTAACTACTTGAATAGTTTTATAAATCATACAACGGCTGCAATAGCGATGCCATTGTCTTAACAGAGGTTCTAACGGTCCATTGGGTGTTTAGTCAGCATTGGGAAACATTTATTAGAAGAACGTAGAACCTGCCCATAGGCCAGTATTTTGATTTCCACATCAGTGTGAAGTACTATAAAGCTAGCTAAAGTTCTCAAAACCCTCTAGGGAATAATGTGCATAGCAACATAAGTTATTGTCTACTTCTAGGAAGTTAATATTGTGAATAGCACTTCTTTTCTCTTCATTTTTCACTTCTTTCTTTTCATTGTATTGTCCTGTTTAGTTTTACCTTCATTTCAATGAAGGCGAATATACAAAGGAGGGAATGAGGGAAAAATGATGAATTAAACTGCATTTATTTCAATGCAAGAGGAAAATGCATTTATGTCCTTAAGCAGTAGTACAACTTTCTGTAAACAAAGTCTTCAATTGTCACCACCGGTCTGATATTGTTTTCTGCTCTGTGAGATTCCAGTCTTTTTATAAATCTAAGAATGTGATAGGGAATGGCAGCAAAACAGCAATCATTGTATGAAGGAAAGGAGAGCATGGCCAGTTTCTCCAAACTATTATTTTACATGCCATACAGCTGGCTGATAAACATGATTAAGGTATTATGTGAATGTGTTACAATGAATGGACATGAAAGACAGGTCAGATCAACAGTTCCACATTTCCCACCCAACAACAAGATCACTCTTGTAATTTCACCAAAATCTGACACCTGCCCACCATATGAAAATTAATTATTAAAGGACAATTGAACTTGTGTCAAGGCCAGATCTACAGGTTGCTTGACTTTTAAGAGAAATTTATAAGACAGCAGAAAGTGGGAGAACTATATTTAGATGAGATTGCACCCCCCTCCTTGCCACCCGCCTACTCTGAAATATATACCCCATAGATAACCTTGCCCCTTCCCTAAGCTTTCCAAATCTTGCTGACCCAAAACCCCAGATTTGTCATACTCCAGAGTTTACATTTCTTTGTGGACCCAAAGGATGAGGTCCTGCAAAGTGAATATAGGAGTTAGATAGGAAGTTAAAAAGCAAGACCTTAACGGTAATAATCTCTGGATAATTTGATTGTCATGCGCGAGTGGGAATAGGAATAGGAAGATAGGACAAATTAGAGCGAGGCTGAGGATCTGGAGAAGGGGGCAAGGATTCAGATATTTTAATCATTGGGATCTCTTTTGGGCAGAAGTGATTTGTACAAGAGGGACAGGTTGCACCTGAAGTGGACTGCCACAATTATGCTGGCAGGCAGATTTGGTTGAACTACCTGGGAGGGTTTATACTAGTCTGGCAGAAGGGTGAAACCCTAAGCAGTAGTGAGACAAAAAAGAAGGGTTAGGCTAGTACAGAAGTTAAAGAGAGCAAGGTGAATATACAAAGGAGGGAATGAGGGAAAAATGATGAATTAAACTGCATTTATTTCAATGCAAGAGGCCTGACAGGTAGGGTAAATGAACTCACGGCACAGATGGGAATATTGGACTGGAGATATCATAGCTATTACAGAAACATAGCTGAGGAAGGTACAGGATTGGCAGCTCAATATTCCACAGTACAGGTGTTATAGGAAAGAGAGAAAAGGAGGCAAGAGAGGAAGGGGAGTGGCGCTTTTGTTTACGGAAAACATCACAGTGGTATTTCGAGAGGATATTCTTGGGGGATAATCCAGTGAGGCTATATGGGTGGAATTGAGAAATAAGAAGGGGATGATCACTTTTATTGGATTGTACTATAGATTCCCCCCCACCCCAGAGTAATCAGTGAGATATTGAGGTACAAATATGTGAGGAGATTGCAGATTGCTGTAAGAATTATAGGGTCATAATAATAGGGGATTTTAATTTTCCAAACATAGATAGGGACTACCATAGTGTGAAGAGCTTGGATGGAGAAGAATATATTAAGTGTGTTCAGGAAAACATTCTCAATCAATATATAGATGGTTCGACTAGAGAAGGGGTAAAACTTAACTTCCTCTTGGGAAATAAGGCAGGGAAGATGACTGAGATGTTTGTGGAGGAGCACTTTGGTACCAGTGATCATAATTCAATTAGTTTTAAAGTAGATATGGAAAAGCATAGGTCTGATCGACAAATTAAAGTTTTAAATTGGGGCAAGGTTTTTTTTATGATACGAGATGGGAACTTTCAAAAGTTTACCAGGGAATGCTGTTCGCAGGTAAAAGGATGACTGGCAAGTTGGAGACTTTCAAAAAGTGAGATAATGAGAGTTCAAGGCCAGTATGTTTCTGTTGGTGTGAAGGGAAAGTGTGGCAGGGGTGGGTACACTGGATGACTAGAGGTATTGAGGTTTTGGTCAAAAAAAGGAGGCATATGTCAAGTATAGATAGCTAGGATCAAGTGAATCCCTTGAGGAGTATAGGAGTAGACTTAAGAGGAAAATCTTAAGGAGGGCAGAAAGGCTGCTGATGTAGATTTGGCAGATTGAGAACAGGAGAATCCAAATAGATTCTGCAAATATATTAAGGGCAAAGGAATAACAAGGGAGAGAATAAGGCCCCTTCATAATCAATGAGGCCAGCTGTTTTAGATTAGGTTACTTACAGTGTGGAAACTGGCCCTTCGGCCCAACAAGTCCACACCGACCCTCCAAAGAGCAACCCACCCAGATGCATTCCCCTACATTTACCGCTTCACCTAACATTAGGGGCAATTTAGCATGGCCAATTCACCTAACCTGCACACTTTTGGATTGTGGGAGGAAACCGGAGCATCCGGAGGAAACCCACACATACACAGGGCGAATGTGCAAACTCCACACAGACAGTTGCCCAAGGTGGGAATTGAACCCAGGTCTCTGGTGCTGTGAGGCAGCAGTGCTAACCACTGTGCCACCGTGCCACCAAGCATAGTGTTTGTGGAACCACAGGGAATGGGTGAGGTTCTAAAAACAAATATTTTTTGTCAGTATTTACTGTGGAGAAATATATGGAAGCTGGGGAACTCAGGAAAGTGGACAGTGATGTCTTGGAAAGAGTTCACATTACAAAAGAGGAGATGCTAGAGGTCTTAAAACACATCCTAGGACCTGATTAAGTCTATCCCAGAACAGTGTGGTAAGCTAGGAAAGAAACTGTTGGGTAAAAACAATGACTGCAGGTGCTGGAAACCAGATTCTGGATTAGAGTGGTGCTGGAAAAGCACAGCATTTCAGGCAGCATCCGAGGCAGCATCCGAGAAAGTCCCCACCCCCACCCTCCTCTCATTTATCTTTCCACCCTTCAGGCACTCTGCCTCTATTCCTACTGAAGGGCTTTTGCTTGAAACGCCGATTTTCCTGCTCCTCGGATGCTGCCTGAACTGCTGTGCTTTTCCAGCATCACTCTAATCAAAGAAATTGTTGTGGCCCTAGCAGAAATATTTGCATGAACAACACCCCGGGAGAGGTGCCAGAAGACTGGATGGGGTCTGATGTTGTGCAATTATTTAAGAAAGGCTGCAAAGAAAAGCCGGGGAACTACAGACTGCTGAGCATAACTTCAGTAATGTGAGTTGTTGGATGGGATTCTGTAGGACAGGATCTACATGCATTTGGAAAGACAAGGACTGATTAGACATAGTCAGCATGGTTTTGTGGATGGGAAATTGTGCCTCACAAATTTGATTGAGTTTTCTTAACAGATAAGCAAAAAGATAGGTGAAGGCAGAGTTATCTACGTGGACTTCAGCAAGTCGAGTTGGGACATTATGTTACAGCTATATAAGGTATTGGTGCAACCACATTTGGAGTACAGCGTACAAATCTGACCGCCCTCTTAGAGGAAGGATGTTACGAAACAGGAAAGGATGAAAAAAAGACTTACGAAGATGTTAATGAGACTGGAAAGTTGGAGTTGTAAGGAGAGGCTGGATAGGCCGAAAAGTTTTTTTCCTGGAGCATGTGTGGTTGAGGGGTGGCCTTATAAAAGCAAGAGGGCATAGATGAGGTGAATAGGCAAGGTCTTTGCACCAAGTAGGGGAGGTCAAAACTAGAGGGATAAGGTTTTAGGTGAGCAGGGAAAGATTTAAAAGGGATCCACGTAGCAACATTTTCACACAGAGATTGTTGCATATGTGGAGGAAGCTGCCAGAGGAATAGATACAGACAGGTAAAATTACAACATTTCAGGGACATTTGGACAAATACATGGATAGGAAAGGGTTAGAGGTTATGGGTCAAACCCAGGCAGATGGGACTAGTTGTTAGGGAAACCTGATCAGCATGAATAAGTTGGGCTGAAGGGCCTGTTTTCATGCTATGTAACTCCATAACTCTATGACACTATAGTCTACAATACTCACTGCATGCATTACTGAACTCAAATCGCCATGGTTTCTTTCATCAAACATCACCCCCAGTATACTACAGTCTGAGATTCACTTCACTTGTTAGCTCATGTAAAACATACCACAAAGATTGAGCTCTTGTTGAGATAGATGTCTTGAAGTCAATTAGCAGTAATTACTTATGCTGATAACATCACAGACCTGTATGTGTTCTGGGTGTTGTGCTGACTGATGTTACTATACGGTAAGTGCACAGAGAGGGAATATGACAGAATAATGATCATGTCACTGGACTAAGAATCCAAAACCTCAGGCTAATGTTCTGGGAACATGTGTTTCAAATCCCACCATGAAAGATGACAAAATGTGAATTCAGTTAAAAAAAAACTGGACTACAAAGTAACTTAATGGTGACCATGTGCGATTATTGTAAAGGGCCATCCTTTAGGGAAGGAAACTTGTCATCTTTACCTGATCTGCCTACATATATCACCAGACCCACAACAATATGGTTGACTCTTAACTGCCCTCTGGACAATTAGGCTGGATAATAAATGCTAGTCTAGACAGTGGTGTTCACATCCCAGGGACAAATAAAAATGCGCAGTAGACTGAACACACTATAGTGTTACCCAATGCACTGAGATTGACTGAAAGCGAGGCAGGTAACTTTAGGCCAGAATGTTACATGGATCATGTGCTGTCTTAAAGATACTGTACACTAGGGCAGAGCACAGGATCATAATTTCAATTTCTTGAGCAAAGGACAACTAACAAAACAAAGGAGACACACTGTAGAATGTGGGGAAGAACTGCTCTGTATTAGCAACCAAGAAGGATACTTGTGAGTGTTTATTTTCTGCTCAAAACAAAGGAACTATAAGATTTTAAGGACCACAGGTCACCAAAGGTGGGCCATGGTGACAGAAAGTGTAGAAAGTAGAATGATTATTGAAGATTCAAACTGCCATGATAGAGAGAATTTAATCTTTCTTTATGCATTAGATGTGACTGGATGTCCATTTATGTGATGTTACATATTGGTCAAATGTGTGGCAGAGCCTGAAAGAATTTTGTAAGACCATGTTTTGGTTGGGTTAGTTTTTTTTTAGATTACTTAGTGTGGAAACAGGCCCTTCAGCCCAACAAGTCCACACTGACCCGCTGAAGCGCAACCCATCCAGACCCATTCCCCTACATTTACCCCTTCACCTTATACTAGGTGCAATTTAGCACGGCCAATTCACCTAAGCTGCACATTTTTGGAATGTCGGAGGAAACCGGAGCACCCAGAGGAAACCCACGCAGATACGGGAAGAATGTGCAAACTCCACACAGTCAGTCGCCTGAGGCGGGAATTGAACCCAGGTCTCTGGTGCTGTGAGGCAGCAGTGCTAACCACTTTGCCACCGTGCCGCCCAAAGTTAGGTAATGCAAACTTAGCTTTCTTCAGTTTGTTGTGTTAGTTGCTTATTAATTAATGTTTGAGGAGAAAGCAAGAACTGCAAATGCTGGAGATCAGAGTCGAAAAGTGTGGAACTGGAAAAGCACAACAGGTCAGACAGCATCTGAGGAGCAGGACAGTTGATGTTTCAGGCATAAGCCCTTCATCAGGAATGTGGGAGGGTGCTAGGAGAATAATGGGGGATGGGGGTGTGACTGGGAGCAAGGTAGCTGGGAAGGCAATAGGTAGATGGAGGTGGGGGGTGATGGTGATAGTTCCGAGTGAGGGTGGAGCGAAGAGGTGGATGGAAGGTGGAAAGGTAGGACAGTTCATGAGGGTGGTGCTGAGTTGGAGAATTGAATCTATAATGACGTGGGGGGAAGGGAGATGAGGAAACTATGGAAATCAACATTGATGCCGTGTTCTTGGAGGGACCCAAGGCAGAAGATGAAGCGTTTTTCCTCCGGGCATCGGGTGACTTGGATTTGGTGGTGGAGTGGGAGGGGCAATTGAAATGGTCAGCTACGGGTCAATGGGGTTGTTTGGTACATGTGCCCCAGAGATATTCCATGAAACATTCCGTGAGTTGGCATCCTGTCTCCCCAATATAGAGGATTAATGTTGAGCTATGTTTGAAACAATAGTCAAGTCAAATAACTCACTTGCATAACAGTCCTCCACCCATTGGAGGTGCCTAACAGATTTTAATGATTTATGAGATAGCTCCCCCCATAGTCGTCTCAAAGGTAGTTAGTATTATGTCTTGCTGTAAATGTCATGCTTGTCACAGAGGGAAATTTTCCTCTCCATGCATCCATTCAATCGAATTACTGTTTCTCCAGAAACACTGAAAACAAAACTGAGCAATATAATATTTAAACAGTACTAAACAAACTTATAACCAAACCATTACAATACTATTGAATGAGCATCACTGAGTTGCTGTCCACAGAAGAGGAGATTACCTGATATTTGTAAGTAAATAATCAGGGCAAACAATGTGACATGCGTTAACCCAGATGAAACTAATCCAACACTCATCAGTGACCTACTGTGCAGTTATTTGAATATAACTTGAAGTTGAAATAGATTTTCTAAAATTAGTTTTGAATTTAGTATCAATAGCTTTAACAGAGAGTAAAACAATTAAAACTACAGTGAATCTCTTGTTTTTGTGAAAAAAGGTCAACGACTTACATACAGCAAAATAGTAATTTTCACTAGTGACAAACTTAAATAGATGTTTATCACATTCAGTCACTGGAGGCAAGATTACCAGCAGTAACACTGGAATATAATTGGAACAGAAACATTGGAATAAGTCAAGAGGAACTAAAAGCAGCCTCTATAGGCTCAATAATGGCAGTAATGCTTGTGACCAATTTGTGGAGAAAGCTCTTGGAATTGTCGTGGGAATAGTTTTTCGGGATCTGAATGATCATTCTGTTGTGAGAAGAGAAGTGTTTGAGGCAGTCAGATAGGCATCAAACCCATGAGAAGAAGAAATAAATTATAAAACAAGCAAACAATCAATTTGGAAAGGCAGGACCGGGCAAGAAAAAAAGAGAAACTGAGCAGTTATTGGAGCAGGGCTCCCTGTCCATAGAAATAAAGAACAAAGAACAAAGAAAATTTACAGCCCAGGAACAGGCCCTTTGGCTGTCCAAGCCTGGGCCGATCCAAATCCACTGTCTGAACCTGTCACCCAATTCCTAAGCATCTGTAGCCCTCTGCTCCCCACCTACTCATGCGTCTGTTCAGATGCATCTTAAATGAATCGACCATGCCTGCCTCTACTACCTCTGCTGGCAATGCATTCCAGGTACCTACCACCCTCTATGTAAAGTACTTGCCGGATGTATCCCCCTTAAACCTTTTATCTCTCACCTTGAAAGTGTGACCTCTCGTTATTGAATCCTTCACCCTGGGAAAAAGCTTGCTTCTATCTCCCTGTCTACACCCTTCATGATTTTGTAGACCTTAATCAGGTGCCCCCTCAATCTCCTTTTTTCTAATGAAAACAATCCTAACCTACTCAACCTCTCTTCATAGCTAGCACCTACAATCCCAGGCAACATCCTCGTAAACCTTCTCTGTACCCTCTCCAAAGTGTCCACATCCTTTTGGCGACCAGAACTGCACAGTGTTCTAAATGCGGCCGAACCAATGTCGTGTATAATTTTAACATGACCTGCCAGCTCTTATACTCTATACCTCATCTGATGAAGGCAAGCATACCATATGCCTTCTTGACCACTCTATCCACCTGTACAGCAACCTTCAGGTTACAACGGACCTGAATTCCCAGATCTCTCTGCTCATCAACGTTTCCCAAGGCTCTTTAGTTTACTGTATAATTCATTCTAGAATTAGACTTCCCAAGATGCATCAGCTCACATTTGCCTGGATTGAGCTCCATTGGCAATGTCTCCGCACAATTCTCCAGTCTATTTATATCCTCCTGTATTCTCTGACAGTCCCTTATGCTTTCTGCTACTCCACCAATCTTTGTGTCATCTGCAAACTTGCTGATCATACTAACAGTGACCTCTTCTAGATCATTTATATATATTACAAACAACAGTGGCCCCAATACTGACCCTTGTGGAACACCACTGGTCACCTTTCTCCATTTCGAGAAACTCCCTTCAACTACTACTCTCTGTCTCCTGTTGCTCAACCAGTTCTTTATCAACCTAGCTAGAACACCCTGCTCACCATGTGACTTCACTTTCTCCATTAGTTTACCATGTATATCAGAACAGGAGTAATCCACTCATCCCTTTTTGCCCAATCGAGTGGATTTAATACAAAAGCAAAATACGCCAATGTTGGAAATCTGAACTAAAAACACAAAGTCCTGGAACAGCTTAGCAGGTCTGGCAACAACAGTGTGAGAGGAAAAATAGGGGACGGAATTTTCATCTCTGGGTGTGGTGAGAATAATAGTGAATGTAGAAACAAAATCAAGTGAGAATAGGGTTAAAAAAATATTCTTGACATCAAAAAAATTGATCCATTTACCCCTCAAGCAATATTCTGTCAAAACTATGTAGGTGCTGGGAAGCCCTAAGCACATTGATTAATATGGTGCTGCATGATGTCAGCTGCTGGTAGTCATTGCAATGCATAGAATTTGGGCTACTGCACACGGTGACTCAGTGGTTAGCACTACTGCCTCACAGGACTGGAGACCTGGGTTCGATTCTAACTTTGGGCAACCGTCTGTGTGGAGTTTGCATATTCTGCGTGGGTTTCCTCCCACAATCCAAAGATGTGCAGGTTAGGTGAATTGGCCATGTTAAATTGCCCATAGTGTTCAGGGATGTGTAGGTTAGGTGCATTAGTTAGTGGTAAATGTAGAGTAGGACGGGAATAGGTTGGGGTGGGTTACTCTTCAGAAGGTTGGTATGGACTTGTTGGGCCAAATGGCCTGTTTCCATAACGGAGGGATTCTAGGATTTTAAAAAGAGAATGTAGCCATTGAGCATCAAGTGGCAACTTCAGCATCTCACCCTTGAGGGGCAACTGCTTTATTTCCATGCATTTGCATTTCATTGAAACCCTAATGTAACCCATCTGTACTCCACTTCAACTCTCCTCTCCTCCACTAAGAAACTAGTCAATTCCTGACAGTAAAAGAGCATACTTTGGGGTTACATTTCACTAAATCCCTGTCCCAGCCATCATGGCAATGCCTGTTCTGCACAAGGTTCCTGTACACATCATGCCCATCATCCTCTTTGACCCTTCATCCACAGAACTCTATGTCAAAAAGCTCCTAGCCTCACCACATCAGCATGCCTGCTCTAGGACCAACTCATGCTTTCAATACTTTACTTTGGAGCCCAGGGACACCTATGACTTGCATTCCAATGCTAAGTCACTTTGTATGGATGAACATAGATATATCTCCTGCATCTACACAGAATGCTTTGCACTCTCATGGGCACACACAACTTTTGGCTCTTAGTTTGCTTTCTTAGTGCTCAGTGTATTTAACATTGAGTTGTAGGCTGCCAGCCGCTGTGTTGATCACATTGCTTTTATCAAAGTGCACAGAGTCTTCAATGTTCAATTACAGCCTGCCAGCCTATGCAATTTGGTTTGCTTTATAGTACAGTGGGAGAGACAGGCAGCTTCTAATGGTGGGTGGCACTGAACAGTCAATCTATCAGTCATTTAAGGGATGAGCATGTCATTATATAGTGGAACATAAATGTGAGAGCTGCAACACGTCAGCAGATTACTCTACATGTTTCTCAAGCAATTGACTATGTGTGAAAGTCAAAGGGAAGCAATCCTTAATGTGTCGTTAGGGTGAGTACAGCCTGATTACATTACAGGGGGTTGGTCACAGTCAGTGTGGACAATCTAGGGTTTGCAGATAGCTCAGATTGGACTATTGGACCAGACAGGGGTCTGGGTTGGCTTTTCCTGTAATGAGACAAAGGAAGAGATTGACTATGGAGAAAGTGAGTACAAAAAGAGTTAGAGGTGATGCATGAGCCTGAGGTACTGTGGTCTCCTTGGTGAATGAGAAGAAAGCACAGAGGATAGGAAAGGTTTATAGATTGGGAGGATGTGGCATGTAATTATGAGATCATAGTCCATGTGATTAGTGAGATGCAAGTGCGGTGACAGAGTTGGAGTCAGTGCTGGGCCAGTGAACATGTGGAACCAGAGAGAAGAAGGTGGTGCTAACTCTTGCTGGGTTCCTCTGGATGACAACAATATATTTTATCAAGAAGAGACCATTCAGCTGGACAGAAAGCTGGATATGGTAGATACAGTTGTGTTTCATTTCCTTCTCCAGATTACCAAGGACTTAATGTGTTGATAAACATGGGACAAGTTCAGGACTTCCATATGCTGAGAATACCAGGCTGCCAGATGTGGCACACATAATGGGAGAATCTCAGCTGTCTCTCAACAGGTTAATCAAAAAAACTGCTAGCCAGGTACCTCACATTACTCAAATCTATCCAATGAGGATTGGCAGCCATAATCTCATTGTCTAAAAAATAAGCTTATTTGGTCATAGCAACCCATATAAGAAGGGTAATGAAATCGTCGACTCTTCATTGTCTAAATTGATCAATTCAAAGAGTGCACAGAGTCATTCCTTCATCATGCATTATACATCTTATCATTTCTCAGCCAACTTTCAGCCCCAGTCTCCAACCTCCTGCTTCTGTACCTCCCAACATCTATTTTATCTTGTCTCCTTGTGATTAAATGTGTCCTCTAAATGAAAATCATTTGGGAGGCAAGAAAAATAAATTCAAGATTTATGTGAACAACATATCTATAATGTTCCATATCATGAAAACAGCAGTGCATTCCCTGGACATCACCCCCACCTACTCCTCCCAGAGGACAGAGAACTCAAAAAAGAAACCATGGTGAACTGAGATGGAGTCGATAAGCATGGTGCTAGAAAAGCACAGCCAGTCAGGCAGCATCCGAAGGGCAGGAGAATCGATGTTTTAAGCATTAGCTCTTCATCGGGAATGAGAGGGTGGCCCAAGGGAGCTGAGAGATAACTGGCAAGGCAGGGTAGGGCTGAGGGGAAGGTAGCTGGGAATGCGATAGGTAGATGAAGGTGAGGGGTGATGGTGATAGGTCAGAGAGGAGGGTGGAGTGGAAGGAGGGAAGGAAGATGGACAGGTAGGACATTTCAGGAGGGTGTTGCCGAGTTGGAAGGATGGATCTGGGATAAAGTGGGGGGAGGAGACATGAGGAAACTGGTGAAATCAACATTAATCCTATATGGTTGGAGGGTCCCAAGACGAAAGATGAGGTGTTCTTCCTCCAGGCATCGGATAGTTAGGGTTTGGTGGTGGAGGAGGCTCAGGACTTGCATGTCCTTGGTGGAGTGGGAGAGGGAGTTAAAGTGTTCGGCCACAGGGCAGTGGGGTTGGTTAGTGCGTGTGTCACTTTTTGTCTCTGATCTCCAGCACCTGCAGACCTCACTTTCTTCTGAACTGAGATGCAGGTTAAAATCAGTTCAGACGGGAAACCACTCAGGGTGAAGAGAACTTGGAAAGAAAACAGAGGAGATAGCTTGGTGAGAAAATTAACCTGGTGCATAGGCAGACAGTACTGAACCAGGATTTTTAGATGAGAGATGAAAAGTTGGAATAAAGCGAGGAGCAAAAAGTACCAGAGGACAGACTAAGGTGAGATTTGGCTAGAAAAATGACATTAACATTGAGGACTAGAAGAGACACATGGTAAGGTATAGTCAGATGAGAAAGCTTCAGTTGAGGGGGTAGGTTTCCATTGATGCTAACTTATAACTTGCTTTCCTGTTAAAACCAACTCTGTTTTCCATTCTTCAACTGATCCCCAGGACTCCAAAAACTGCTTTCATGTATTTATTCACAAGCACAACTCCAGTTGTTCATTGACAGTTATCTCCACCAAACAAAATTGTTCCTCATGTTTCCCCGAGCTCTAAACTTGCTCAGATGCATCATAGAAATATAGAAACATAGAAAATAGGAACAGGAGTAGGCCATTTTACCCATTAACTCTGTTCTGTTATTTAAAATTATCATGGTTGATCATCGAGCTCAATATCCTAATCCTGCCCTCTCCACAGATCCCTCAATCCTTTTAGTCATAAGACCTATATCTACATCCTTCTGGAAAAAGTATAATCTTTTAGCCTCAACCACTTTCTGTGGTAATGAATTCAACAGGCTCACCACTCTCTCAGTGAAGACATTTCTCCTTAACTCAAAGGTTCCTTAAACTATGATTCCTGTTTCTGGACTCTTCCACAATCAGGAACATCCTTCCTGCATTAAACCTGTCTAATCCTGTTAGAATTTTATAGGTGTCTATGAGATCCTTTCTCATTCTTCTAAACTCCAACGAATAAGTTCCTAAATGACTCCATCTCTGATTATACATCAGTCCTGCCATCCCAGGAATCAATTTGGTAAAGTTTCACTGAATTCCCTCAAGAGCAAGAACATTCTTCCTCAGATTAGGAGACCAGGCATTCCAAATATGGCCTCGCCAATGCCTTGTATAACCGAGTAAGACATAGTTGTTCCTGTACTTGAATCCTCTTGCTATGAAGACCAATACACAGGTTGCCTTCTCTACTAGGAGAAAGTGAGGATGTTGGAATCAGAGTCGAGAGTATGGTGCTGGAAAAGCCCAGCAGGTTAGGTAGCATCTGAGGAGCAGGCGAATCAATGTTTCTGGCAAGAACCCTTCATCAGGCATGAAGCATTCCTGATGAAGAACTCTCGCCTGAAATGTCGATTCTCCTGCTTCTTTGAAGCTGCTTGACCTGCTGTGCTTTTCCAGCACCGCACTCTCAATTCTTGCCTTCTTTACTGCCTAACACACCTGTGCATGTACTTTTAGCGACTGGTGCATGAGGACACCCAGATCTCATTGAACACATGAAATCTCATGCAACATTTCTGCATCTTCCTCATAGCTCACCCTTCCACCCAGCATTGTATCATTCATAAATTTTGAGATATTACATTTAGTTCACTCAATTAAATTATGTAGACATTGTTCATGGCTTTTTAGTCCCTAGTCTCAGCTGTAGTGATCTATTTGTGATACCCTGTTTTTTGGGAGCCACCACAACTTCCAGGATTTTTGCTGAGCCTGGACTGCGACATATAGCTACCTGATTACTCCTAGAATGTGATCTGACCTCGAACAAAACTGAAGTATCCAACTACTCTTGAGATACACCTCACTGTCTCCTACGCAGAACTCATTTTGTTCATTGCATTTCCTGCAAAGTAGCCAAAAATCAGTTTCTTCATCAACTTCTAACTTAGAGTTTACTCTGTGACAACTGTTGGCTTTCAATATCTGTCTGTATCTTTTGAAGTATTCTTCCTTGACCCCTAAAATGTCCTGAATGACTTATTGAATATCTGCTGCTAAGCCCTTCCCTTTTGCAAGGCACAATTTAATATTGCCATCTGGCAACTTTTAGAATTGTAGGAGCAAGTTATTGCAGAAGTTGGAATCTGTACTGAAAACAGCCAATGTTGGCAATCACAGCAGGTCAAGATTGCTCTCTCTCCATGGATATTGCCTGATATGTTACGATCTCCAGCATTTGCTGTTTTCGTATAACTTTTAGAACTCCTGCTTCTGAATGTTACCAGGAATAGGTTGCAGGTTTGCTCAGTACCCAAAAAGTGGATTAATTCAGGGATTCCATGATCTAGTTCACTTGCAAACTTTAATTTTCTTTTTTTTAAAACAATATTTTGCTTAACCTTCAAAAGTTTCTAAAGCTGTCCCAAACTTCAGACCTACTACTCCTCTTTGCATTATTACAAACATATTCTTTTGACCTAGCACAATCTTAAACTATTCTTTTAGCCACAGATAGATCTCACTTTTCCAGTTTTCAACAGAATGTCAATTTCTTGAGAATTTTGAAATGTTTCTTTAAATGCTTCTCATTTTTCATCAACAATTCCAAATTTTCTATCTAATTATCCAATCTACTTCAGCTAATTTGTTCCTCGTGCCAATATAATTGATCTTATACTAATATTCTCATTTCAAATTTAAGTGCATCGCTCTCAATTCAGTTGAAATTCCATCATATTATGATCACTCTTTCCCAAAGGTATCCATTCTATGATATTACCAATCAATCCGGCGTCATTATAGAAAATGAGATTCAGAATTATCTCTTCAATAATTGGTTCTAGAATAGATAATTTGAGGAATGCAAATTGAGGAATTGAGTTAGGCACAATTATATTCCAAGGTATTGGACATTGGGCATTTCGCGATTTGGAAAGTAATTAATAGATCTCAGGGACTTGCTTGTAGGAAAAAAACGTTTAACTTATAGACTCAATATTAGATGGCTAGAAAGAATGTGTGATGTGCTAGGGTAAGCTTAGATAAAAACATAGGGTCAGGCTAATGGATCAAAATTTATGGTATTTTTGTGTTTTCAGACCAGTGTTTCTGGTTACTGTGGTTTCACAGTTTGATTTGAAAGCAGGTTGACATTATTTATTTAAGCCCAAATATACCAAATGGATGTTGCAGATCGAGTATTTTATGCAGGTTTGACTGTTCTGTTTCATTTTTAAATTTTTGCTGAGTAGTTCCAAGCTTAGAATTAAGAACCGTAGATTACATCCCCTTGAGGAAGTCTTTCATGATAATCCTGGTTTGCTATTCTTGGTGCAACGGTGTATATTTTCACAATTCAGTCAGGTTTCTCATCTGATCAGATTTATTTCTCGCAATTCAGTACTTTAACTCAACAGAAATTGGAGATTGAGACAGTTCCTGCACTCTGCTCATGATCCTGCTCATTTCAAGGTGGCTAACAAATTGATTAGTCATCAATAATTGTCAATGATTGATAAATACAGATAACAACAGACAAATTCATGTCTGAACAGTGGTTGCGAATGTTCTTTTCAGTATCATCATGCTTAAGCTACTTGATCAGTAATCCAGAGAATGAGGGTTGAATTTTTGAGTGGGGTTTGGGACTCTGGTGTCAGTGTAACAAAATACTTCCAAGTCTGCACATGCTCATAGTGAGATTAGTTGAGCAATTTTACTGCAGCACACCTCAATTTAGCTCCTTTTGGATGACAGACATCATCCTGATTCTGCTGGAATATTCAATGGGTTGATGCTTTGGAGAATCAGCAATGCCAAAAGATGTGGCGTTGCTGCTGAGGCAGGCAGGAGACATCATGTTAGAGGGTCCAGGATGGGGAGTTAGGGGTCACTTCAGAAATCCTTGGGATCATGGAAGTTTCCTTTGTGCCCTCAGCCTCCTCTTTGGGAAGAGAAATATTTGGTTCTGTCCAGGAGCAGCTGCAAGAGTATCTAAGAAGCAATGCCCTGGCAGTCCCAATGAAATAACTCTTAACCAGACATTAAATGATGCAAGTAAGCTGCCTGCCTCTTTAAATCCATACCCCCATCCTTTGCCTCTCTTCCTGAAATCACATGGCCAGTGAAAGTCAACTTTGTGACTCCATCTCACGATAGCAGTTTGATCAATTGACTGCAATTTCAAAAAGGAAACCACTGGAAGCGAATTATTGGTCTCAGATAAAGTGTTCATGAAGTTGTCAAACATCCCAACAGTTTATACTGTCCTTTATGGAAGCACACGTGCTGTTGTTATCTGCTGTGGCCTGTTTGTGACACCTGTCTGACAGCAAAACTGTTGTCTAGAAATAATAGTAAGTTACTCAGTTAACTGTGGCTTCATTAGATGGATAATAAATGCCAGTCTTACTGGTGACACCTGAATATTTTTTCATTCATTCAAGGGATGTGAGCATCACTGATAGAGTTCCATTTGCTATTCATTTGTCATAACTCTTAAATTGAGTTGGGCCATTTCAGAGGAATGTTATGAGGTAATTACATTTTTGTGGGTCTGGAGTCAAGTTGGCCAGACGAGGTAAGAATGGCAGATTTCCTTCCCCAAAGATCATCAGTAAACCAGATGGGATTGTGAATGGCAATTAATAGATAATAGATAATATTAGGGCGTCTAACTTTTAATTCCAAATTTTATTAATTGCATTTAAATTTTCCCAACTGCCATGATAGGATTCACACTCCTGTCCAAGATCATAAATCTAGGTCTCTAGATTGCTAACTAAAACTTAAAAGAACTGCAGATGGTGTAAACTGGAAGCAAATATTGAGATTGCTTTTAGAGGTCAGCAGGTCTGGCAGCATCTGTGGAGAGAAATCAAAATTAATATTTCGGGTCGAGCAACCCTTTTGTTTCTGCTCAGGAGGGGGAGGGTCATTCAACCCAAAATGTTAACTCTGATTTCTCTCCACAAATGCTTCCAGACTGCTGAGCTTTCCAGCAATCTATATTTTTGATTCTGGATTACTAGTCCTATTATCACTACTCCACTATCTCCATTGAACAGATAAGTAACGACACTTCAGTTTTATAGCTCTGATCCAATGTCCTTCTTCACAGAGTTAAAGAGCCATTGAGATATACAGCGCAGAAACTGGATTAAAGTAGTACTGGAAAAGCACAACAGATCAGGCAGCATCCAAGGAGCAGGAAAATCAATGTTTTGGGCAAAAGCCCTTCATCAAGTCATTCCAGACCTGCTGTGCTTTTCCAGCACTATTGTAATCTTGACTCTAATTCCCAGAATCTGCAGTATCCCCTTTCGCCTAGTACAGAAACAGACCTGTCAGTCCAACTCATCCATGCCAAACTGATGTTCTAAATAAATCTAGTCCCATTTGCCAGCATTTAGCCCATATTCCTGTAAACCCTTCTATTCATATACTCACCCAGATGCCTTTTAAATGTTGTAACTGTACCAATGTTGATCACTTCCTCTGACAGCTCATTCCATGCACACATCACCCTCTGCATGAAAAAGTCATCCCTTAAGTCCCTTTCAAATCTTTCCCATCTCACCTTAAACCTATGCCCTCTAGTTTTGGATCCCTAACCCTGGGGAAAATACCTTGTCTATTTACCCTATCCATGCTCCTCATGATTTTATAAACCTCTATGAGGTCATCCCTTAGCCTCTGAAGCTCGAGGGAAAATAGCCCCGGCCTATTCAGCCTCTTCCTGAAGCTCAAAGCCCTCCAGCCCTGCCAATAATCTGGTAAATCTTTTCTGAGCCCTTTCAAATTTCACAACATCTTCCCATAGCAGGGAGACCAGAATTTCAGACAGTATTGCAACAGTGGCCTAACCAACGTCCTATACAGCTGCAACATGACCTTCCAACTCCAATACTCAGTTTACTGATTAATGAAGGCAAGCATACCAAATTCATTTTTCAGTATCCTATCTATCTGCAACTCTACTTTCAAGGAACTATGAACCTGCAAGCCAAGGTCTCTTTTCTCAGCAACACTCCCCAGGATCTTACCATTAAATCTTGAAGCATCTCTGTGTTTTCTCCTGTCCTCATTTCCGAGGGTTGAGCCATTGGTCTGTGGGCAAATGTGCTAATGAGCAAAGTATGCAGTGGACGCCATTGTCTTCTGCAGTGAGAATGACCAGAAGCTTCTCTAGCTCTTACCAGCAGATATTTTGGAAGAACTGAACAGATGATAATCAACCTGTTGGAGCACATAGAGGGCAGCTCTTTTAATCAACAAAATCTGGCATGTTAATCCTAAACTGGAGCTTCTGACACAGAGGTAGGGACACTCTCAGACCAGCCTGCACCATCCTCTTGTTTGGGACCATCGAAAAGCAGGATTGAAAAACTCGTAACTAATCAGATTTGATATCAGGAATCCTGGAAGTGGATAGTTGAGAATCCCAGTGCTGACTCCGTAACCTACAGATCTGGAAAGGTTTCACTTAACAAAAACTATAACCTTTAAATGAGCTGTAAACATGTGTCTGAATTCCAAATATATACATTAGAAATTACAAAAGTATAATTCCGTAAAGATGCCTGAATACAAATGGATTTTTCTTTTAAGAAGAAAGAAATCCTTGATATCTGTATGAAAGCACAGGCAAGATTTTGTGTTTTTTAAGAAGTATTGTCAAAATGACACTACAGCAATTTTAACATCTTATTTTCTGCTTAAGGTCCTTGCAGTCTTCAGCACTCAGCATCAAATTCAATAATTTTCGAACTTGAATATCTCCTTCCATTTCTTTTATCCACCCACACACCTTAGCCCCTGTCATGACAAGATCATCTTTCAGCACAGTCAATCCATTTTCGCCTACTTATGTTTTCCATTAATAGCCTGCTTTCTGCCTAGCATACCGGTATCTATTCTTTTGTCTCCCTGACTGTTATCCTATCTCTCTGAGCTCCATCGCTGCCAATTTCCTCACTCTTTTCCCCTCCCTTCCATCTTCAGTATATCTATCACCTTTTTCGTAGATACTATTAGTTCTGTAGAAGGTCATGAGACTTGAAATGTTTACTCTGCTTTCTTTCCACAAGTGTTGCCAGGCCTGCTGAATTTCTCCAACAATTTGTTTTTGTTTCAGATTTCCAGCATCCATAGTCTCTATAATATTGACAATTTTGACCGATCACATGTTTGTATTGAACAGTATTTAACAACAATGTTAAAAAATGACACCAAAATTTGGGCAGCCTTCGCACGGTTCTCATGATAAATATCACTGTCCATTCAAGGCCTAGGAAGGGCATGCCGAACAGATGGCAGGTCAAGATCCCAGTTTGAAGAAATCATGTTTGAAGTTATGCTCGCCAGAGGCAAAAATACATTGAAATTTATTGTCTTAAGTGCTGTGTAAGGACCCCTTGCTTTCATCACAGATGGTGTTTCAAGATCCTCTGGTCTACAAGAGCAGCATTGGACACTGAAGAATCTAATCACACCACTTACGTATTTTTAGATTTGATTTAGTTTGATTCTACTATTTTCAATCTGTTCTTGGTAACCATAGTGGCTCAGTGGTTAGCACTGCTGCCTCACAGTGCCAGAGAACCAGGTTCAATTCCATTCTTGGGTGACTGTATGGAGTTTGTACATTCTCTGCATGGGCTTCCTCCTACACTCCAAAGTATGCAGGTTAAGTTTATTGGCCCTGGTAAATTGTCCTGTAGTCACCAAGGATGCACAGATTAGATGGATTAGCCATGCAACATGCATGGATAGGGGAAGGGACTGGGTCTAGCTGGGGTACTCTTCAGAGGGTAATGCAGACTTGATGGGCTGAATGGTCTCTTTATGCACTGTAGGGACTCTTTAATGCTATGGTATTATTCCATTAGACCCCGGTATTTATGCATCTGTATGCCCTCTAAAACATCCAGTACAACCTCCTTCTTGATCTTAACATGTTCTAGAACCTCACCGTCTCAATCGAAATCTCCAGCCACAATATCTTTCTATTTTATGAATACAGATGATACATATTCATTTAAGACCTCCCCCCCATTCTCTGTCTTCATGTACAGAGTGCCCTTTTGGTCTCTAATGGGCACCACTCTTTCCTTGGTAAACCTCTTGCTTTTAATAAAATAGCTTGCAGTTTTTCTTGGTCCTATCTGTGAAATATATTTTATGGCTTCTCTTTGTCCTCTTTGTTCTCTTTAACTTTTTTAAGCAGACTGTTCTACTCTATACTCCTGAAGGACCTCCCATGTTTTTAATGCTCTGTATCCAACATTTGCTTCCTTTTCTTTCTTTTTCAAACTCTAGATATCCCTTGATGTCAAGGGTTTTCTGGGTTTGATGTCCTGTCCTTTCAATCTTCGAAGAACAAGCTGGCCCTGAATTCTCACGATGTTACTTCTAAAGACTCCTACTTTCCAACTGTAGACTTACCTGCAAGTAGATGCTCCAGTTCCATAGTTGCCAGATTCTGTCTAATGACATTGAAATTGGCCTTCCTCCAATTTAGATACAACTTCTGTACTATTCTTATCCCTTTCCATGAGGACTTTAAAACTTACAATTATGATCACTATCCCCAAAGTCTTCACCCACTGACACTTCAGCTTCTTGACTGGCTTCATTCCCCGAGGATTAGGCCCCATCTCTAATAGGACTAAGTACGTACTGTCACGAAAAGCTCTCCTGGTTGCCCTTTAAAAATTCTACTCTGTCTAATCCTTTCACATTAAGGCAATCCTTTCACATGAAGGCAATTCTAATTAATATTATTAAATTGAAATCCCCTCCTACTAAAACTCTACTCCTCTCACACTTCTCTATAATTTGTCTACATATCTGCTCCACTATCTCCCTCTGGCTGTTGCAAAGGCTATTGCATAATGGTGGAAATTGCATTGATCCCCATCTAATCTGATGACATCAGGCAATCTCAAGTAGGGCTAAGGCACAGCAGCTGCCCTTGTGCTTCAGCTAGTAGTGATCATGGATTTGGAAGTTGATATCTAAGTAGCCTTGGTGAATTTAATGGTGGGAAGATAATGGCCTATCATTAAACTATTAATCCAAAAACCCAGCTAATGTTCTGGAGACCTGGGTTTGAAACCTGCCGTAGGAAATGGTGCAATTTGAATTCAATTAAAAATATCTGGAAGTAAGAATGTACTGATGACCATGAAAGCATTGCCGATTGTCAAAACAACCCCTCCAACTCACTAATGCCCTTCAGGGAAGGACATCTGCCATCCTCACTTGATGTGGCCTATATGTGACTCCAGATCCATAGCAATGTGATTTACTCTCAACTGCCCTCTGAAGTGCACTAGCAAGCAATGGAGTATTTGTATCAATTGCTACAAAGTTTCAACAAAGAAATGAAACCGGCTGGAGAACATGGCATCGACATAGGCACCAGAAAAGAAAACAACCAAAACAGCCCAGTTGAACTAATGAAGTTCTCCTTAATAACATCTGGAGGTTAGTGCCAAACCTGAGAGAACTATCTCACAGGCGAAAGTGAGGACAGATGCTGGAGATTAGAGTCAAGAGTGTGATGCTGGAAAAGCACAACAGGTCAGGCAGCATCCAAAGAGCAGCAGAATCAATGTTTCGGGCAAAAGCCCTTCATCCTGAACTCAGAACTACCTCACAGACTAGTCAAACAACAGCCTGACATTGTCACTTTCAAGGAATCGTACTTTACAATAATGTCCCAGATACTGCCATCACCATCCCTGGATGTATCCTGTCCCATCGGTAGGACAGAACCTGCAGAGGTGTTGGTACAAGGATGTATAGTCAGAAGGGAGTTGCCCTGGATTCCTCAACATTGACGCTCCTCCCATGAATTCTGCGGTTTCAAGTTAAACACGGGCTGGTTACTATGTACTGGTTACTATGTACAGTTCCCCCGCTGCTGATGTATCCGTACTCTTCCATGTTGAACAACACTTGGAGGAAGCACTAAAGGTGACATGGGCACAAAATTTACTCTGTGTGGGGCATTTTATATCCCACCACCAAGGATGGCTTGGCTGCAGCATGACTGGTTGATCTGGTCAGTTCGAAATGCAGTCACTAGACTGGCTCTGCGGCAAGTGGTGAGGGAACCAACAAGTGGGAAAAGCATACTTGACCTCATCCTTAGCAAGCTGCCAGCTACAGATGCATCTGTTCATGACAATATTGGTAAGAATGACCACTGCAAAGTCCTTGTGGAGACAAATTCCTGCCTTAAGATTGAGAATATCCTTCATCATATTGTGTGGCACTATCACTGTGCTAAATGGGATTGACTTTGAACATATCTAGCAGCTCATGACTGGGCATGTATGAGGTGCCGTGAGCCAATCAACAGCAGCAGAATTGTACTCCAGCAGAACCTGCAATCTCATTGTCTGACACAACCCGCACTCAACCATTACCATCAAGCCAGGAAATCAACCCTGGTTCAATGGAGAGTACTGGAGGACATGCCAGGAGCAGCATCTGATAAACCTGAAAATGAGGTGTCAACCAGTTGAAGCTACCAAATTTGCATGCCAGATAGCATTATCAGTAAGTGAACAGACCTAAGCACTCATAACCAGAATCAGATCTAAGTTCTGCAGTCCTACTATATCCAGTCATGAATAGTGGTGGACAATTAATCAACTCACTGGGTGAGCAGACTGCACAAATATCCTCATCCTGAATGATGGAAGAGCCCAACACACCAGTGTAAAAGATAAGGCTGAAGCATTCACAGCAATCTTCAGGCAAAAGTGGTGAGTGAATGATCTATCTCGGCCTCCTTCAGTGGTATTCAGATCACAAATGTCAGTCGCCAGGTAATTCAGATCACTCAACAGGATATTGAGAAATGTTTGGGTGCGTTGGACAACATTCCTTGACAACATTAATGGTCATTAATAGCATTAAAGACATGTGTTCCAGAACCTGGTGCTCCCTGAGCCAAACTTTTCCAATACAATTACAACACTGGCATCCACCCAACAATGCTCAGTTGTGTTTTGTGCACAAAAAAACAGGACAAATGCAAACGGTCAATTAGTGTCCCACCAGTTTATTCATGATCATTAATAAAGTGATGGAAGGTATTATCAATGGTGCAATCAAGCAGCTTTTCAACAATCTGCTCAGCAAACCCAGTTTGGGTTTTGTCAGGGCCACTCAGCTCCTGACCTTATTGCAGCTTTGGTTCAACCCTGGAGCTGAATTCTACAACCTCCTGATGAAGGAGCAGTGCTCTGAAAGCTGGTGCTTCCAAATAAACCTGTTGGACTAAAACCTGGTATTGTATGATTTTTAACTGAATTCTAGAGATGAATTGAGTGTGACAGCCCTTTGATATCAAGGCTACATTTGACTGAGTGTGGCATCAAAGAATGTTAGCAAAACTGGAATCAATGGGTTTTGAGGGCAAACTCTCTGCTGGTTGGAGTCATACTGGCATATAGGAATCTGGTTGTGGTTTTCGGAGGTCAGTCATCTCAGCTCCATGACAACACTGCAGGAGCTCCTCAGGTTAGTGACCTAGGCACAACTAACTTTAGCTGCTTCGCTAATGACCTTCCCTCCATCATAAGCTCCTGAGAAGGGATGATTGCACAATGTTCAGCACCATTCACAACTTCTCAGAGACTGCAACAGCCCATGTTCAAATGCAATATGATCTGGACAATATCCAGGCTGGGCTGACCAGTGTCAAGAAACATTCATGTCTCATAAATGTCAGGCAATGACTATTACTAATAAGGGGCAATCGAACCTTGCTCCCTTGATATTCCATGGTGTTACCATCACTGAATCCCACACTATCAACATCCTTGGAGTTACCATTGACTATAAACCTGCCATAGAAATACAGTGGCAACAAGAGAAGTTTAGAGGCTAGGAATACTGCAGTGTGTGACTCACCTCCTGACTCCCCAAAGCCTGTGCACAAGTCACATCAAGAGTGTGTTGGAATAGTCCACACTTTCCTGGATTGGTGCAGCTCCAACAACATTCAAGGAGCTAGACACCTTCCAGAGCAAATCAGCCTGCTTGATTAGTACCACACCCACAAAGATCTGCTCCATTTACTGCCGACGCTCTGTAGCACTAACGTGTATGATCTACATGACACACTGCAGCAATTCACCAAAGATCCTTCACCAAAGCATCTTCCAAAACCCACAGCCATTTTCATCTAAAAGGACTGCAGACTTTTACCAAAGATCTTTAGATAGCAGATTTAAACCTACATCTATTTCCATCTCAAAGAACAAGGGCAAGAATTACATGGGAACACCACCACCTGCAAATTCCCTCTAAGCCTCTCAACATCCTGATGTGGAAATATGTTGCTGTCCCTTCACTGTTGCTGGGTCGATATTCTGGAATTCCTTCCTAAATGATGTTGTGGATAGACCTACAGCACGTGGACTGCAGTATTCAACAAGGCAACTCACCACTACCTTCTCAAGGCCAACGCGGGATAGGCAATAAATTCTGGCCAGCTACTGATGCTCACATTCCATGAATGAATAAAAGGAATGACTTTTGCATGGATAGAGAGTATTCAGCCTCATTACTCAGGGATACACAACAAGAAGAACCTTTCATTCCATTAGTTTGGACTGGATTAGAAAAAGAAAATAAGCCCCAGGTATAAATGCATAATGCATTAATTAAAAATGCATTATATTTCATGTGTATTTGTTTTCTAAAGAGAAAGCGTAACTGTAGATTGATCCACGAAGAAGAAATAACATTTGGACAAAGATTTACATACAAATTTGATGCATTGAAGTGAAGAATTTGCAGAAATCCTTTCAATCTTGAAATTTATTCAGTCGAAATTCGAAGTTAACCTTTGACAAACAACAATATTCTTTTAACAATTCCAACTGTCATTGATAAAGGGGGAATTGGAGGAAATTGCAGTTATCACTGAGTTTTCCCTCTTAAACCATGGACTGCAGCGTGATACTATTTGATTCACACTGCTCTCTTCACATTACTATTCATATTGAGATCAACCAAGGGATATTCCTCAAACATTGGTTTTTCAATTCTAATGTTTGAAATAAACCTATAGTAAAAAATGACTTTGTGATGAAATCAAAGATCAGGCTTATTAACAAATCAATCAAAATGCAGGGATTTGCTTTGTGATTCCACAAACAAAAAGCATTCAGTAAATTAAGGAAGATTTGACAGGAGAGGAGAAAGGTTATAAATTATAAGTTTAGTAAATCCAGAGGTATTAAAATACCAATTCACATGAGCTACAACTTCCCAAATGTCAGTGTTCTTGGTGAGCTGGACCTAATTGCTTTTCCTTCCTGTAAGCTAAGTGTGGGCTACGCTTCAGCCAACAACTTGAAGATATAGACGGAGAGTTCAAGGCAGGTCAGGCAGCATCCGAGGAGCAGGAAAATTGACATTTTGGGCAAAAGCCCTTCTGAAGTCTGGTTTCCAGCATCTGCAGTCCTCATTTTTGCTTAGGAGAGTTCAAGGCAGACTAGCTGTAGTCTTATCCTGCTTCTGGAGGTCAAAGAGCAAATGACTTAGAATTCCTGAATGGATGAATTGAACAAGCTCTGATTTTGTTCATGTGACAAATATAGGTATCTCAAATGCTGATGATTCATTTCTGTGGGTTAATTAGAAGGTTGTTAAACTAACTGTACAGACTTACCTCTCCTATTAAGTTTCCATTACAACATGACAGTTAACTGTAAGAACTGTCATGCTTATTTTAGCAGAAGTGGTCTTGATGCTTTCCTTTGACTAAGGCTGGCTGGAATCAAACAGCTAGTCTCCAAGTTCTTTATGCTAGTTTTAACTAGAACATCAATGCATCGCCAGGGCACTGGTCTTGGTACTTTTATAACACCAGCAAATTTGTTTATTTTAAAAATCAACAAAATTTAAACATGGAAATATTGGAGAGAATACAGATAATGTGTGCTTTCTCTCTCTGCCCTCTGCCCATGACCAAACACAATGCAGATGTTAAATTTTCTTATTATCTTAGCAATCTGGTTTATAATTTGCTTCAATGGAGGTGGAACATGAGCTTGTTTTCAGATATTCCACCTAACACAGCCAATAATAATTAGTAATACACATTTCACTGATGGCAGAACTTTGAGAGTGGAACCTTTTAGGTCTAGGGGTGGGAAAAGGAAACTTCATTATCTGGACACCTACCTGCCTTTGCACAAACAAAGTTCAGGGCGAGACCGCCTAGGTGCCAACTTTCTGTTGTGCCACCAATTGAGGACCTTAAATAGTTAATAAATAAATATCTAAGGGCCTCATGCCACCTGGCTTAGAATTATTTCAGCTCTAGTGTGGGCCAAGAAAGATTTGACCTCTCTCCTGGTTAACTAGTTTGGGCAAGCTGCCAGTTGGGGGAGGGAGAGCCCTGAACTATACCAAGCTGTGCAGGATAGAGGGACTATATCTAGATGGAGGGTTGGCCACTGAGAGCCAACTCCAACCCTGCTTCTGATTGACCTCACACCACCCACCACGCTTCTGTTTTTTAAAAATTCATTCATGGGATGTGGGCGACACTGGCCAGACAAACATTTATTGCCCACTCCCCAATTACCCAGAGGGCAGTTAAGAATCAATCACATTGCTGTCGATTTGGAGTCACATGTAGGCCGGACCAGGTAAGAACAGCAGTTTCCTGACTTAAAGGACTAGTGAAACAGACGTTTTTCCGATGCTCATGGTCATCATTAGACTCTTAATTCCAGATAAGTTTTGAGTTCAAATTCCATCATCTGCCATCGCAGGAACAGAATCTGTGTACCCAGAGGATTACCAGAGACTCTGGATTAGTAGTTTAGTGATAATACCACTAGACTGTCAAAATCCCAGGACACCAACCTCAAACAGCACTTACCTTTCCAGTGGACAATCTTCCTTTCTGGAAATTGGTGGAATAGAGGGATTGCTGCTGTATTGACAGCTGTTGTACAGAGTCCAGATAATGAAGTTTCTGTGAAATTCCGAAGCTGCTGGCCTCTGATTGACTGTGACTTCTTCATCCTGTGTTCTAACTCTGGTAGGAAGCCCACCAAGCAGCTGCCTGATTGAATAAAGATCCGATGGCCTTTCTATGTTCACAAACCACATATTTCTCTCCTCCAAATTCTCCCATTACCAGACTTTCATCCAGCAATATCACCTTCTGTGACATGCAGCTTCTGATTATCCTTTTGGAAGCTGAAACATGCATGATTGACTGCATCTGCATTTCATTCACCTCCAATGAACTTTCACATTATTACTTCTCAAATTGCTTTTTATTCATGCCTTTCCACTCTCGACATTTCTCCTGTAGTATATTCAGTTTCACTGGCACCAACAATGCTCTCTGGTATTTTACTCAAGAAAAGAGGAACTTGCTTTTGCGTAGTGTTTCTTGTGATCTTGATCTGTCCCAAAGCACTTTGAAGCATATTAAACTCTCTTGAAGTGTTGTCTCTGTAATGCAGGAAAACATGAAGCTAATCTACACATATCAAATAGCATTGACATAAATGATCATGTAACCTGCTTTGGCAATTTTGTGTGTGGAATAAAAATTGAACAAACATCAGAAGAAATCCTCTGTTTCTCATCAAGTCGCGCAATGTGCCTGCACACGAGGGCTGAAGGGGCCCTGGTTTACATCTCATTCACCTCACATGGTGTATTTTGTTAGAATAACAAATGAGAAAATGTATATTAAATGGTGATGGCTGAAAGGAGTTGAGCAATTAAACTACTTAAATTTTTAGAGGCAGGATCAGAAGACCGTAATGCTCTTAGAAAAAAAGCATATTGCAATTCAAGATTTTAGAGCAGAGCAAAGAGCTTAAAAACAAAAAGGAACATATATGCTCCAGACTGAGCCTGTGCTGGATTTTACCAGATTTTGTGTTGGCTGCTTTGAGATGGTTGGTTACAACCATCAGGTCAGATGGGGTCAAGCCTCACTTGAAGCACATGGGTTAACTGGTACAAAAGCAATGAAACAGACAACAATTCTGATGCTATTGCTGAATTGTCCAAATAAATTAATTTTAATTTGATAATATAACATAATGCTTGGCACATTCTAAAACCGACAGGCAGGAGGCCTGGAAGAACACAGCAAGCCAGGCAGCATCAGGAGGTGGGAAGTCAATGTTTCGGGTGTAACCCTTCTTCAGCATTGGGGATGGGTGTGGGTGGAACTGCAGATAAGGGGGGTGGCGGGGACAGGGTGGTGAGTTGTGGATAGGTGAAGACAGGTAGAGGGTATGCCTTAGTTGGTCAATGGGACGAATGAATACGGTTGGTGGCTGGTAGGAGAGGAAGGAATGGGGAGGGAGTAGGGCAATGGGAAGAGAGGTTATTTGAAATTGGAGAACTCAATGTTGAGTCCTTCGGGCTCAATGTTGTTCCTTCAATTTGCAGCAATGGAGGAGGCCAAAAATGGTCATGTCAGAAAGGGAGTGGGAAGGGGAATTGAAATGGGTGGTGACTGGGAAGTCCAATGAGCCCCTGTGGGCCTGGCTGCGATGCTCAGCGAACTGTTCCCTCAGTCTATGCTTGGTAAAACGATCCAGTTTTTGGATATCTTTTAAATAAGGTACACATTTGAGAGAGTGCACTTGTAATGCCAAACATCAATCTACTTAGAATATAACATATAAAGATGTCTGGGCCTAAGAGAGGTTTCTTAAGCCTATACTTTAAATTTAAGAGTTTGGAGGCACAGGCAGTTAAGGCTAGATCTGCAATCAGAATGTATGGTTTTGATAAGCCAAAAAGAAACAAGTCCTTCCAAAACCACATTTTTTGGCAGCCAACGAATAAAGGGAAAAAACAGATTTCTTCTTTATGTGGATGGAGTTTTACAAGGACATGAAATGCAATTCTCTGCAGTGGTTGTCCCACAATTTCAACAGGAAGCATGAGACGCAGAATTAGGCTATAATGTTATGACCGTATCTCCAAACTGATCTGCCAGGATGTATGGATTCTTCTCTGTGAGCATGGAATAGCAGTCTATAATTCTGGAAAATAACCTGTTCATGCCTCATCCAATGTCCAGTTCTTCTCATTCTCCACTATGCACAGATCAGGAGCAAGAACTTGAGCTGATCATTTTTCCCACTTAATAGATAGAGCCTTGGCATATTGCAGTGATTATAATGAAGTCAGCGAGGTGGACCTCATAAAATATGAGTTCCCTTATTGGGTCTGTTAACCTGGTCCAATTAGGGAGCCCTGGCTGTCAGATATAAATGGGAACATTAAAGGTTCTGTTCACTCTGAGAACTGGATCTGAGGGAACTGGATCAGTGTCAAATATTATGCACATGTAAATAAAGGGTGAGTTGGTGATAGGATAGCGGGCTGTGTAAGTAAATCTTTTCAGTCAGTCTTGCCATATGAACATCACTAGCTGGACCAAAATTTATTATATTATCGCTAGAAAAGGTGGCAGCCAGTTTTTCTCTTGCATTGTCACAATTTGTGATGAAGGTATTCCCAGAGAGTGACGATGAAATGGTGTGCAACTTTCAAAGGAGAATGGAGGAGGTGGTACACATGCTGACTTTATCTTTCCAGTAGGTTAAAGCTGTATATTGAGAAGATGTGCCTAACTGTTGTCATAACCAAACTGTAGAAAGAGAGAAAGAAGTAAGAAATTGAATTTACTTTCTGACCTACATGGACCAGTAGTATTCTATCCATTGAGTTATGACAGGTAACTGCAGTCGAGAAGTCATTTAGTCAATACCAGCTATTAAACCATGAAAATAATCATTTTTATTTATATTAATGATGAAATAAAATAGAATAAATTGCTTATATCAGTAATGTTACTGCAAATTGCCTGCAACAGTGAAATTACAGTCTCACATTAATGTTGAATTTTTATTACATTTAATAAAAGAAAATGCAGGAAGCATCACCAAATCTATTCTTTTGTACTTAGTTTTGCTTTTAATGAAATTTATGTATTGAGCATATTAATATGCTGCACTATTAAGAATAAATTTGCAAAAATATGTGAAAACATTAGCGTAGAAAGTAGGTCCATGTGTTGGTGATAGATTGGAGGTAGTTTGGAGGCAGGAGACATATATGTAGACACAGGCAGACTCTGGATTGTGAATGTGTTCCATTCTGGAGTCCATTTGCAAGTTGATTTGTATGCAAGTTGAAACACAATGCAGGAAAATATATAATTGACCATTCCCAAGTACAGGAAATGTTCATATGCTGGATCTTTAAAATTACATCCCTGCCTAGGATCGCATTCATATGTATGAGCCTTCATAAGTTAAACACTTGTAAATCAGGGACCCCCTGTATTCTCTAACTGGGGATAAATGACAAGTTACTTCTCTCAGGGATTTGGGCTGGAGTTTTGAAAAAAAAAGAGAAAAGTTTGCATTTATATAATATTTCTCACCATCACCACACATCTCAAAGCATTGTGCAACCAATAAAGTACTTTTTGAAGTGTATGGCTGCAGGAGCGAGGCAGATAATTTGTAATCCGAAAATTCCCATAAACAATTTTGATAATGGCAATCAATTTTGTTTCTGTGCGATGTTGATTAAGATACAATAATTAGCCAGTGCATTGGGGTTACCTCCCTTCTTCTCAGTGCAAAACCATTGTTTGCATCTACCCAAGCAGTTAAACAGGGCCTCAGTTTAATATTTTGTCAAAAGACATTATTTCTAACAGCGCAGTATTCCACTGAGAATCCATGTTATTTTTTATGCAGAAGCCATAGAGTGGGATTAGCTAAACTGGTATTGTTTTCGTTAGAGCAGAAAAAAACATGGCAGATATAATTGAGATTTGAGAAATAAAGAGGGGCATAGATAGGATCGACAGAAAGACCTTTTCCCTTGATAGAAGGATCATTGACTGGCAGCATGCATTGAAGGTAAGGAGCAGAAGATTCAGAGGGAATGCAAAGCTTTTTTTTACACCAGAAGATGGTGGGAATCTGGAACTCACTATCTGTAAAGGTGGTAGAAACAGAAACCTTCACAACATTTAAGAAGTAGTTAGATGAGCACTTGTTATACCAAGGCGCACATGACTATGGCCAAGTGCTGGAAAATAGAATGAGAATAGCTAGGTGGTTGATTTTGACTAGCACAGACGTGATGGGCTATAGGACCTTTCGCTGTGCTCTCGATTCCTATTATTGTAAAGGACTTGGGTGGACATCTATAGGACTTGAGCCTAGAATGTTCAAATACCATGCTCCCGAATGATGAACAGAAATGTTCACCTTACATATTTATGACTTGAATGAGTAAATAAGGCATTGCATATCAAAGTTTGCACCTGAACAAATCATGCATAAATGCAAGTACCTTAGGGATCCAGCCTTTCTTATCTCCTTTTACCAACATTGACAGCTTTATTTAAAATTCGTGAACTTGAGTGGTCTCTTCCCAGTCAGTTGGAAAAATAGAGTAAGATTGGTAGAAATGAGATTCTCAACATTGAGAGGAAAAAGTCTGATTGCCCAACTAAGTGTTGGACAGCACAAAGGTGAACCTTGCCCTGAGCAGTGAAATTCCTATTTGCATCCATTTGCATTCATTAATATCTCATTATTATCTAATCTTACCTCATTGTTAGGTGGTTTCTATTCTCCTGCCACCTAGATGGCAACAATTCCTAAACCTAACATGAAAGTCAGAGTGGATACCTGGTGACTCCAGCTAGCCACTTTCACCTTTAGTTGTCCACATTGGATAGCAGTGTCTAACGTCTCAGAGCACATTCCATGTGCAGTGACCACCTACACTCCCTGTGCCAAGAGGATGGTATCAGACACATATTAGCCCCACCACACCCAGATGGCACTTCTTTGATCCACTTACAAGATGGCTCTGCGCTTCAGTGCTGCACTTTGTAGGTTCTGGCTTGCGACCAGTAATTTGCTAATTTTTAGATGGTTCGAATCACCCCAGATCCCTGCTTCTGAGACTGAATTTACTTAGGAATGTGAAATGAAGAAGGCAGTAGGACAGGTGTTTCGGGGCAAAAGGTCTCTATGTTTATTAAATACAAAAGGTAAATATAATACAAGAAATAAAGGCAAATGTAATAAAACAGTGAAATCGACACAATCACCTATCCAGAAGACAGCAATTACATACACTATTAAATTAAACACAGGTTAAACTCTATTAGAAGCTGAATAGCAATTTTAATCACAGAAATTTTAATTAGGCTTCTTATCCTTGGGGTCCCTGCACTGTCACACCCACCTTCCTCTCTCTGCTGGCTAGGTTGGAAACTTTGAAGTCTCAGGAGTTTAGGTGAGGTGGACAAAGTTCAAAATCACACACACACCAGGTTATAGTCCAACAAGTTATTTGGAAGCAATAGCTTTTGGAGCGCTGTTCCTTCATCAGGTGGTTGTGGAGTATAAGATCATAAGACACAGAATGTATAGCAAAAGATTACAGTGTCATGGCACTAAAATGATAAATTGAACAAACCTGGATTGTTAAGTCTTTCAACTTTTAGAATGGGTTGCAAGTTTCGGTTCATTAATACGTAAATCTCAGAACTTCTTTTAAGTTCCCTTCTCAAGATAACTTAAGGTTTTAGAACAAAAGGCAACATCTCAGCTCAGACAATGCATTAGAGATGTGAGGTCAGAGTCTATCTATATCCCAATCTTGAGTCAGACGGGTTCTACTCAAGTCGACCTACAACACTGACTATGATGAGGGACACTGCTTCTCCCAAACTCCTCAATCATCTCGTGCACCAACTCTACAGCAGGCACCATAACCTTGAAATCAAGATAAAGTCCAAATTTCCAAGCTTGCGCTTACGATACAGCAGTACAGTTACAGGACATTTACAAACAGACAAGGCGACAGAACTACACCACGTACATGGACACCAAGAACAAGACACTGGAGAAACTTGGCATCACCACCAGCATTAACATAGCCTCCTCTGGCAACACAGATGAAAACGTTATCACCACATGGAAATTGATCGTTAACTTATCGGATAATACCCTTCAACCGGAAGAGATTGAAGATCTCACTCAAGCGCTCAATTTCTGCCCCACCACCAATATGGACTCCATTGGTCTTGTGGCAGACATAGAGGAATTCATCAGATGAATGAGGCACTGGGAATTCTTCCAAGATGTCAGCAGCGATCCCAATGAGCCAAACTTCGAACCGGAACAGTCATCAGAGGGATTCTTAGAGGGGCAACCAAAGAAGAAATCAATTTGGACCCCTTCAGAGCGCCGTTGCCCTGGGCATGACGTGCACGCTCAAACTGTCAGGAAATGTGTAAATGCCAGATTCATCAGCCACGCCCACAAGGTAGACCAAAACATCACCTGATCACAACGCAACGCCATCCATGCTCTCAAACAAATCACAACATTGTCATCAAACCAGCAGATAAAGGAGGAGCCATCATTCAGAACAGAATGGACTACTGCAAGGAAGTGTACCGACAACTGAACAAGCAGGAACACTACAGAAACTACCGGCTGATCCGATCAAAGAGCACACCTATGAACTAAACACATTGATCAAGATTTTTGACCAGTTCCTACGCGTTTTCATCCCATGTACCTCTCGCTTAGGGGAAATCTACTTACTTTCAAAGATACACAACACCAACACACTGGGATGTCCCATCACATCAGGCACTGGGACCCTGTGTGAGAACCTCTCTGGCTATGTCGAAGGCATCTTGAAATGCATTGTACAGGGGACTCCCAGCTTCTGATGCAACACTACAGATTTCTTGGAAAACATCAGCACTCACAGACCAGTCAAACTGGGAACATTCCTCATCACACGTTTCAGCACTCGAACTAGCATCCCCCACGATGATGACATTGCTGCAACAGCCTCAGTACTCCATACCAACAATTGCCAATTTCCGAGCACCATCTTACAACTCATCCGCTTCAATCTCGACTGCAACTTTTTCATCTTTGGCAGACAGTTTGATTAGATTAGATTACTTATAGTGTGGAAACAGGCCCTTTGGCCCAACAAGTCCACACTGCCTCGCCGAAGCGCAACCCACCTATACCCCTACATTTACCCCTTACCTAACACTACGGGCAATGTAGCATGGCCAATTCACCTGACCTGCACATCTTTGGACTGTGGGAGAAAACCGGAGCACCCGGAGAAAATCCACGCAGACACAGGGAGAACGTGCAAACTCCACGCAGTCAGTCGCCTGAGGCAGGAATTGAACCCAGGTCTCTGGCGCTGTGAGGCAACAGTGCTAACCACTGTGCCAATGTGCCGCCTTAATCCAGACATATGGAACAGCCATGGGGACAAAGTTTGCACCCCAATATGCCAACATTTTCATGCACAAGTTTGAACAAGACTTCTTTGCTGCACAAGACCTCCAACCAACACTATACAGCAGACATATTGATGACAGTCTCTTCCTGTGGACCCATGGTGAGGAGTCACTGAAACAACTACACAGTGATAGCAACGAGTTTCATCCCACCATCAGACTTACCATGGACTACTCTTTAGTATCTGTCTCATTCTTGGACACATGCATCTCCATCAAGGATGGGCACCTTAGTACCTCACTCTACTGCAAATCCACAGATAACCTCATGATGCTGCACTTCTCTAGCTTCTATCCTAAACATATTAAAACAGTCATCTCCCAAGGACAAGGCCTACGCAAACACAGAATCTGTTCAGATGAAGAGGAACGTGACGGACACCTGAAGGTGCTCAAGGATGTCCTCATAAGAACAGAGTGCAATGCTCAACTCAACAATAGCTAGTTCCGACGTGCCACAGTGAGAAACTGTAACTACCTTCTCAGGAACCAGACATGGGTTGCAACCGACAGGGTACCCTTCATTGTCCAGTATTGACCAGGAGCCGGAAAACTACGCCATGTTCTTCACAGCCTGCCATACATTATCAATGAGGATGAGCATCTTACCAAGACTTTCCCTACACCTTCACTTCTCGCCTTTAAACAACCACTAAACCTTAAACAGACCATTGTTCGCAGCAAACTGCCCAGCCTTCAGCACAACATCGACCACAACACCGTACAACCCTGTCGGTGCAACCACTGCAAGACATGACATTTTGTCGCCATGAATACCACCATTATACGTGGGGACATGACCCATTGTGTACGTGGCAGGTACTCATGTGACTCGGCCAATGTTGTCTATCTCATACGCCGCAGGCAAGGATGCCCCAAGGTATGGCATTTGGTGAGACCAAGCAGATACTCTAATAATGGATGTATGGACACTGCACAACAATCAACAGATGGGGAGCACTTCAGCGTTCAAGGACATTCGGCCTCGGATCTTTGGGTGACCATCCTTCAAAACAGACTTTGGGACAGGCAACAACGCATAGTGGCCATAGAGGCTGATAGCCAAGTTCGGTAGCCATGAGGATGGCCTCAACTGGGATCTTGGGTTCATGTCACACAACAGGTGACCCCACTACACTATACACTCTCTGTCATACACACACTCTTACATACTCACACACTCACACAGACCCTCTCTCATACACATGCTCTCTCTCATACGTACACACACATACAGTCCCCACACTCACACTCATGCACACACCTTCTCATAGGCTTATACTTCATCACACCCATACATACACTTTATCAAGCTTTTTACACACACACAAATACACTATCTCATGTGCACTCACATTCACATCACACAGTCACTCTCACTCTCTCATACATACACACACATATATAAGTCTCTAGGGTGAACTTGTATTTGCAGAATTGTATTTGTAGCTACATTCTATTTTGCTCGAAAGATGCACAATCTGCAGACAGTCAATGCAGGCAGTCAATCCATATAACATTTTGTAAATTCCTACTTTGGAAATAGAACCAGTGTGACTCAAGATTGGGATATAGACAGACTCTGACCTCACAGCTTTAATGCATTGTCTGAGCTGAGATGTCATCTTTTGTTATAAAACCTTAAGTTATCTTATACAACCACCTGATGAAGGAGCGGTGTTCTGGAAGCTAGTAATTCCAAGTAAATCTGTTGGACTATAACCTGTTGTTGCGTGATTTTTAACTTTATCTTGAGGTGACTTAAAAGAAGTTCTGAGATTTGCATATTAATGAACTGAAACTTGCAACTCATTCTAAAAACTGAAAGACTTAGCAATCCAGGTTTGTTCAATTTATCATTTAAGTTTCATGACACTGTAATCTTTTGCTATAAATTCTATATCTTATGATCTTCTACTCCCCAACCACCTGATGAAAGAGCAGTGCTCTGCAAGCTAGTGCTTCCAAATAAACCTGTTGGATTATAACCCGGTGCAATTTTTAACTTTAATGTTGTTGAAAGGCATTTTGCTCTGTCAATCTTGCATATGCAGCATGCATTATCAGCATACAGAGCAAACACACTAAATGTGCTTCAACCAAATGGCTGCATTGCAAAGTCTGTGGGGAGTGTTCTCAGCTGGGCCAAGGGAGACAACCTTTTGTTAGGAAGTCCAAGCACAATAAGTCAAGAGCAGTGTCTGCTGTCAGCACAAGTGTTGGACACATTCAGTCATTTGCTTGGGGCAGTCAGGATCAGAACTTCAGCAATTCAAAGATTGGACCACAAACTGTCCTTCAGCTCTTAGAGGCCTTAAGACCATAAGGGGTAGAGGCTGGAGTAGGACTTTCAGTCCAAAGAGTCCACTCTGTCATTCAATGAAGTCATGACAGATTTGAAAGCTTGCTCTCCTGCTTTTCACCCATAACCTTGATTTCCTTACTCATTAAAAGTCTGTCTATCTTAGCCTTGGATATTCTTAATGACTTAACCTCCACAGCCTCCTTTGGGAAAGTATTTTACACATTCACTACTCTCTGAGAGAAGAAATTTGTCCTCATCTCTGTTTTTTAAATGTATCACTGCTTACTCTGAAATTAAATGTAACAAGTCCGGTCTTGGTCAGTCATTCTTTGGGGTTGTCCATCTGAGTTGGTCAGGATGATTGGGCCATTGTCAGTTCTGAGTGTTAGCTCAATGAAAGTCAAGAGAGGATTAAAAGGCATTGCAGCTGTGATAGAGAAGTTGGGAAAATCAATTATTAGGCAGTATGCTGGGATGCAGAGCGGATAATAATTGTAAAAGGTGCACAATTCAGCAGGAGGATATGAGTTAGTGCCGGGATTAGAGTTTGATAATCACAACCATCTTGTTTTGACAGGGGACAGGAGAAAGTGAGGTCTGCAGATGCTGGAGATCAAAGTTGAAACTTTATTGCTGGAACAGCACAGCAGGTCAGGCAGCATCCAGGGAACAGGAGATTCGACGTTTCGGGCACAGGCCCTTCTTCAGGGGACAGTACAGCACAATGGTTAGTATGACTAAGTTACAGACTGAACTGCAATTTCACTGTAGTTACAGAGAGTTGTGAATGCAGCCCAGTCTATCACAAAAAGACAGCCTTCTTTCTATTGATTCCATCTACATTTCCTGGTGCCTAGAGAAAACAGTCAACATAATCAAGGACCCTTCCCACCCCAGTTATATTTTCTTCCGTGGTCTTCCATCGAGCAGAAGATACAAAAGTTCGAAAACATGCACCAACAGATTCAAGAATAACTTCTTCCCCACTGATATTAGACTTACGAGTGGATCTCTTGTATATTAGAGTTGATCTTTCTCAGCTCCTTTTCTTTGTAACACTATATTCTACATTCCGTTCTGTTACCCTGATCTACTTATGTAAAGAATGATTTGTCTGGTTAGCATGGACAACAATAATTTTCACTGTATCTCAGTACGTGTGACAGTATAAAATCAAATTAAATCAAACCAACACTGGGAGAATTGGGAGAAAAGTAGCACACCGTTAGACAGGGTTCTGAGATGGAATGGGAATAAAGACGGGCATTCTGTGTAGTTTGTTCTTAAATAGTATCGCTTTACAAATGTACACTTGTTGAGAGTGTAGTGCTGGAAAAGCGCAGCAGGTCAGGCAGCATCCAAGGAGCAGAGGAATCGACATTTTGGGCATAAGCCCTTCATCAGGAATCAGGGCTTATGCCTGAAACGTCGAGTCTCCTGCTCCTCAGATGTTGCCTGACCTGCTGTGCTTTTCCAGCACTACATTCTCGATTCTGAACTCTAGCATCTGCAGTCCTCACTTTCTCCTAAATGTACACTTGTACTTGTAATGCAGTATCAGTCATGCCACTTATCTGACCCCTGAGAAACATGACTTTTTTATCCCCCTCCCATTACATTAATAGTGAGAAGAAACTCCTGCTTGACAGACTTGACTGCGTACACAATTAGGCTTGAGAAATGGCACTGGTTCTGGGAACTCAAGAGATCTCAGCAGTGGTGGGTATATCTGCCTTTGGTAAGAGGGAAGATAGGGCTAGTGAAGAGACATAGAGAAGTGGTGCATTTGTAATGATGTGAGTTTCAGAAAATAGTGTGAGAAATCCTGCCAGGGCTAACGGAGAGAAACCTTCCATGAAACTTGATAAAATTGACAGCCAATTTCTGGCAAATTTCAGACCTTTGTCTAAAATGCATGAATGTGGCTTTCTTAAAAGCTGTCCCACCTTACTTGTGCCTCTACCTTGCCTCCTTTAAAATTAGAAGTGGTTGAATTTGAAATTTTTAAAATTTTAACCTCACACAAACCCATATTTGCTTGTTTTGGGGTTAAAATTACTCCCCAATATCTTGCATTGCCTTTATCTTTGATAAAGTCCCACAAAGGAGATTAGTGAGCAAAATTAGGGCACATGGTATTGGGGGCAAAATACTGACTTGGATTGAAAATTGACTGGCCGACTGGAAGCAAAGAGTAGTGATAAACAGGTCCCTTTCGGAATGGCAAGCAGTGGCAAGTGGGAACCACAAGGTTCGGTGCTGGGACCGCAGCTGTTTACAATATGCATTAATGATATAGGTGAAGGTATTAAAAGTAATATTAGCAAATTTGCTGATGACACAAAACTGGGTGGCAGGGTGAAATGTGAGGAGGATGTTATGAGAATACAGGGTGACTTGGATAGGCTAGGGGAATGGACAGATGCATTGCAGATGCAGTTTAATGTGGATAAATGTGGGGTCATCCACTTTGGTGGCAAGAACAGGAAGGCAGATTGCTGTCTAAATGGAGTCAAGTTAGGCAAAGGGGAAGTACAATGAGATCTAGGTGTTCTTGTACATCAGTCAATGAAAGCAAGCATGCAGGTACAGCAGGCAGTGAAGAAAGCTAATGGTATACTGGCCTTCAGAACAAGAGGAATTAAGTATAGGAGCAAAGAGGTCCTTCTGCAGCTGTACAGGGCCCTGGTGAGACTGCACCTGGAGAATTGTGTGCCGATTTGGTCACAAAATTTGAGGAAGGACATTATGGCTATTGAGGGAATGCAGCGTTGGTTCATGAGGCCAGTTCCCGGAATGGCAGGACTATCATATGTTGAAAGATTGGAGCAACTGGGCTTGTATGCACTTGAGTTTAGAAGGATGAGAGGGGATCTGACTGAGATGTATATAATTATTAAAGGATTGGAATCTCTGGAGGCAGGAAGTATGTTTCCGCTGATGGGTGAGTCTAGAACCAGAGGACACAGTTTACAAATAATGGGTAGGCCATTTAGAACAGAGTTGAGGAGAAACTTCTTCACCCAGAGAGTGGTGGATATATGGAATACTCTGCCCCAGAAGGCAGTGGAGGCCAAGGCTCTGGATATTTTCAAGAAAGAGATGGATAGAGCTCTTAAAAATAATGGAATCAAGGGTTATGGGGATAAGGCAGGAACAGGATATTGTTTGTGGATGATCAACCACAATCATAATAAATGCTGGTGCTGGCTCGAAGAGCCGAATGGCCTATTCCTGCACTTATTGTCTATTGTCTATTATGGCACTCACTGACATCACCAAACTTACATTCTGTTTTGTGGTTTTTGAATATTTTTATAAGACAGAAATGAAATTTAGATGTAGTGCATGTACAATAGATACACAAGACTGAGGTATTCAATTTCTGAACGTTCTTGACATTGTACGCTTTATGGCCCATTCCAACTCTTCAGTTTTCCTGATGGTTTTATATTTGTACCAATCCATCTATTATCTAAGTTTACAGGAAAGGAAGATATACACAGCACATGTGAGGCAGATAATGGCATTTTTCCACTTCTTGGAGCTATTTGGCCTCTGAATGTGAATGTTAAAAAAATACTGGAATCCCATGCTGATACCAGTGGCTATTCATTTACAGCAGCACAATAGATCTTCATTTTCTTACCATGTTAATGGAGCTCATATGGAACTAATGACCACCTATCTTCAATTCACTATAGCGTGTGTGACACTTTCAATCTGAATCTCAATAACCTTCAACTGTTATCCATAAAAGGGACGGTTCAATAAGATATGGATCATTCACTTTGAATAACTGTAAGTCATTTATGACAGACACAGCCAGCAAATCACAGGAACTGCTGAGTTCTTTCCCTGTCATAATGACAGCTTCTTCATAGAACTCTGGGAATGATCATCTGCAATTGTTCCAGCTGCACGCTGTTAATGAGCATCCTTGATGAAATTGCTCACCCAGATATAAACTGAGATGGACATGGTTCACAATAAAGATTCATCTGTCTCTGAAATGACTGTGGAGGTTCTGATTGTATCATCTTATTAATCTCTTGATGGATGTTATCTAATCAGATCAGAAGCTCAAAGTGGATCAAGTTTATCTCGTTTTACTAAGTGTATAGAACTGTTAATGGCAATATTTTTGCAATGTACAGGCCATTTTATTTCAGCTGAAATAGTAGTCACTGTCATAATTAAAAATGTCTGTTTAGTTCAATGTCTATAATATTTGTTTTCTCCAGAAGGACGTGAAATGAATAGCACAGTGAATCTAGTCACAGAGGTGTGTAAGAGTTGCCGTGTTTTATCAACAATATATGTTCGTTACCTTTTTCCTTTACACCAGCAATTTTTGTACAAGCAACTTGTGACAATGTTGTATTATGTGGTTTACGATGCAAAGTAATATAAGACCATAAGACATAGGAGTGGAAGTAAGGCCATTCGGCCCATCGAGTCCACAGCAACAATGTAGGTTCAATTTCACACTGGCTACAAGTACCATGAAGGACTCCCTTTCTCAAACTCTCTCCTTGCCTGAAGCATGATGAGCCTCAAATTAAAGCTGTCTCTTTCTAATGAGACAGCAGCCCTACATCTAATAAAAGTATGGTAACTTTACCTTTCACTGGTGACTTTTTTATGCAAAATCACCTTCATAGAATTTTGCCATTTCTTTCATGTTGCATGTCTTAATTATTATAGTCAAAAGAAATAGCACTTGTACTGTGCCTTAAGGGAGGTTTGCTGTATTCGCTACTTACAATGTGGTCTCCTCTATAATGGGGGGACAAAAGGCAGACTGGGTGACTGCTTTGCAGAACACTTACATTCTGTAAAAATGAACCTAAGCGTCCAGCTGCTTACTACTTCAACACACCACTGTATTTTCTGGACAACATTCTCTGACTCGGGACTGCTGCAGTACTCCCGTGAACTCAGGATAAGCTGGAAGAACAGCACCTCATTTTCCACTTGGGGATCTTGCATCTTTCAGGACTTGAGATCAAGTTTAATCATTTTAGTGCCTGAGTATCTTCTTCCATACCCTTACCCAATTCTACACCAAGGCCTTGTCATGAATGTGGGCTACTTTCAGCATGGCCAATCCATTTTCACCTACTCATGGTCCCCATGACCAGCTTTTCTCCTTTGCCGATTTACTATCAGCTATTTCTTTGCCTGCCTAACTTCAACTCTCTCCCTTTCCACCTGTCTGCTCACTTCTTTTCCTCACCACCTCCCTACCCCATGTCATCAGCATGTTTATACTATGTTTTCATATCTACTATCAATTCTAAAGAAGGGTCACTGGCTCAAAATTTTAATTCATTTTTCTCTCCATAGATGCTCCCAGACCTGTTACATTTCTTCTTCAGCATTCATGGTTCTTTGTTTTACCTTAAGGGAGGTCCCTCTTATCTGCTAATGCTTCTTTCCTAGTTACTTTCTTGGTAGTGTTTTGTCAGTGGTGCTTTGCCATTATCTTGCCCTCTCAGGGACAGGGTGACGAGGTAGGCCCTACATCTACCACAGGCAGAGTGGGAATAGAACCCAAGTTTTTGGCATTGTTCAGAACCACAGTTGAAACTTTATTGCTGGAACAGCACAGCAGGTCAGGCAGCATCCAGGGAACAGGAGATTCGACGTTTCGGGCACAGGCCCTTCTTCAGGAACCACACACTAGCAAACTAACCAAACCAGTCAAATGTAAGTCTTGAGATTGGGTCACTTCTGAATCAGAAATTTGTGGTTAGTGCTCCAAATAGTAGCAACAGTAGAACTGACAATAAAAGTAAAATATTTTGGATGCAGGATATCAGAAGCAAACACAAAAATTGCTGGAGAAATGCAACAGGTCTGGCAGCATCTGTGGAAAGAAAGCAGTGTTAATGTTTTGATTCTTCTTCAGAACTGACCTTTTTGTTTTGCTGAAACATTTCTGTGAAGAATACTTATTCCTCCTTCTAATGGCTCTGAGAATTTGTTTCATGATTTAGTAAGCAATCTGGGGAGACCCAGCTTTGATTATTTTTTTTACTGAGATTGTAGATTTCAACTAGGTTGGCAGCATGAAGCCTATACTTGACCTGAGTTAAGGAAAGGCAAGAAAACTAATGCTTTTAATAGAAGTGTACATGTGTATCACAGCCTGTACAACAAAAAGCATCTATTAAATAATTTCAATATTTGAAACTTACTTATTAATCTTTTTTAAGTTTTCCAAGGTCTGTACACAGCAGCACATCCAGTGAGGCATTAACTCCGTGGTAATCAGGTGTGGCTGGAATCATAATGCAGTTAGAAAGCTGGGCTACGTGGTATTTATGAGTGGACGGATGCTGCCACTCTTTTCATTTGCTGAATCTATGGTTTAAAGTGGCAGATAATCAACTTTTATTGAGCAAGATGAAGCTTGCAAGATCCAGATGAAATACTTCATGAAAACAATTAATTACAAGTTATGTAGCAAAACTGATGTTGATCTGAGGCTATGAGAACTGTGAATATAAGGTTGCACTCCAAGAAATCCTAAGGTATTCTGCTTGGTCCCCACACAAGCCAGTACAATATCATCAGATTGGGGAGAACTTAAATATTTGTTGATATTAAGCCTTTCAGAACAAATATATATAAAGCATCTCCCTTCCTTCTTCCCACCCACAAGATTTTTTTTGCCTATAAAGGTAGTTAATATTTGTACAGTCGAATGTATGATTAGCACTACCTCATCTCCCCCCGCCCCCCACCTCCCCCAAAAGTCTGTGACTTCACAAATTTAGGCACTCTGTATCTTTTACAATTCTTCCAGTGAGATTCTCTTTAGACTTGGAAGATTAGTAAGACTATCGCTTCAGTACTGTTGCCCTGCCGTGCAGTTGCTTGTGTTGGATTGGGTAGAAAAAGTTAAAAATCACACAACACCAGGTTATAGTCCCACAGGTTTGTTTGGAAGCACTAGCTTTTAGAGCGCTGCTCCTTCACAAAGTAACTGTAGAGCAGGATCAGAAGACACAAAATTTATAGCAAAATATCATATCCGTTGCATGCATGGCCCTGTGATCTATTGTTATAAATTCTGTGTCTTATGATCCTGCTCCATAGCTACCTGATGAAAGGGCAGCACTCTAAAAGCTAGTACTTCCAAATAAAACTGTTGGACTATAACGTGGTGTTGTGTGATCTTAACTTTGAGGATTGACTCTGATATTGACCTTATGACGACTGTAGACTGTCTCTCCATTGGAGGAACATTTATCTCCTGGATGTATTTTATAGAGGACATTGCTCCTTCTAATCCAAATGGTTGATGCATATATTATCTGCCAAAACGTGTGGTGCTGGAAAAGCACAGCTGATCAGGCAGTGTCTGAGGTACAAGAGAATTGACATTTTCAGCATAAGCTCTTCATCAGGAATGAGGGGATTGCTGAAGAGATATAAATGGGAGGGGGATGGGGCTGGAGGGCAGGTAGCTGAGAACGCGATAGGTAGATGAAGTTGGGGGTGAAGGTCATTGGTTGGAGAGGAGGGTGGAGCAGATAGGTAAAAAGGAAGGACAGATAGGACAGGTCAAGAGGGAGGTGTCGAGTTGGAAGGTTGGATTTGGGATAAGCTGGGGGGGAGGGCAAATGAGGAAACTGGTGAAATCCACATTGATCCTATGTGGTTGGGGGGTCCCAAGGCGGAAGATGAGGCATTCTTCCTCTAGGTAAGGTGGTAAGGATTTGGCGATGGAGGAGGCCCAGGACTTGCATTTCCCTGGGAAAGTGGGAGGGAAAGTTAAAGTGTTTGGCCACGGGGCAGTGGGGTTGTTTCATGTGTGTGTCCTGGAGATGTTCCCTGAAGCGTTCTGCAAGTAGGCGTCCTGTCTCCCAATGTAGAGAGACCACATTGGGAGCAATGGATACAGTTAATGATGTGTGTGGAAGTGCAGATAAATCTCTGACAGATGTGGAAGGTGCCTTTGGGGCTTTGGATGGAGGTAAGGGTGGCGATGTGGGCGCCGTTTTTGCAATTCTTACGGTGGCAGGGGAAGGTGCTGGGAATAGAAGATATGTTTATGGTTGGGCGTGGATCTAACAAGGGAGTCGCATGTACATAGGGGTGTGGAGGGAAATATATCCCTGGTGGTGGTTTCTGTTTGTAGATGGTGGAAATTACGGAGGGTAATGCATGTATCCAGAGGTTGGTAGGGTGGAATGTGGCATATTCTTAATCCTGTTGAATGTCTTTCTTCATGGAATGCTTCCCTGTTGGATCAGATGTTTACTCCAGAGCAACATCATTTTAACATCATGAATTTTCATGGTTGATGGCTACTCAATGAAAACATATGTTTTCTTCTTTACATTATTCTAGATGTCTAAGACAAGCAACAACTTCTTTTGGAATCTTGATCTGAATTCCACAGATTTGTATGCAGCTTACTTCCATTTTGTGTAAACAAATCTTATTCTCAATCTGCTGATAGATCTGAGTTGAAGCATGTTAACTCTTTTATTTTAACTTTTTGATTCTGCTGTATGCCTTTATTCACCCTCTACTGGCTATGTTAAGGTGCACCAGACATTTTCCCATTTTTGATCATGTAACTGAAGAAGGAAATCAGGAGGGTGAAAAGTGAGATATCCTTGGCTGGGAAGATTATGGTGATCCAAAGAGATTCTTTAAATATACTAAACAAAAAATAATAACTAGGTAGAGAATAGGGCCCCTTAAGGACCAAAGTGGACATGTATGTGTACAACTGCAGGAGATGGGTGAGGTCCTCAATGAATATTTCTCCTTTGTGTTTAATGTGGAAAAAAAATGAGGGCTTGGGAACTTGGGGAAATTAGTGGCCATATCTTGGGGACAATCTATATCACAGTAGAGGAAGTGTTGGACTAATTAGAATGTATGAAGGTGGATAAATCTCCTGGTCCTGATCTGAAATATCGAAGAACACTGCAAGAGGCTAGAGAAGAAATTATAGGGGCCCAGATATTTTGGCATCATTGTTAGCCTTGGGTGAGGTTCTGGAAGACTGGAGGGTAGAAGTTTCATGATGAATGGTAGGGCCTTAAGGACTGTAGTGGAACTGAGGGACCTTGGAGTTAAAGTGCATGGTTCTCTGAAAGTGGAGTCACAGGTAGATGGGGCAGTGAAGAAGACTTTTGGCACACTGGTCCTAATCAGTGAGGGCACTGAGTATCAAAGTTGGGAAATTATGTGCCAGTTGTACAGGATGTTGGTGAGGCTGCACTTGGAGTATTGCGTCCAGTTCTGGTCACCTTGCTATAGGAAAAATGCTATTAAACTGAAAAGAATGCAGAAGAAATTTACAAGGCTATTTCAAGGACTCAACAGTCAGATGTTATAGGGAAAGATTGGACAAGCTATGACTTTTTCTTTGGAGTGTAAGAGACTGATGAGAGATCTTGTAGAAGTGTACAAGATCATGAGATTAAAAATCACACAACACCAGATTACAGTCCCACAGGTTTAATTGGAAGCACTAGCTTTTGGAGCACCGCTCCTTCATCAGGTGGACAACCACAACCACCTGATGAAAGAGCAGTACTCTGAAAGCTAGTGCTTCCAATTAAACCTGTGGGACTATAACCTGGTGTTGTGTGATTTTTAACATTGTACATCCCAGTCCAACACCGGTATCTCCAAATCAAGATCATGAGAGGCATGGATAGGGTGGATGCACTCAGTCTTTTTCCTAGGATTGGGGAATCAAGTACTAGAGGGCATCAGTTTAAGGTTAGAGGGGAAGGAATAAAAGGAATCCTGAGGGGCAGCGTTTTTTACACAGAGGGTGGTGTGCATATGGAATGAACTGTCAGCAGAAGTCGTCGGGGCATGTACATTAACAATGTTAAAAAGGCATTTGGACAAGTACATGGATAGGAATGGTTTAGAAGGATATGGGCCAAGTGCAGGGAAATGGTGTTAGCGTATGTGGACGTTTTGGTCAGCATAGACCAGTTTGAGCCAAAGGGCCTGATTCCATGCTGTAGGACTCAAAAAAAAATTGGAGAATTGCTACTTACTTTGCATTACCTCTGTCCCTGGTATTGATAAATTGTTTTGGAATCTGTTTTAAAATCTTGCTCTTGAATTTGTGGCATCTCATTAATTGACAATAATTTGAAATATGCTACAACAATTGCTTCTGCAGATGATTATGTTGTCTGAATAACTTCTTTAAAGATTCTTCAAGGGGACTGAATGAGTTGTACTCATATTTGTTGTCATTATTTGATTCTGCTCATAAGCTCTGTTGATGTGTGAAGGTTCATCTGTAAGAATAGGAATGGAAAGCATTTCCAACAGCCTTCCATTGTTGCAGATATCTTTTCCCTTGACAGTGTGAAACAATTCTCTTATACCAACATCTGAAGAGGTGCTTTCTTCTTTTTGAGGTTTGCCATAAGTCCAGTAAGCCCTGTGAAATCTTCCACCAATTTTCCCTTGACTGGTTGGATACAATGGTTTACTCTTAGACCAGCTGTTCTCTGACTGGCTTCTCTTTGAATAGATTTGGCATAACTTGGTTTCTATGATTTGTTAGTTCATTCTTGGCACATTTTCTGCTACTTCCCAAGATAATCAAGATGAGTGCAGCAATGAATGGCAAGTGTTGATTATAAATCACATATATCTTCTTAACTCTGATAAGCTGTTTGAGTTGCTTGTAGCAAGTATTCAAACTGTAGGGTTATGTCACCTAGATGATTTAGTTTATTTCTATAGGTTTAACTTCTGTTTCTTCAGCCTTAATATTTGATCTGATAAGACAATGACTGTTACCTCCATATCAAGCTTAATGTTAATTAGAAGTCTATAAACATAAACTTGCTAGATCAGAATTGAATTGGTTGGATCACTAATTTTACCATAGAAATGTATTGGGTATCTTTTCTAAAGCTATGGTTCTACTCATGGGATTCTTCATAAAAGATTCCGGGTAAACCTTCCGATTGGATATAAAATTGGCTTAATGTCAGGAGACAGAGCGTGATGGGAGAGGACTGTTTTTTACCCTGGAGGCCTGTGACGAACAGTGTTACACAGTGATTGGTGCTGTGTCCACTTTTGTTAGTTATTTATATAAATGATTTAGATGAGAATATAGAAGGCATGGATAGTAACTTTGTGGACAGTGAAGAAAGTTATCTAAGATTACAAATGGATCTCAATAAATATGTCAATGGATCAAAGAGTGGCAGATGGTGTTTAATTGGGATAAATGCAAGGTATTACAGTTTGGTAAAACAAAAAAGCCAAGACTTATACAACTAAAAGTAGGGCCTTGGATGGTGTTGTAAAACAGAGAGAACTAGAGGTTCGGGTACATCATTCTTTGAGGTTTGCATCAGATACAGGTATGGTGGTTAAGAAGGCATTTAGCACACTTGTCTTCATTGCTCAGACCCTTGAATGTAGGAGTTGGGAAGTTATGTTGAGGTTGTACACAGAGTTGGTGAGGTGTCTTCTAGAGTATTATGTCCAGTTCAGGTCTCCCTGCTATAGGAAGGATATTATTAAACTGAAGAAGGTTCAGAAGAGATTTACCAGAATATTGTTGGGAATGGAGGGCTAGAGTTATACGGAGAGTCTGGATAGGCTGGGACTTTTTTCACTGAATCATAGGAGGTTGAGGGGTGACCTTGAGGAGATTTATAAAATCATGAGGGTGATAGATGGGGTAAATGGCAGGCGTCTTTTCCCTAGGATGGGGGATTTCAAGACTGGGGACCATATTTTAAAGATTATAGTGGTGCTGGAAAAGCACAGCAGGTCAGGCAGCATCCGAGGAGCAGGAAAATCGATGTTTTGGGCAAAAGCTCTTCATCAGGAATTTGGGCTTTTGCCCAAAACATCGATTTTCCTGCTCTCCGGATGCTGCCTGACCTGCTGTGCTTGTCCAGCTTTACAATCTCGACTTTGCTCTCCAGCATCTGCAGTACTCACTTTTGATCACATTTTTAAGATGAGGGACGAAAGACTTATAAAAGACTTGAGGGGCAATTTTTCTACACAGAGAGTGATTCACGTGTGGAATGAACTTCCAGACGAAGTGGTGGATGTGAGTACAGTTACAACATTTAAAAAGTATTTAGATAAATACATGAATAAAAAATGCTTGAAGGGACGTGGGCCAAATGCAGGCAGATAGCACTAGTTTAGTTTGGGAACATGGTCGGCATGGACAGGTTGGACTGAAAGGACTGTTGTCACACTGTATGACTGTGACTGGTCCATAAAGGTCTTTGTATGAATAACCATTTCACTTTTAGATGCTCTGAAATTATGTCCTAGGTTAGGTGTAGATGGGCATTTCTTAGATTGGCGATGAGTTGAAAGTTGTGTTCCCCAGTGATTGGTGTGGGGAACCTTGCTTTTTCTGATGTCTATAAATGATTTGGAAATAGATGCTGAGGGCTTATCTCTGAATTTGCAAATGATACTAAACTAGGGAGAACAGTGAATTATGAGGATGATGCTGAGTGACTTCGGAGGGACATTGACAATTTAACCAAATGTGCAAACACCTGGCAGTTGAATTTTTAATATGCCAGCTGGGAGAGTAGTGGAGATAGATTCCATAGATGGTTTCAAAAGAGAGCTGTATATTTATTTGAAAGTGATGCATTTAGAGGACTATGGAGACAGGTTAGAGAATGGGACTAACTGGATAGCTCTTTTGGGTACCAGTACACACACAGTGGGTCAAGTGGCCTTCTTCTATACAGTAAAATTCTATGATTCTATTGGTATGCTTTCCTTTTTTTGGTCAGAGTGCTGAGTACAGGAGTTGGGAGATCATGTTGCGGCTGTACAGGACATTGGTTAGGCCACTGCGTGCAATTCTGGTCTCCTTCCTATCGGAAAGATGTCGTGAAACTTGAAAGGGTTCAGAAAAGATTTACAAGGATGTTGCCAGGGTTGGAGGATTTGAGCTATAGAGAGAAGCTGAACAGGCTGAGGCTACTTTCCCTGGAGCGTCGGAGGCTGACGGGTGACCTTATAGAGGGTTTACAAAATTATGAGGGGTATGGATAGGATAAATAGACAAAGTCTTTTCCCTGGGTTGAGAAGTCCAGAACTAGAGGGCATAGGTTTAGGGTGAGAGGGGAAAGATATAAAAGAGACCTAAGGGGCAACTTTTTTACGCAGAGGGTGGTACGTGTATGGAATGAGCTGCCAGAGGAAGTGGTGGAGGCTGGTACAATTGCAACATTTAAGAGGCATTTGGAAGGGTTTGGAGGGATATGGGCCGGGTGCTGGCAGGTGGGACTAGATTGGGTTAGGATATCTGGTCGGCATGGACAGGTTGGACCGCAGCTTCTGTTTCCATGCTGTACATCTCTATGACTATGACTCTAGTACAATTTAAAAGGTACCTGGATGAGTATATGAATAGGAAGGATTTGGAGGGGTATGGGCCGGGTGCTGGCAAGTGGGACTAGGTTGGGTTGGGATATCTGGTCGGCATGGATTGAAGGGTCTGTTTCCATGCTGTACATTTCTATGACTCTATGACTCTATCTGGAAGTGACCTTTAGCCTTACGGATGTAACATTTGTTTTTTGAAGTTCGGCAATACATGTGCTTGTGAGGCATTTTTGTTCTGCAGCACTGACATTGACTCTTTAGTCACAGATTCAAATTGCTGCTTAGCCTACTCTTCACAATAACTTGTCACATGTGTTTAGAATATTAATGCATTATAATACCTTAATTTTTTTCTGCTGATCGCCTGTGAAAGGTTATTTTTCTCCTTAGGATTCCTCTATGATTTTTCCTGGTTACTACTTCCATTTCAAATTGAATGGTTTTCTCCAAAGTCAAATTTTCTTTGGATTATAATAAACCTGACAAAGGCTCGTCAATAATTCCAACAATGAAATTCTGTCTCTTCTGAATTCTGATTTCAAAGTTCAATTTTAATTTTTGACTTGTTCGAATAGAGCATTGATAAATTTATCTATAATTCCAGAGATGCTGAACTCTTCTTTTAAATGTTGTTCTTTGATTTACTCTTACTTTTAGGTAGTCAGCAAAAGCTCGTTCAACTTCTTCAAAAGTATTTATGCTTCTTTACTGTTTTGATTAATTATAACATCACCAGCTGTAGATCCTATTAAATACAATACTGCATTTATTTGCTCAGCTTGTGAATTAGTATTTACATTAAGGTTGAAGTGATCCTGTATCGTAAGATGTATTTTCTCCAATCCTGTGTTCTATTTGCCCCATGTTTGACATTAAATTTTACAAACACCGCGTGTTTCCTGATTTCATTATTTATCCTTTCTCTTTATGCTTTTAAATTCTGCAGACTCTCATGCTCGTTTACCTTTAGAGATTTTTACTTCTGTAAATAGCAATAATGTTTTATCTCACTTAATATTTTAAAACTGTGTTGTACAAGAATGTTTTGCTTCCTTTAAAGCTTTTAATTTTATTAAATAGTAATGTCGTATGTCAGTACTACTTACTGTGGATTTTCCTAAGTTTTTACAGTTAATATGGAGGTTTGCCACCTTTTCATGGGAAAAATAGATGTTTACTTGCACTTCACAGTCTAATAAGCAATGTCTTTTCTTTTTGATAACTTCCCAAAGCAATCCTTGTGCCTATGGCCTTAATAAATTCTTCCCACCAGAACTATGCCTTATCCAAATATTGGAGGCTATTATTAAACATGTTATAGTGGAGGACTTACAGATTTTCAAGGTAATCAGACACAGCTAAGATCATTTTGTCAAACAGAGGTCATGCTTGACTAATTTACTGAAGTTCTTTGAAGAAGAAACTGTGAATGTGGTGAATTTGGATTTCTAGAAGACATTTGATAAAGTGCCACATCAAAGGTTATTACAGAAAATAAAAGCTCATGGTGTAGGGGTGACATATTGGCACAGCTAGCAGACAGACAGGAAACAATTGCCATAAATGGGTCATTTTTTTAGTTGACAAAATGTAATGTATGGTGTTCCACAGCAATTTGTGCTGGGATCTCCAATTTTTTATAGTCATTTTGTGAAAAATGACTTGACTGAAGGATTTATGTTTCAAAAATGTGCTGATGATACAAATAAATAGGAAAGTAAGTTGTGAAGAGGGTGTAAGGAGGTCACAAAAGGATATATGAAGTGAATGGGCAAAGATCTGGTAAATGGAGTGTAATATGAGAAATTGTCGAATTATCCATTTTGGTAGTAGGAATGAGAAAATCATCATTAACTCAATGGGAAGAGATTGAAGACCTCTGAGGCACAAAGTGATTTGGCTCCCCTACTCCATGAATTACAAAAGGTTACAACATGGGTAATAATTAGCAAATACATAAAAAAAAAATAGAATGTTAATATTTATTATCAGGGGAATTGAATACAAAAATAGGGAGCTTATGCTTCAGACCATATCTGGAACACAGTATTTGTCACCTTATTTTAGAAGGGGAATAAGTGCATTGGAAACGATCCATGGAGAGTTTTATACACAGGCAAGTTGTCTTGTGAAGAAATATTGGACAGGCCAAGCTTGTATCTACTGGAATTTAGAAGAGTAAACCTGACTTGTGGAAGATTATAGATCTAGAACTTACTGTTCTAAATAAAGGCATGTGCATTTAAGACAGAACTGAGAAGGAATGCTTACTCACTTGGAATTATAAGTCTTTGGAACTAGTCTTTAAAAGGTAGTGGAAGCAGATAATTTGAATGTTATTAAGACCAAAGTTGATAGATTCATGATAAGCAAGGGGTAAAAGATTATCGAAGACAGGTGAGAATATGAGGTAATCAAATTAGCTATGATCGTTTTGAATGGTGAACCAGTGTCAAAGGCTGAGTGGTGGCCTACTGCTGTTCCTAATTTGTATGCTACCAACATGAGCCTCTTATCTTACCAAGATACTTGCATGATAGCAACTAGATGCAAGTTCCATTAAAAATTAGATAGACATTGGGGAGATCCATGTATATAAAGCTGCAATCCATGAGATCCTATGGTGAACTACTTGTCTTCACACAAGCCAGGATGATATCATCAGGCTGGGTGAATTTTAATTTAAATCCCAACATTAACCCTTAGTTCATACAACAGAATACAACTCAGGAAGCCAAGAAGTTGACTGAACTGAAAAATCGGACAAATTCTCATGTGTACAATTTTGACATGCCAAACTAAGTAACTGTACATTACATGATCTTGTATGAATCTCACTGTGCGCAATTTGTTTCTGAACATTCTTAACATCATGGAAGATCATACATTGCACACGTGAGATTAATTCTATTATTTTGTTTGGGTTCAAACTGGAAAGTATTGCACATCACTGCAGCCAGAATCAACCCTTCTGAATTGGTTAGAGCTTGAGGAGGAAACAATAGATTAGATTGCTTACAGTGTGGAAACAGGCCCTTCGGCCCAACAAGTCCACATCGACCTGCCGAAGCGCAACCAACCCAGACCCATTCCCTTACATTTCACCCCTTCACCTAACACTACAGGGAATTTAGCATGGCCAATTCACCTAACCTGCACATTTTTGGACTGTGGGAGGAAACCGGAGCACCCGGAGGTTACCCACGCAGACACAGGGAGAATGTGCAAACTCCACACAATCAGTCGCCTGAGGCGGGAATTGAACCCGGGTCTCTGGCGCTGTGAGGCAACAGAGATAACTGCTGTGCCACCGTGCCATCCATAAATAGAGTTGAGTTATGCTACACGATTGAGGAAAACATGTGGTGGTGTTAGTGAAGAAACAGAAACTCTGAAGTTGAATAGATGGCTTAATTTCCTCCTCAGAGGCAAAACATAGAAACTTTCAAAGTTCGTTTCCAGCAGGAAATCACTCTCTGACTAGGATTATACACCATCCAGTAAAGTCTTTCCAAAAGATACTTACAGGTTTGGCAAGGAGGGTGGAAGAATTCAATCCGTTCACCTAATGCAATCATGCAGAAAGTTGAAGCGTACCATAGAGTATACGGAAGCTGCACTGACAGATTTCCAGCGCAGTGTGGAGCTCTCTCCTGAATGTTCACATTGTTGTTTGATAAACTTGCTGTGTTTTATTCTTTCACAGGTGTCTCTGGCTAGGCCAGTATTTATTGTTTTTCCATGTTTGCTCTGGAGAAAGTGGGGTGGTGAGCTATCTTTTTGGATCACTGCAGTCCCCCCAATGTAGATACATTCACAATGTTATTCCATAGGGAGTTCCAGGATTGTTTCCCACTGACAGTGAAGTTATGCTGATATATTTCCAAGAATGGCAGAATGGTGTGTGGCTTAAAGGGGAGCATGCAAATTATGGTGTTCCATGCATCTGCTGCCCTTGGCCCTTCCAGATGGTAGAGGCTATAGGTTTGGAAGGAACTCTTGAAGGATCTTGGAGAATTAATGCAGTGCATTTTGTAGTTGGTATGCACTGCCACTACTGATCTTCAGTGGTGAAGGGAGTAAATGTTGAAGGTTGTAGTGAACTGCCAGATAAGTAGTTGCTTTGCCCTGAATGGTGTCAAGCTTCTTGAGTGTTAGGTGTAAGAGGAAACTATATCTATAAATTGCTGTCTTGTACGTGATGAGTGGGCTTTGGGAATTACGAGATGCTGTTACTTGCTGTGGAATTCTCAGCCTCGGAGCTGCTCTTGTAGCCACAGTATGAATATGTCTGGTGTGGTTCTGGTCAATGGTTTCAATATTAAATGAAGCTGTGTTCTCTTTAAATCATTAGATTTAATAAAATCTTGAGATAATACTTCACAGGCCTCATTGCTTCCCACAGAGCAGTTCCTGTACCTGTCAGAGAACATGCTGATGGAATGTCCCACAGCTGGAATTTAATTTACCATTGCTGATGCTCCACCCTGTCAAGAAAATACTTCAATTTGACCATCGAAGCTGCACTCCACTCATCACCATCGACAATATGTTTGGAATTTAATGACTGCAAAAATCTTATGCTTCAGTCAGTGAGCTGATGTCTCTGAACATGTCTGGGTACCCTGACAATATTAGATCTCAATTAGGCAGTCTGCTGCATTCACCTAGGTTTCCTGAAACTTGGGTATCCCCCCTCTGAAAGGTGCCAGGCAATCAGAGCTGGTAACCTCAAGTCCAACCAGGGTCACTGGAGCCACTATTGCAGTAAACTCGAAGAGGACAATTGTTGTTGGAGCCACTGAAACACAGTTGCTGTCTGGACTCAGTCAGCCTGCAAAGGAGAAGGGAAAGTTGTTCAGTGCAACTTCCCAAATAAGTGCACCTAGTCCTGGGTGAAGAGTGCCTGAACCGGACAGGCATTGCCCTCCCAACAAGAAAATGAGCATCCATAAGGTTAAACAGTGGGAGTCGCCTCATAGAATCATAGTCAAACAGATGTATCGCAGAGAAAAATGACTTTCACCCATTGCATTTACACAGGCCAAAACTATCTTTTAATGATTCTAATCTCATTTTCTAGTACTTGGCTTATAGCCTTGTAAACCTTGCAGGTTTACCTGCTTAATCACATATCCTGGTCTAATATTGGCATTGTGAGGTAAGGCTCTTAAATGGTTATTAAGTAGCCATTTGATACCCTCAATTGTCCTCAATGAGGAAAGCCAGCCATAACCCTGACCTGGACTGAATTGAGGAACTTCAGGAGGAACTTTCTCCCTGTATCTGCATGGGTTTCCTTTGGGTGCTCCGGTTTCCTCCCACAATTCAAAGATGTGCAGATCAGGTGAATTGGCCACGCTAAAGTGTTAGGTGCATTAAGCAGGAGTAAATATAGAGCACAGGAATGGGTCTGGGTGGGTTTCTTTTTGGAGGGTCGGTGAGGACTTGTTGGGCCGAAGGGCCTGTTTCCATACTGGAGGGAGTCCAATCTAATCTAATCTCAATGTACTCTCCACTCTGAGACCTGCGCATAAGCTCCAAGGAGGCATCAACTCCAGTCTTCTGTGCCAGAACGTGGGGAGAACAAGTCAGGAACAAAATAATTACATAAAACATTGGTTATGTCAGAGATAGATTATTGTATACAGTTCTGGAACCTGAAGGGTTGTGATAACAAAGGAGATTTACCAGAATGTTGCCTGGACTGGGGAGTTTCAGTTAAGAAGAGAAATTGGTCAGACTGGGGTTGTTTTCCTTCGAGCAGAGAAGATTGAAAGGGGACATGATTTAGATGTATAAAGTTATGAGGCACATAAGTAGGGTAGACAGACAGAAATAATTCCTCTTGATGGAAGGATTAATAATCAGGGAGCATAGATTTAAAGTAAAGGGTAGAAGGTTTAGTCTATGGAATGGTTATAATCTGGAAGTCACTACCTGTAAGGGTGGTAGAGGGAGAAATACTCATAACAGCTGAGCAGTATTTAGATGTGCACTTACTATGGCAAGACATACAAGGCTACAGATCAAGAACTAGAAATTGGGACTAGAATCATTCAAGGATAGTTTTTGACTTGTGTGGATGTGATTGGCTGAGGGACCTTTTTCTGTGCTATAGAACTGTATGACTATGATTTTATAAGGAAGCGCCCACTGTAATTCAGTATTGCTGTTAGCTTCGGTAGTTTAATGAGCAAAATGCTTGGAGTTACTTTCTTGGTGATAGAAGGTCAGTAGGATTACTCAAAGCAGCAACCAGCTACTTAGATAAAAAAATCTATTGGATGAACAGCCAACACATTCCTCTTTACTATATTGGGATACCTGAAGTGGCTCAAAGAATCAAAAGATGAGTTAATCGCAGACATGTGAGTCACAATTTTCCAAACTTCTCCAGATCTAGGAATTGTGCTTTTTGCAAAAGGAAAGTTGCAGATACCACTTTGTTCTTTAAGATGTAAGGAAGGCAGAAACCATTCAGTTTCACATCAGTTATTGTGGGGACATGACAAAAATCTTTCAGCAGAGACAAAGGGCGGCATTGTTTGGGTCCCTTGAGAGCAGGTTGGGAAGCAGTATTGGAGTCATAAAACTGGGCACCATACTATGGGCATTCTACCTGGCACCTGCCTGCCATCCCACCAGCATCCCCAGTAATGTTATCAGCAATAAAGTGGATGTCAGTTGGTGTGCCCAGCTTAGGGCCAGTTGAGGTCCTTAAGAGCAGCCTTCTGTCATGGCTTTTCTGTTACCCATGGTGGGAGAGGTTTGTTCTGTGTATGCAACTTGATAGATTTCATTGGCATTGTTGGTCAAGGAGGCAGTGGTAGGATGGCTTCTTTTATGAGTTCCATGTGACCATCAGAGGTCTCTGGCAAGGTTTTCCCATGCCAGTGTTTACCCTTCTGCCAGCTCATTCCATTGTAGCCCATCCTGGTCCACACCACTCCTCCCTGACCAGTGCCTGCCAGCCTAACACCGACAGGACTTTGGATTTAATGAAAAATTTGGACTCCATTATTGACTGTGTTGTTTAGCCAGTTGGCTTGCTGGCCATTCAATTGATTTCTGAGTGTAGTGCCAGTGATGAAAGATTTCAGCTTAAGATAGATCAGAGATGTTCGAGTAAGAAACAGTTGAAAGGCAATTTGATGGTGCCCAAAATCACAAAAGTGTTAGTGGGAAGAGAGAAATTATATCTACTGGTGGAAGATTAGATTCCCAAAAGTGTGGAAACAGGCCCTTCAGCCCAACAAGTCCATGCCAACCCTTCAAAGAGCCACCCACCCAGACCTATTCCCTACATTTACCCCTGACTAAAGCACCTAACACTATAGGCAATTTAGCATGGCCAATTCATCTAACCTGCACATCTTTGAACTGTGGGAGGAAACCCACGCAGACACAGGGAGAATGTGCAAACTCCACACAGACAGTTGCCCGAGGCGGGAATTGAACCCAGGTCCCTGGAGCTGTGAGGTAGCAATGCTAACCACTGAGCCACTGTGAAGAGTTGAGACACAGAAGAGATAGAATGGAAAATGAACCAGTGGCACCGTAAAGAATATGAGACAGTGGTTAGAATTTGAAATGTGCAGTTTGAGAGTGTACTGGATGCAGATTCAGTGAGTATGTTGCTGGAAAAGCATAGCAGGTCAGGCAGCATCTGAGGAGCAGGAGAATCAATGTTTCAGGCCAGAGCCCTTCATCAGGAATGACTCTGATCTCCAGCATCTGCAGAACTCACTTTCTCCTTGCAGATTCAGTGAGTCATTCAGTGAATCAAGTACATAGCAAAGTGAAATGTGTTTCGTTGTGGATTAAGGATGGACAGTGGAACTGGTAAAATTGCTCTTGAAGAGAGTAAGCGTGAATTGAAGGGGCTGAATGGTCTCCTGTTGTGCTGTAACAATTTGATTATTCAATTAGAATGAAATGACCAAGTAAAGTTTGATTGTGTAGGTATGAGAATGGGAGAACTCTCTCTGCCAAAGGCTTACGAATGTTGTATCAATTGAATTATTCATAACTGAGAGTTATAGGTCCTCAAGTCCATTAGAGTTGTGAGCAAGATGAGTTCAAGAGGGATGACTGGATTGAGGTATAGATCAGCTGTGGGAAAAAAAAGGCAGAATAGACTGGAAAGACTGAACACCTGCTACTGATCCAATCTTCCATTAGTCTTCAGATGAAGTTATGGTGTTCGATAGTAAAAGATTATGAAGAATTTTCCAATGATCATAATTTATAAACTTAATGGGGCATAGGAGGAGGTCATTTAGTTCATTACATCTAATACTGCTCCATGTATAGCAATCCAATTTGTCCTATTTCCCTGCTCTACATCCTGAGCGAATTGATTTTCCTCAATTGCTCATTCAATTTTCATTTGAAATCATTTGTCATGTCAGCTCCCTCCAACCTTTTGTAGGCAAGAGATTTCCAGATCATTACCACTTACTATCGAAATGTTCTTCTTCACAATCCTCTGCAATCAACAAGGGGCAACAAGGCTCCCTTTTGAATGATGGTGACTAATGAGTTAGATTATCCATAAGTATAAACAAGAAATGAGAAGAACCGAGCTGAAGGAAATGGGAAAGATCGTGAGCTGCATCATGCTAACTATACATGGTTTGTTAATTACGTATTACAATTTTAAAAATTGCATTGACTGATATGACTCGGTGTTTCATTATAGGTGCAAGCAAATGATGAGTGACGTTATAGAGGTTTAAAAACTCAGGAAGGGCATGAGTGGGGCGAATAGCCAAGATTTTTACTCTGGGGTGGGAGAGTCCAAAACTAAAGGGCTTACATTTAGGGTGAGAGGGGAAAGATTTAAAACGGATCTAAGGATAGTTCACGCAGAGGATAGTGCATATATGGCATGAGCTGTCTGAGGAAGTGGTGGAGACTAGTACAATTACTATCTGGATGGTTACATGAATAAGAAGGGTTTGGACGACTATGGGCCAAATGCTGGCAAATGGGACTGGATCTGTTTAGGATATCTGGTTGGCATGGATAAGTTGGACCATAGGGTCTGTTTCCGTGTGAATAACTCTATAACTACATGACTGTATGAATAATAAGATTGTTTGATCCTCTATCTTGATACTAGACTTAGATTTCCTGGTGACAAACTTAAGTCAATAAATATTGTGCATCTTTGAATTATTTATTCAGTAATTATAATATACCACGGGGCAATTCCATTCAGTTCTGATTGTAATGCAGGAATTCCTATTCAGTTCCTCAGCACAATGAGACTGACATATAAGGATATCAATTACTTAACAGATGTGATTTAAGTAAAACTACAAAGCATAACTGTCTTGAGCAGAAATCTCCTTTGAAACCTCGATGTAAATACAGCCTAGGGATTGGTCTTTCTAGTTGTGTGTGATCAATGAATATTAAAGGTCATGGGTAAAATTAGTTTTACAGGCTTAATTTAATCTCATTACAAGACTGAGTTTGAAACTATATTACAAGGGGCTCCATATTTGAAGTAAGAATGATGAGTTAGAGAAGTGTTCCATTCCAGTAGAAAATTTCATTATTGAAGATATTTTTGTACCAAATCACAAGTTTTAAGCATTCGCGTTGTGTAGCATTTTTGTATGACAATTAGTTCAAACCCTAAGTCAATTCTTAAGAGTGGTGAAGGCGTGAATCTAAGATTTCTCTCGTGACATAACAAAATAGACTACAAGTCCCTAAACTATACCTGTACACTCTGTAGGCATTTGAAATGACAAAAAAAAAACCCAAGGAATGTGAAACATGTAAAAAGGAAGAACAACTCTGTCATCGTAACAAATAGTGGGCCATCAAGAATTGAGACTCATGTTCTACAATTTTGCTGATTTTTACTTGGGCAGTCAGGTGCCTGACATACTCAGAATTGCTCCTCCATCCTTCATTCACTTGAAACTAAAATGCTAAGAAGTCCACAAAAACATTTCCTGCTTTTCTCAGTGCATGGACTCTTTCTCCCTCAAATTTGTTCAAATAAAATATAAGGATGTGTCCCGCTTATAACAGGTCAGAGAGCTTAGCTGCAGAATAAGAACAAGATGTTAAAAAAATCATGAGGGGCATAGATAAGATCTTTTTCCCCGGGGTGGAGGGCACAGGTTTAAGGTGAGAGGGCAAAGATTTAAAAGGGACCTAAGGTGCAACTTTTTCATGCAGAAGGTGGTGCATACTGGTAGAGGAAGTGGTGAAGGCTCATACAATTACAACATTTAAAAGGCGTCTGGATGGGTATATGAATAGGAAGTATTTGGATGGCTACACCACAGGTGTGTGCAAATAACTTAACCCTGCCATTTACCGGGTAAACTCATGTAGCTTCCCAACATGTAACATTGACAAACTTGTGTTTGTTCAAATAAAATTAATTGAATAAAACTGGTGAAAAAGTGCTACAGCAAAGTTTGGAAGGCAGCAGGTTTGATGCTGTGGACAGATTGACAGATTGTGCTGTTTTATGATCAGTTTTTCACAACTATTTCATTATTATTTCAATCCAATACACCATTAACAAATGACTAATATTCCTACGAAGAAAGTTTTTGTGGAAGCAATGGTGCTTGAACACAATGCACTAAATATGCAAACTGTAACTTCCATTTAATAGAGCACTTTTTGACTAGTTTCTTACCACTAACATTTGATAGCCAAAACAGGATAAAAATCATTACATCATGTACTTGGTAAATCTTTAATATTTCAGTATGCATGAGGTTAAGTTAGTCTTTCTCTGCTCTCTGACATGTCATCTATTGGTTGAAATTTTAAACCATTACCTTGTTCCCTCTCTCAGGTGAATGTAAAAGGTTCTAATATACTATTTCATAGAGGCAAATGAGTTATCCTTTGTCTCTTCATTCATATTTATCCCTTGATCAATATCCCAAATGACACATTATTTGGCCATTACCACATTGTTGCTTACTGTGCACAAATTGGCTGCTACTTTTCCCACGTCACAACAACGATCAAGCTTCAGAAGTACATCATCAAGCTGGGAAAAAAGAAACCAAAGGATACCTTGTGATTGTGAAAAGTGCTATATAAATACAGATCTCCTGCTTTTCTGAAGGTATTCACTGACTCACACCACAGCTCTGTGCATTGAGCAAAATGATTTAAATGTATCATTTCACTTGCTATTTATCAATTTCATATTTATTTGCCTTTTTCCTAAATAAATGTGAAAGTGTTGGCATTAATACAAGAAGAATGTTATTTGGTTGATCTTTTTTAAAAAGGTGCGTGAATTAAATTCAGTAAATAATGCAAGATTGGGAATTTACAGGAAGAAGGAAGGAAAAAAGACCAAGAAAGTGTAAAGGAGAAATGTTTCCAATCGATTTTTGGAGACATGGGTGAAGGGGTTAGATAGATGAAGTGAGTGGATGAATGGATTGGTGGATAGCCAGGTCTGGTTAGGGTGGTGGTCAAGTGTTCATGGATCAGTGTTGGGAGTGGTAGTTGCGGCATGGTTGACAGTTGGTTGGAGATATTTGGGAGTAGTTGGACAGTTCTCAGAGTGGCAGAGTAGTCACACTGTAGGTAGGGGGTGGGGGGTGTAATTGGGAGTAAGGGAGCATAGTTGGATAGTTAATAGGGGAATTAGCAGGGGGTCAGTGTGAGTGATTATGGAGGAGGTGTGGATTTGATGTAGTATGTATGAGTTAGACTAAGATTTCTATATCCTGTGTAATTATCTAGGTAAGTTCTGTGGAACTGTCTGGAATCGCTGATTCAACTTGGATTCAGGAACATTCATGGAAGGTCTCAGGAGGCAGGTGGAATTTGGCAGTCTGAATTTCTAATTTCTCTCTTAATTCCTGCAGAGTCATTGTATCGGAGCTTTTGCAGGGTCCCAACATACATTTTGAGTTGCTTGTCCAGTCTCTGACAATCAAAGACTGGAAGATCTGAGCCAGTATTTACAACTCACCTCAAATGCATTTTTAAAAAAATGTTAGCACCAACAACTAGTTTTTACTGAGTACCTTTAACACAGAAGGTATGTCAAGACATTTTACTGAAGAATGCTACAGGGTGACCAGTTTCAACTCATATTGTCCATGAAACAGCCAGGAATGGAGATGTAAATGACTGTAAACCATAAGAGTGGGTATAAGGAGATTTGCTCTTGGATCCATTGACTGCCTGCATGATCGCAAAACCAATAGCAAGGCAAACACAAGACGAGACTCAGTCAGGACAACATTAACAATATATCACAAATACATCTTTGGTTGTAAAATGTATTTGGACATCCCAGGGTCATGGAAGGGGTTATATTTAAATGCAAGTATTTGTTCTTAATATGAACAATGGAGGCCCAGTCACTGAAGGGATATTAGGAAAGATCACTGAAGACTACCTCAAAATGAAGAATTTGGGTGATGCTTTTCAAGGAATGCAGAAAAATAGAGATTTAAGGAGTTCCTGTGAATTGGACTGATGCCACTGCAATGGCACACAAAGGAAGTCAAAACCGGAGGCTGGAGAAGGAATACTGAAGAATTATGTGGGTAATGTGGGACTGGAGGACAGGTAGGAGAATTAAATTGGTGCAAAAACTGAAGGACTGTGTCAGGAATTTTAAAGGGAATGATCAGGGGGGTGGGTGAAAGATAAGCAGAAATGGCAGGGAAAGCATGTTCAACGCAATGCAAGAAATGATTGATTGCATTTATTAAACAGTTTGGACTTTGTGAAAGATGGGCAATGGACACCAGCAAGGGACAGTGTTGAGAGTGTGGAAAAGGATTTCAACAGCAGTTGAGTTGAACGGAACTTTTTAACCTTCTTTTCTGCAGGGCAACAAATCTGGTTCTGCAAGTATCCTCTTACTTTAAAGCTTACATTCTCAGTCCCAACAAACAATTTTTCACCAAAGCCTCCCCTTTGCATTGATAATTCTTCCAGTGAGACATACATTCTGAAGTCACATACTTCAGTTCATTGTCAAGAGCGTGGAGCTGGGAAAGCCAGCAGGTCAGGTAGCATCTGAGGAGCAGGAGAATTGACGCTTCAGGCATAAGTCCTTCTTCAAGACAGCATTTATTCATTCCTGATGAAGGACTTATGCCTGAAACATCGATTCACCTGCACCTTGGATGTTGCCTGACCTGCTGTGCTTTTCCAGCACCGCACTCTTGACTCTGAACTCCAGTGTCTGCAGTCCTCACTTTCTTCTATTTCAATTCATTGTCAAGATTTATTTTATTCTTATTGAACTCCCAAGTAATGTGCCACTGCTCACCATTTCAAAGTGAGAAATTATGATTTTGGAGTTCAATTATCCATTGTCTCCCTTATTCCATAACATTGCTTCTTTATATTCTGTACAGTGTTCTTCAGACTTTCTTTGTTACAATCAAAGCACCAAGTGTTGCCTATGTATTACCAATTTGATCAAACAAACTCTCACTCAGGCCTAAAGTGAGTGAATAAAAATGCAGGTTAAAAAACCAATGGAATGATGTCTTTAATCAATAAAGTATATACATGTGATCTCAGATATCATCATGGTGTAGCACACATTCTTCCAGACATTAACCCTTTCAGCAATAAAAACACAAATAGCTGGAGAAATTCATCATTTCTGGCAGTATTTGTGGAGGGAAACCAGAATCAATGTTTCAGGTTCAGTGACCCTTCTTTAGAACTTGTCTTGTGATTAACCCTTTCAAAGCCACTTCAAATACATCTCTCCAAGTCTTTGGCCTTTTTGTTATTTTGGAACATTTCTATATTTGCATTTACATACTACCCTTATAATCTCAACTAGTTAGACTGCAAAACCGAATGTCCTCCAACTCAGCATCCCCTCAATCAACATCACAAGAATATAGAATGTCATGACATTATTGTTGTTTATGGGAGTTTGCTGTGTACAGATTGGCTGTTGCATTTCCAACATTGCAACAGAGACCATATTTCAAAAGCTACTTCAGCAATTTGGATGTGAACATAACAGATATAGTTAATAGGTTTGCAGTTGACACCAAAGTTAGAGGTGTAGTGGACAGCAAAGGAGGTTACCTCAGAGTACAATGGGATCTTGACCAGATGGGCCAGTGGGCCGAGGAGTGGCAGATTGAGTTTGATTTAGATAAATATGAGGTGAAAATGTGTTGCTGGAAAAGCGCAGCAGGTCAGACAGCATCCAAGGAGCAGGAGAATCGACGTTTCGGGCATGAGCCCTTCTTCAGGAAATGAGGTGCTGCATTTTGGAAAGGCAAATCAGGACGGGACTTATGCACTTAATGATAAGGTCCTGGAGCGTGTTGGTGAACAAGGTGACCTTGGAGTGCAGGTTCCTAATTCTTTGAAAGTGGAGTCACAGGTAGATAGGATAGTGAAGAAGGTGTTTGGTATGCTTGCTTTTATTGGTCAGTACATTGAGTGTAGAAGTTGGGAAGTCATGTTGCGGCTGTATAGGATATTGGTTAGGCCACTATTGGAATATTGTGTGCAATTCTTGCCTCCCTGCTGTAGGAAGAATGTTGTGAGACTTGAAAGGATTCAGAAAAGATTTACAAGGATGTTGCCAGGGTTGGAGGGTTTGAGCTATAGAAAGAGAGGCTGAATAGGCTATGGCTATTTTCTCTGGGGCTATAAAGGCTGAGTGGTGACCATATAGAGGTTTACAAAATCATGAGGGGCATGGATAGGGTAAATAGCCTTTTCCCTGGGGTTAGGAAGTCAAAAACTAGAGGGTACAGGTTTAAGGTAAGAGGGGAAAGATTTAAAAGGGATCTAAGGGGTACTTTTTCTCAGAGGGTGGTATGTGTGTGGAATAAGCTGCCAGAGGAAGTGGTGGAAGCTGACACAATTACAATATTTAAAAGGCATCTGGATCAGTATATGAATAGAAAGGGTTTAGAGGTATATGGGCCAAATGCTGGGAAATAGGACTAGATTTATTTAGGATGTCTGGTCGGCATGGACGAGTTGGACCAAAGATTCTGCTCTGTGCTGTACAAGTCTATGATTCTATTGAGCACTTTTGGGTCTCGGATTATCATAGAAGGTGCGATATGAATGCAAGTCATATTTCTTTACTGTTCCATGCTCTTGCTCTTCATAATAGTGCTGGAGCAATCTCCAAATTCAGACTCTTCAAGGCTCTAATTTCTCTAAGTACCTGCTTCTTACATTTCAGCATCAGAAAATGCACAGTCCCTCTCAGGGGGAATAGAAGGGATAGGAACACTGCAGCACTCTTGAACAAGAAACATCACTTGACTTTAAACGGACAATCACCGATTCTCATTATGGCACTTCTCATAGTTCAGAGAGTAGATGAGAGGGTCTGCATTTGAGCTGCAACAAGTAAGAGTGTGCAGGAGCAAACAGATGGGATAGGTCGAACTAGAATGCTTCACAGCCAATTGCATCCTAGTACTTTGATATAGGGTGCAAATGGTGCCCGTCATTCATACACCCACATTCTAAGTGCAAGGGATTTTGCCTGCCAGGGATTTACACACAATATTGGACAATATGTTGCAGTCAGCTTCAGTTTATGTGCTATCTTCATGCACATGCATTGAAGCAGATCAGTCAAACATCAGCTCAGAGAGCAGTGGATGTTGAGCCACAGGCTTGTCCTTTGGTGATGACCCGGAATGGAAGCTTAGATGTTACCATTTTGGGACTAGTCGAGAAAAGACATTCAACAGGCGACTGGGGAGGGAACACCATTCAGCACCTCAAACCTGTTCAGATTCAGTAAGATCATCATTCATATTTTATTTCAACTCCACCTACCTGCAGTATTCCATTCCCCTGATTTCTTTATTCACCATAATTACATCAATCTCAGCCTTGAATATAATCAATGAGTGGGATCTACAGTTCTCTTTAGCACATAATTTTAAAAACCATCACCTTCCAGGAGAAGAATCTTCTCCTAGTCTCAGTGCAAAATAGCTGGTCCCTTACCCTTAGTTTTGTTCAGGGGAACATTGTTCCAGCACTTATCCTGTCAAGGTGTCTGATCACCTTTATGTATTTTAATGATATCACTCTCATTCTTCTAAATTCCAAAGAATATAGACCCTTCTACTCAATCTTTTTTTATTCTTCTTTCATGGACTTTGGGTGTCAGTGACCAGCATTTGTTGCCTATTCCTAATTGCCCATGAATTGAGTGGGTCTCAAGCCCATTTGAGAAGCAGGTGAGAGTTGACAATATTGCTGTGGACATGTAGGCTAGACTAGGTAAGGATAGCAGATTTCCTTCCATAAAGGATATTATTGAACAACATGAGGTTTTTTGACCATTGTTTTATGGTCATCACTAAACTAGCTTCACCATCTGCTATACTGGGTTTTGAAACCTTGACCCCTAAACATTGGTCTGGAGCTCTGGGTCACAGGTCCAGTGAAATTATCAATTCGCTACCACTTCACCCTCTGCCATAGGTCAGCACTTTCAGACCAGGAAACAGTTTGATAATCTTTCATTGCTTTCACTCTGAGGCAACTTTATGGTTTCTTAACTCAGGTGACTAAAACTACGCACAATGCATTGATATGCTGCATGAATCTATGAGCTTCAGATCTGGTTTCATCAAAACCTTATAAAACTTCAGCAAAACTTCCTTTCCCTTATGTCTCCACCACCCTAAGTAAAGGACCAGGCACCTCATCCAGTTGACAAGAATTAAAAGAATTAAAAGGAAGTGAGGGTATTGGATTTTCAAGAGTGTCTGGTTGGGCCTATCCATTTTCCATGGATACAGCTGTGTCAAGGATCAGACTCCTGAGGGTGGCACTGGTTCAATGGCGGAGGTAGCTACAGCTTTTTCTCCTGGTGGCAGCATACTTGCTCCACTGTCAGCCTCACAACACGTGGTTGTGTTGGTAACAAGTGACCAGTTAACCCCAAACTGCACTGACTGACACAGAGTCCCAGCAGTCTGCATCAGGTATGTCAGACTTTGTTCCTTGTAGTAACCCACCACAGCCAATGGAAGTCTTTCAGCAGCCTTCTTCATCACAAGTCGTAGTGAGTGGGGAAAACATTATTGGATCACTAGGATTGGGGATCAAGGGAATGAATATAGTGAGTGCCAGATTCATACAGAAGGAAAGAATGGTAATCCGAGGGGAGTGGAATCAGCAAATCCAATCTACAAGGGTCTTGCAGAGTTACAGCCTCACTGAAATGCTGAGCAATGTGTTTCTTCTGCTTCCTCTGGATCCCAATTATGTTCTCTGTTTCTACTTTCTCAGGTCGCAGCCAAGCAATCGCTATTTCAACAGCCACATTGTGGAAAAGGCAGCAAGCAATGTTGAACATTGAAGTTCACTAGGACCACAATGACTGGCCTTTCCCAATTAATCTATATGGTGAGACCAATATGTTAGGATGCACATAGTTTGTTCAATTGGAGCCCTATTTGAGGTCTGCCCTTTGGGATATCTGAGTTCAGTGTCTGTAGATGAGAGGAAAAACATTGTCCTCCAACTGATGATTGCATGGAACACATCAGGTATTGGTAACTATCCCATTCTAAAATCATTGTGTCTACTACCAGGTAATGTGGAATACACCTACAGGTGTTACTACTCATGATCACAAACAGATTATACACTGAGTGCATGGAAGACCTTCCTTTCAGAAGCAGAGATATTTGCTAATGGAGAACAGATGAAACCAAATGCATGCATTCTGTGACACTCTGTATCTGAGGGAATGTAATGATTTGGGAAAATCCAAGTGCTTTTTGTTCCTGTTTGTCAACCTCCATCAAAATGCTATATTATTCTTGCAGTTGGTCTCTATTACTATAGTAATTATATATACTTACAAGAACAGGAAGGCCATGTTTAATTTATATAGGGCATCTATTAACCTCACTTGGATTATTATGTCCAGTTCTTGGTGCACTTTATAGGAAAGGTATGAATGCAGAAGCAATTTACAAGAATGGTTCTAGAAATGAGAAACTTCAGTCATGAGGATAGATTGGGGAAGTTGGTATTGTATTCTTTGAAGAGGAGAAGGTTAAATGAAAATATTATGACAGTTTTCAAAAGGAGTCTGGACAAAATAGATTGAGAAAATCAGATTCTACTCATAAAAGGAGTGAAAATCCCGAGGACTCAGTTTTTAAGTGCTTTGCAGCAAAAGTAAATGTAAGTTAGCAGAAGCAAGTTTTCACAAAGTGAGAATGTTTAGGAATGCGTTGACAGGAAGTGTGGTCTGGGCTACTTGAATTGAGGCATTTAAGAGGTCATGGAATTACTATTTAAATAGAAATAATGTGAGGCTTATGGGGAAGAGACAGTAGTTTTGAAGTAAGAGCTAGTGCTGATACAATTGGCTGAATGGCCTCCTTCACACAGTAACAATTTTGTGATTCTATCCCAGTATAATTTTTGCAAGTTTCAAAACTCCTGGTAGAAAGAAGATTTTACTATACGATCCAGTGAATAGCTGTTAAAACTGACAGAGTCCTTTAGTGATCTGAAATTCTGTTAGTTGAGTTTTAAAGTGACAACATGTTTGACTTGATAGGTTTACCTTTCAAGATAAAAGAACTTGTAAAATCCCACAAGAATATGACGTTGAAAGCTGTTCTTTACCTAGCTTGTCAACTTTTTAAAGTGATTTTTGTGGCTCACAATTTGGACTCCAAAATAATTGACACACCACATCCCCTCTCTTCAAAGTCTTAACACAATTTGTGTTTTATCTATTTGTGGGATGTGGGTATCAGTTGCCAGGCCAACATTAAATGCTGCTGATGCCTATTCTGAGACAGCTGCTCAATTCACAAGAGACAATTAGTACTTAAATCATCAACACCCTCATTCAACAAGAAGCTCCACTATTCAGACTTCCTATTGATCTCCAGGATTTGTCTTGTACTTTTCCCTTAGTTAATAAAAACACATAATTTAAAGCCCACGCTATCTCTTTCAAGTAAATGTCTACCGCACAGTGTGCAATCTGAAATATATGCATCAAGAGAATTAGTTGCAATATCCCTTTTCTGACAGACATTCCTGTCAGCTTCCTAAATTCAAACTCGACCAACCAAAAAGTTCTCTTTGTTTAGATTGATTACATTTGAGTGAGCCAATCTGAAATTGTCAAGTTAACCAATTGCCCAGACTGATGGAAGGGCCATATGCTAACGCATTTCCTATTTTCAATTCGCCTTGTGAAATATAAAGGTGCCTCCTGCATTAATTTTGCTCTAGCAAAACAATGATGATATACTTTTTCATTTTTATGTAGTTTTCTGGAAGAATATTACATCTGCTAGTGGCTGCTTCTTCTGTCTACTTTGGCTGTTCTTTTTTGCCTAAATTTAAAATGGAGCTTTGCCAGGATTTCATTCTCATATGCAATATTATCATGCTGCTCTTTGGAGAAATTAATCAATGTGTTTCTCATTGCCTTGATTATGAACAAAATACACTAAATCTCAGCAACTTACAGAAAATTAGTAAATAGGGATAAGTTTGTTTTTTATAGTTCCCCCAGAGCCAGAGTTCAGATTCTTTACCTGCAATTCAGGCTCATATTGCCCATGAGTTGTCATTTATGAGAAAAGTCAATGGTTTGGTGGTAATATTGTCATTAGGTTAGTAACCTAGAGGCTAAGTAAATACTCTGGGACAAAAACAGAAACTGCTGGAGAAACTCAACAGACCTAGCAGCATCTATAGAGAGAAGAAACAGAGATAACGTATTGAATCCAGTGACCTTTCATCGAGTCCAATGAATTTTTACTTTGAACAGTAATACTAGACTCAAAAAGATTATCTTTGTTTCACTCTTCCCAGATGCTGCCAGAGCTGTTGATTATCTCCAGCATTCTCTCTGTTTGTTTCAGAGTTCTAGTATCCACAGTATTTGCTTTAATGATCATGAACCAAACTATGGTCTGACACTGGCATGACTTACTGGCCCAAGTTAAGCAATGGAAGCGCCAAGTCAAATCATATTTCTCTGTATTATTTATCCTTTACTTTGGGGTTTGTTGTTCTGATTTTATTATGGTAAGCACTCTGGAAATGTTTGCCTCAAATTACAAAGGAACCCAAGCAGCTTTTGCTCATTTGCTTGTTTAGCTTGGTCAATTTTTTCCTGAATCTTTTTTTGTCAGTGTCACATGAGTATTTTAGCACATCATTTTAAAAATAGTATAGCAATAATCTCAATGACTCTTAAGAGAGGCATAGTCAAGTTGTTTACAGTAGAATTATTCAACAAAATGAGGAGATCTTGCAATAAAAGGAAGGTCCAGGGAGAAAAACACACTCTTTATTCCTTGTTTAGCCCATGCTCAAATAAAATTGATTGAACTGGTTCCACGTCTGTTTATTGAAATCTGCCCCCAGTTTCAGGTGATGAAGATGTTGTCATTCCAGGTCTGAGCTTGGCACTGAACTTGCTGCAGTGTGCTTTACTTAGAAAACCAACATAATTTGGGGCAAAATACATTTTTAATGAGCAAGTGAGATCTACGAGATTGTATTAACAACCTCAGGAGAAATCTGAGTCATTGGTTGAAGAATGTGTCTGTGTTGCCAGTGATTTCAGCATTATGGGGGCTGAGTTGAAGCAAAAAATGGTGAGATAAAGCATATCTGTGGTGATGCTGAGGAGGCACGGTGAGGCTGATCATAATGTTTAACAGAGAACCATCTCTGTCTGTTGTCTTGTGACCTCTTGCACTATTGCTAATGTAGACTGACTATATTCATATTTATCATTACCCCTTTACACTCAATGCTAGTGAGCAATTAAATGCCTGTAAGGAGATACTGTAGCTCCTCTAACAGGACTACACTGGCTAAGGAAGGATGTTTCTGATGACCAGGGAGTCCAGAAATAGAGGTCACAGTTTAAGGATATAGGGGTAGGCCATTTAGGAGCAAGACGAGGAGAAAATACTTCATCCAGAATAGTGAGCCTTGGAATTTTTCTGCCACAAAAAGTGGTTGAGGCCCAAAACGTTGAACATTTTCATAAAGGAGTTAGATATAGTTCTAAAGGGTAAATGTAGGGCTAATGGGTCAAAAGTTATGTGGAGAAAGTGGGAGCAGGGTATTGAATTGAATAATCAGCTATGGTCACATAAAATGGCGGAGCAGACTTGAATGATCTACTTCTACTTCTATTTGCTATGTTTTCTGAAAGCTGCTGACTTGAGGTGGTGGGGAAGTGTGTCTGGCACTAAAACCTTGCTAAACATAGCTCCTTACAAAACTTACAAACTCTTTGTGTGAGAATCTTTTCACTTATGCATGGATGAGCTCATCCTGGGCATCATAGATCGCAGGCTGGTACCCTAAGGCCTTATGCAGTTAAAATCAAGACTCCTACCACTTACTTTCAGGTATACAGGTGAGTACAGAGAAATCTTAGAGTGGGAGTGGATGGTTGGAGAAATGTTCTATATTCAGAAGAAACTTGTCAGAAACATTTTAAAAGCATACAGATAACAGAAACAACTTCTACCAGAAATTCTCTGTTTACAAAAAAAATCGAATGATCCTGGTGAACTACTAATATGTCAAAGTGATGAAGATATTAATGTATTAACATATTAACTCTGAATTGCAAGATCACCATAAACACAGTTGTCCCATCTAGGTGAGAAAATAATGATAGCTTTGTTGAATTGTATGAAGCCAACCCCAGCTCCTCATTGTAACGAACTCCAATCACAGGAAGAAATCATTGAGGGAGTTTGATTGGCAGCACACGGCGTTTGGTCTGCTTTCTTTTATTGGTCAGAGTATTGAGTACAGGAGTTGGGAGGTCATGTTGCAGCTGTATAGTACATTGGTTAGGCCACTGTTGGAATATTGCGTGCAATTCTGGTCTCCTTCCTATCGGAAAGATATTGTGAAACTTGAAAGGGTTCAGAAAAGATTTACAAGGATGTTGTCAGGGTTGGAGATTTGAGCTGTAGGGAGACGCTGAACAGGCTAGGGCTGTTTTCTCTGGAGCGTCAGAGGCTGAAGGGTGACCTTATTGAGGTTTACAAAACTATGAGGGGCATGGATAGGGTAAATAGACAAAGTCTTTTCCCTGGGTCGGGAAGTCCAGAAATAGAGGGCATAGGTTTAGGGTGAGGGGGAAAGATATAAAAGAGACCTAAGGGGCAACGTTTTCACACAGAGGGTGGTACGTGTATAGAATGAGCTGCCAGAGGAAGTGGTGGAGGCTGGTACAATTGCAACATTTAAAAGGCATTTGGATGTGTATATGAATAGGAAGAATTTGGAGGGATATCGTTTGGCTGCTGGCAGGTGGGACTAGATTGGGTTGGGATATCTGGTCGGCGTGGACAGGTTGGACTGAAGGGTCTGTTTCCATGCTGTACATCTCTATGACTCTATGACTCTATGACATCGGCTGGGGAATAGGTGAACTGACAAGGCACTGGTTCTTACAGCTGACAATCATCCAGAGTTGGGTGCTCACTGCCACTTTCTAATTCCACTCAAATGAAAGTCTCCAAACTCAATCCAAGAAAAAGGAAGTCAGTATTGTGGCTGGTAAGAGCAAGAGCCAGAAGATGTGACCCCATCAATTGAGGATAGTTTTGGTCTCTTATTCCTCCTCTTACTCCTCCTGTCCCTCATCATCACATCTTCTTCCTTTGCTGCCTTAATGTTTATAGTGAATCATCCGGAAGGGAGGAAAGGTAAAAGCGAGAGGAACATTGGCAAGAGGAACAAGAAAAGGCAATAAGAATTGTGTCTGTGTGACCGTTCAGAATGCAAGGCTGTCAGAAAGTTGCTACTTGTAACATTTCTCTTGGCATGAACCAACTGGGTACCAAGGAACAACGTGACTTGTTCTTGAAGGTGACAATGCTACCACTACTCTGTCTTGGCACCTTGCCCAGCTGCTCTCCCTGAGTCCAGATGGTGTTTACACATTCAGAATTATTCACAAATAAAAAAGCATAGTTATGACATATTGTGAATTTGTTAATGAGGAGACCAATCATTTTTTGTCATTTACTTTGATGCCACTCTTCCATTCCAAATCTGCTGCTGAAGAGCGCAGATTGGGCTGCCTTTTTAAAAAAACTGTCAGAGGATTTCAATATGATTCAAAGGTTCAGAGTCGTAATAGTGGAGGTTTTCTTGTGCAGTGATAGAATTCCAATCTCTGGACAGGATTCTCTGGGCTGGAATCCCACACCAGGAGTTGCTGAACATGGAAGATACATTTGGAACATGGCCAAACAGGTTAATTTCAGTCTGTAACTCCTTCCAAAACACCTGTTGACAGTCATTCCAGATGAATATTCTATCAATCAGAGCCAAACAGCAGGCATCAGATTAGATATGCAATAACAGAGCAGAAATATGGAGCTCAAGAGAAACAGCCAGTGAGCATGAGTCTTGGAGAGATTAACATCTGAGTCAGACTGTGCACCTGAGAGGGACCACCACTAGAGTCAGTGAGAGTGAGTCTCAAGGGAAGTAAGGTCCAGGATTGTGAGAGTGAATCTATGAGGCAGCATCACCCAAGTCATTGAGAGTCAATCTGAGAGTGTACAACACTGGAGTTGGTGAGGGTAGTAAGGTAAGTTCAGGGAAGGACTGGAACATGCAACTGAGAAAAAAAAATAATTATGACTTTCTTGTGGGCGGCACGGTGGCACAGTGGTTAGCACTGCTGCCTCACAGTGCCAGAGACCCGGGTTTAATTCCCGACTCAGGCGACTGACTGTGTGGAGTTTGCACATTCTCCCCGTGTCTGCGTGGGTTTCCTCCGGGTGCTCCGGTTTCCTCCCACAGTCACAAAGATGTGCGGGTCAGGTGAATTGGCCATGCTAAATTGCCCGTAGTGTTAGGTTAAAGGGGTAAATGTAGGGGTTGCGCTTCGGCGGGTCGGTGTGGACTTGTTGGACCGAAGGGCCTGTTTCCACACTGTAAGTAATCTAATCTAATCTAATCTGAGCAGATTGATAAAAGCCAAAGGCTATTTTATTAATCCTATTGCATTGTTCTCTGTTCGCTGTTCAAACAAGCTGGGAATATATGTTTAAGATTAGAGGTACAACAGCTTCAGGTCGATTTAACCATTTTAGCATCATGATCTTTTTCGGAGGCAGTTTACAGATTTTATAAATTAAGCCTCTCAACCTTCAGTTGTTTCTTAGATTTTTACGGGTCCCATGCATTGTTGGTCAGTGATTTAGAGGTTAGTTAGAGTCAGTTGAGAATTGTCATACACCCATCCTGTTCGGAGGGTGTCCCAATCTGAGGTCACGCTCTGACATTGGGTAGATTCTGCCTGTGCTGTAATGGAATTTGAGACATCAAGAACTAGACAGTGCACCACACTTGGGTCCACAAATTATCTCATGGAATTTCCCAGCTTTTTCACACTGGAAAAGATTGGCTTCTTGTTCAGGATGAAAATCGGTGTCCAAATTGATGCTGGACACCTCCATGTCCCTTACCAGTTACAGCAGATTTTCTTTGCAGTCCTGCCAATACACCAGTCCTGTCCACCTACATGTCCATTAGCCTTCCTTGTCTCCTTTTAATATCATTTGTTGGGATGTAGGCATTACTGATTGGCCATGTTTGATACCCCTTAAAAGCAATGGCTTGCTCTGCCATTTCGAAGATGAGGTAAGAGTTAACCATATTGCTGTGACACAATCAGATATAGGTCAGATAGGTTAAGGATGGCTGATTTCCTTCCCCAACCTACTTTAGTGAATCAGATGAATTTTTTCAACAACTGCCAATAATTATGTAGACACCATTACTGAGGTTAACTTTGCATTTCAGATTTCAATCAAATTCAAATTCAATGAGTTACTGTGCTGGGATTTGAATTTCTGTCCCAGTGCATTAGATTAGGCCTCTGGATTTCAGGTCCACTGGACATTACCATTATGTATATGCAGCGACATGCAGTGGTGACAGCCGAGGAGCAGGAACCAGCTGGTTCAAACATTAGTTTCCTTCCTTTTTCAGTGGCAAGGTGCTGTGAATCAGATTATAAGGGGCCTTCATATTAAAAGAAAACTGTGAACATTAATATGATTGTTAAAGACTGCATCAACAAGCCTGAAAGCTTTGAGGTGCCTGTGCAAACACCCACTAATTGCATGCATACAATGCATGACCACTCACTGGAGCTGCAATCCTCCATGAAGCACCCGTCATAACCTCAAGGGTCTCTAGACCAGACTTGTGGAAGTGGTATGATTGCTAGACTACTAATAACCAGACCCACATAAAATTCTGGGGGCCAGGGTTCAAAACCCAATATGCTGATATTTGAATTCAATAAAAAGATCTGGAATTAGGAATCTAATGATGATCATGAAACTACTGTAGATTATCAAAAAAATCCATCTGGTTTACTATTCCCTGTTAGGGGAGGAAATTGCTATCTTTACCCAGTCTGGTCTACATGTGACTCCAAATCCATAGCAATGTGGTTGACTCTTAACTGCCCTCTGGACAATCTGAATAGGCAATAAAGGGTGGCCTAGCCAGTGATGGCCACATTCTGTGAATGAATTAATAAAATGATCTGCAAGTTGTGCCTGTGGTTTTCAAGTTATTGGTATAAAGGTCTAATTTTCAACAGTTAGCTTGCAGCTCTCTAGCACCTCTGGGCTTTAAAAGGCTCATGATCCAGCTGAAAGCAGCCAGCACTCAGAATATCATAAGCATTGTGACTGCACCCACACAGATCAGATAGTAAAGGACTGTCTGGCCACAATGATATGGTGAGGTGTGAAGAGGTGAAGGACTGAATGTTATGTGGGCCGTCATTGGGGAAACCATGCTGTCTGGGCCCACCTCATTGTGAGAGTCTCCAAGTGGCAGTAAAATGTCACCCAATTAAATCGGTAAGTGGGGAAAGGGATGGTGGGAGTGAAGAAAGGGGAGAGGACTGATGTGTGATTCCCTGATGCTGGTGATGCCTCCGCACCCCACTGTCTAACTCCATTTTATTTTAACCTTTTCTCCTCCACTTACCTTTCCTCACTTTTCCATCACAAATTCACCTGCACCTCCACACACATCATTTACTGCATCCGTTGCACCCGATGTGGCCTCCTCTACATTGGGGAGACAGGCCGCCTACTTGCGGAATGTTTCAGAGAACACCTTTAGGATCCCCGCACCAACCAACCCAACCGCCCCATGGCTGAACACTTTAACTGCCCCTCCTACTCCGCCAAGGATATGCAGGTCCTTGGCCTCCTCCATCGCCAGACCATGGCAACGCGACACCTGGAGGAAGAGCGTCTCATCTCCTGCCTAGGAACCCTCCAACCATAAGGGATGAATGCAGATTTCTCCAGCTTCCTCATTTCCCCTCATTCCTGAAGAAGGGCTTATGCCCGAAACGTCGATTCTCCTGCTCCTTTGATGCTGCTTGACCTACTGCACTTTTCCAGCAACACATTTTTCAGCTGACTTTTGTGGTTACAGCATTGCCCCTGTTGGGCAGTGGTTGTAAACTTTTTTCTGAATTAGAAATGTGGGTGTCTAGCTGTGGAGAAAAAAGAAAGAAAAAGTAACAGGGTTGATCCGGTGGTGGTAAAGACAACATTCAGAGGGATTAGTAAAAAAGACACCAGTCTGACAGAGCCTGGCTGATATTTCTTGCACTTGACATATTCAGGCTATTTAAAGAGCATCGTGTCCAAGTGCTTTGTTACTTTCCCAATCTGTCCAGGCATCTGAAACCCTGCCTCCACATGCTTGTACAGGCTCAATCATTTAGAGGCTAATTTGAATCTCATCATAGTTTTGTTCACCCAAAGTTGGTGTTAGTTACAAAGTGTTTGTGAAGAGTGGTCGAGAGGGTAATCTTGGCTATAAACCTTCACTGTCCTCTGAATAATCAGTGTCCAAAAGGTTGTCTTCAAATTGGGTAATTGTGACTGCTGCATTCATGTATATGCATGGTCACTGATGATTGAGTCGGATCTTATTTCGTAACTGTCATAGTATTGTTTGCAGCTTTGGGGACTTCAAAGATTTTGCACAAATACAGGTCTGTCTTGCAGTATGGCAAAAATCAGCAAGATACTTTCTCTACTCATATTGATAGGTGTTGCCAAGCCCACCAATAAACCAGTTCTCCCGACACCCTCCTGGACAGCTCTGTACAAATGCTAACATGTGTGGAGCAGGAGCTAGCTGTACATCCTTTCAATTACTTGCCCTCTCCTCCAACGACACCTCCACAGTTTTTTCTCCAACTCAGAACTTAGACTATGACAATTGCGTTCACTTAAGGGCTCAGTTCCTGAAGCATCTCATCACTGATACAAACATAGTGAGTACACTGATACATGCACAGTGAGAAGATTGAAAAAAACATGGAAAAGTACTCTGAGCTGCTTCTTTTGAAGAGCAATTCAGTTAGCCCCACTCACAGCTCATTCCACAGAGACCTGCTTTTTTTCTCCTTCATGTATTCACTGTATTCCAAAAGGGAATTGGATATCCAATCACGTTTCATTTCATTTGCATCACAGTCCAATAATCCCACCCATGCATGAACAATCACGGTAGATATCTTTGGCTGGAACACAAGTTTTATAAGCTGTCCTCAATTCTCAGTGCCTCTATGACCCGATGACAGGAACCATATTGCTATTCATACAGTTCAAATTTCAACTATAAATTAACTTCATATTTGGAGGTCACTGCACAGAAATTAACCCTCAATCTTAATATAATTTATTTTGCACCTGTAATAAAGTCATACAACACAGAAACAGTCACTTGGGTCCAACTTGTCCATGCTGACCAGGTTTCCCAAAATAAACTAGTCCTACTTGTATGTGTTTGGCTCATATCACTCTCAATCTTTCCTTTTCTATAAGGTCACCCCACAACTTACTACACTCCAGTGAAAAACGTTCCAGCGTCTCCTTATAATTCAAAACTGGCAACATCCTGGTAAATCTTTTCTGAAAGTTCTCCAACTTAGTAATATTCTTCCTATAGCAGGGTGATTGGAACTGTACACAATACTCCAAAGGTGGCCTGACCAATGTCCTGTACAACCGCAATATGACGTCCCAACGCCTATACTTAATGGTCTGAGCAACGAAGATAGACATGCCAAATGCTTTCTTAACCACCCTGTTGAACTGTAATGCAAATTTCAAAGTATTTTGTACCTTTAGGTTTCTCTGTTCTATAACACTACCCAGGGTCCTACCATTAATTGTATAAGTCCTAGTCTTGTTTTACCAAAATGTAATACCTGGCATTTATCCAAATTAAACTCTATCATTCCTCAGCCCATTGGTCCAATTGATCAAAATCCTGTTGTACTCGAAGATAACCTTGTTCACTGCTGCCAGTACCAGCAATTTTGATGTCATTCACAAACTTATTAACCCTACTTCCTAAATTTTCATCTAACTCATTTATATAAGTGATGAATAATAATGGACATCGATCCCTGTGGCACACTACTAGGCACAGGGCTCCAGTTTGAAAAACAACCCTCTACCAAGATCCTCTGTCTTCTACCTTCAATCCAATTTTGTGTCTAATTGGCCAGCTTTCCCTGGATCTTGTGAGATTTAACCTTGCTTAAAAACTCACCAAACGGCACGGTGGCTCAGTGGTTAGCACTGCTGCCTCATAGCACTAGGGTCCCAGGTTTGATTCTAGCCTCGGGCGACTGTCTGTGTGGAGTTTGCACATTCTTCCCGTGTCTGCGTGGGTTTCCTCCGGATGCTCTGGTTTCCTCCCACAGTCCAAAGATGTGCAGGTCAGGTGAATTGGCCATGCTAAATTGCCCTTAGTGTTAGCTGTATTAGTCAGGGGGAAATGGGTCTGGGTGGGTTACTCTTCGGAGGGTCAGTGTGGACTAGTTGGGCCAAAGAGCCTGTTTCCACACTGTAGGGAATCTAATCTGGTGCCTTGTCAAATACTTTACTAAAGTCCATGTAGACAACATCTACTACACTGCCCTCATCTACTTTCTTGGTCACTTCTTCAAACATCTCACTCAAATTCATGAGACACGATTTCTCATGCACAAAGCCATGTTGACTATATCAAATGAGTCCTTGTCTCTCCAATGCCTATGAGACCATCTCTCAGAATCCCCTCTAACAATCTATCAACAGAGATGTTAGGCTTACCAGTCTGTAGTTCCCAGGCATTTCCCTGCAACCTTTCTTAAATAATGGCACAACATTAGCCACCCTCCTATTTTCAGGCACTTCACTTGTGGCTGTCAATAATTCAAATATCTCCGTTATCCTCCCAAATTTCCTCTCTATCGTCCCCAAAGTCCAGGGATACATTTCATCAGGTCCCAGGGATTTATCCACCTTAATGTGTTTTGAAATGTCTAGCATCTCCTCTTTTGGACTCTCATCATTATTTATTTCCCCAAGTTCCCTAGTATCCATGCCTTGCTCAACAGTAAATACTGGCATGAAATATTCATTTAGGATCTCACCCATCTCTTTTGGCTCTGCACACAGATAACCTTGTTGATCTTTAAGTTGCCCTATTCTCTCCCTGTTTTTTTTTTACCTTTCATGTACTCATAGAATCCCCTTGGATTCTTCTTAATTTTATCTCTCAAGGCCATCTTGTGTCCTCTATTAACCCTCCTGATTTGTCTCTTAAGTGTACTCCAACACCCCCTATAGTGCTCAAGAAATTTACTTGATCCAACCTGCCTATACATGTCACATGCTTCCTTCTTTTTCTTGACTAGGGCCTTAATAACTCAGGTTAGCCAGGATTCCCCTACTCTTGCCAGCCTTATCTTCATTCTAACAGTAACATACTGTTACTGATCCATCATTAACACACTTTTGAAAGCCTCCCACTTCCAAAGGTCCCTGTGCCTGCCAACAGCTTCCCCCAAGCAACTTCAGAAGTTCCTGTCTAGGACTATCAAAATTGGCTTGCCCCAATTTAGAACTTCGATTCAAGGACCAGACCTATCATTTTCCATCTTATGAGTAATGGAATTATGGTCACAAGTCCCAAAGTACTGCTCCACTAACACCTCTGGCAATTGTCCTGCCTTATTTCCCAAGAGGAGGTCAAGTTTTGTCCCTTCTATAGTAGGGCCCTCTACATATTGCATGAGAAAGTTTTCCTGAACACACTTAACAAACTTCTCTCCATCCAAGCCCTTAACACCATAACATTGCCATTTGATGTTAGGGAACTTAAAATTCCCTTTCTATTACAATTCTATTATTTTTGCAACTATCTGCTATCACCTTACGTATTTACTCCTCAATCTACCACTGCCTTTTGAGGGGTCTATATGCTATCATAGTGATCTCCTCTTTTTTTATTTCTCAGTTGTACCCAAAAAGACTCAGTGGACGAACTCTCAAGAATTCTCTTTCAGTACTGTCATGGTGTTCTCCCTAATCAAAACTGCAACTCCCTCTCCTCTGTTGCATCCTCTTCTATCCTTCCTATAGGATCTGTACCTCAAAACCTTGAGCCAGTCCTGTTCCTCCCTCAGCCATTTTTCTGTAATAGCTATAATATCTCAATCCCATGTATCCATCAATCCCCTAAATTAATTTGTAACTGTCAGGTGTCTTACACTGAAATAAATGCAGTTTAACCCAGACTTCTCTTGCTTCCTGCCATGCTCTTTCTTGCCCTGTCCAGTAGTAGGATTACCAACACTGCCTTTACTATTTAACTGCTTTTATTAATTTGTGTAATGTCCTCAAACTTCTCTTTCATCTCCCTACTGATTTGGATCCCATCCCTTGCCAGACCAGTTTAAACCCTCCTGCGTGGTTCTAGCAAATCTCTCTGCCAGGATAATGGCTCCCCCTCCAGTTCAGGTGAACCCTTGTCCATCTTGTACAGGTCACCTTTACCCCTGAAGAGATCCCAATCATCCAAGAATCTAAATCCCTGCCTCCTGCAACAGCTATCAAGCCATGCATCACCTACCAAATTTTCCTACTCCTACTCTTGCTAACACGTGGTACTGGAAGTAGTCCAGAAATCACAACACTTGAGGTCCTGCATTTTAATCTTCTGCCTAACTCTCTATAATCACTCTTCAGAATCTCATCCCTTTTCCGACCTATGTTGTGAGTACCAATGTGAGCAATGACCTCTGGCTGCTTATCCTACTCCTTAAGAATTTCATGCAACCACTCAGAGATGTCCATCTATGACCATTACAGCAGGGATGTAACACACCATCTTGGAGTCTTGAATGTGGCCACAGAAATACCTGTCTGTTCCTGGCTAGTGAGTCCCCTACTACTAACGCTCGCTTGGATTTTGCCCATGCCTGGTCTACAGTAGAGACAGTCATGAAGTCACAGGTTTGGGTGCTTATGTTATACTTTCCTGAGAGTCTATCCACCCCAATAGTATTCAAAATATCATACCTGCTTCAGAGAGGGGGATAGTCACAGGAGATGCCTTCACTACCTATCTGATGGTCACCTATCTGCGTGATTGAATCCGTGGTGTGACCACATCACTGTAACTAGTGTCTATCACACTCTTTGTCCCCTATATGTTCCTCAGTGCGTCAAATTATTGCTCCAACGAAACCATGTGGTCTACGAGGAGCTGCAGCTGTCACACTTCCTGCAGACTTAATCATCAGGGATACTAGACTGTTCCCTGATTTCCCACATCTGGCAGGAGCAAATCACTTCCTTGAATGCCATCTCTGACCCTTCACAGTAAGGCAAAGAACGGAATTTTACCTTTCTCTAACACGTTGCTGATTGCCCCCCTCATCAAAACTGGTATTTGTCAAAGCTGACACATAAACCTCCAGCAGCCCTTCTCAACATGGATACTACAAAAAAAAGTGGTATGTAGTGCAACATTTTTGCACTCTTTTCTCCTCCAGTTTTAGAAACTCATGCTTCTTGCTGTGATTTTATGTAGTTAAATGCAGTTCCAGAATTCTTCTTTATGACAGCAGGCAATATCCTTGAGTTGCAATGTTAAAACAGCACCACGTGCTGTTGCAGAGCGGAATATCCATGTTCACATTACGGCCCAGATCTGTGGTCCCTGGGTGGTTGATTGCATAAAGAAATATGACCTTACCTGTTTCATAAGCTGGGGTGAGAACATTCATTCTTACTGCAACATGATCCAATATTGAAAGCATCTGTGAGGCCCAACCAGGCTGATTCAGGGTTCTCTCAATAGCATCATGAACTCTCAAGGTCAGCTCTTTTGCACGTGAGTGTTTTAATTTGATTTTAACTACTTAAAAACAATTTGAGCACTGTATTTAAAACTTTTAAATATTTTTAATAACTTTTCAAAACAAGTTTTAGTTATTTTTAAGCATTTTTAATATTTACAATTTTTTAACAATTGTTATAATGCAATTCGAAACATATTTTAAAACTTGGCAAACTTTTAAAGTGCACTTATCCACCATGAAAATCCAATGCATGCACCTAGGACACATACTGGACAAATTAGCTTGATATTCAACAGGAGTTGCTAATTCGTAGTGGAACTTTGAACTTCAAATACTTTAATTACCATGGAAAAGAGTAAATGGTGTTATAATAAAATAACTTCAGAGTCCAATGCATGGATTTCTGTCCTACTCTGGAACTTCATTGCAGCATTTGAGTGATTTGGAACATGTTTGTTCTTCTTGAATTGAATTAAATTGAATTGTTGAAAAATGGTGTACTGAGAACAACCTAGCTCTCAATGCCGGCAAAACCAAAGGACACATTATTGACTTTCGGTGGGATCTTACTCATACGCCTCCCCCGTACACATTAACAGCACAGAGGCAAACTAGTGGAGAGTGTCAAGTTCCTGGGAGTGGTCATCATCAACACCCAGTTTTCTTGGACTCTTCATGTGGATGCAGTAGTTACAAAGGCCCAACAACGTCTCTTCTTCCTCAGGCAGCTGAGAAAATCTGGCTTGACGGCAAATACCCTTGCCAACTTCTTTAGGTGTGCCTTTGAGAGCATTCTGTCTGGATGTATCACTACTATTTGGATGTCTGGCAACTGTAACATTCAAGATCGGAGACGGTTACAGAGAGTGGTGAACTTGGCCCAGACAATCTCAAAGGTCAACCTCCCATGCTGTGGTTCTGTTTGCCGTGCTGGAAGTTTTTGTTGCAAACATTTCGTCCCCTGTCTAGGTGACATCCTCAGTGTTTGGGAGCCTCCTGTGAAGCGCTTCTGTGGTGTTTCCTCCGGCATTTATAGTGGCCTGTCCCTGCCGCTTCCGGTTGTCAGTTTCAGCTGTCCGCTGTAGTGGCCGGTATATTGGGTCCAGGTCTATGTGTTTGTTGATGGAGTTTGTGGATGAGTGCCATGCTTCTAGGAATTCCCTGGCTGTTCTTTGTTTCGCTCTAGAAGCATGGCACTCATCACAAACTCCATCAACAAACACATCAACCTGGACCCAATATACCGGCCACTACAGCAGACAGCTGAAACTGACAACCGGAAGCGGCAGGGACAGGCCACTATAAACACCGGAGGAAACACCACAGAAGCGCTCCACAGGAGGCTCCCAA
>NC_057711.1:100961663-100977667 GCF_004010195.1 Chiloscyllium plagiosum | reverse complement strand
AACAAACACTTCGACCTGGACCCAATATACCGGCCACTACAGCGGACAGCTGAAACTGACAACCGGAAGCGGCAGGGACAGACCACTATAAATGCCGGAGGAAACACCACAGAAGCGCTTCACAGGAGGCTCCCAAGCACTGAGGATGTCACCTAGACAGGGGACAAAACGTTTGCAACAAAAACTTCCAGCTCGGCGAACAGAACCACAGCAACGAGCACCCGAGCTACAAATCTTCCCACAAACTTTGTCAACCTCCCATCTTGAGAATCCATTTACCAGGCCCACAGTCAAGGAAAGGTCACCAGCATTCTCAAAGATCCATCCCACTGTGGTAATGCTTTTCTACAATCTCCACCATTGGGGAGAAGGTACAAAAGCCTGAACACATGCACCAGCTGAACACATGCACCAGTTTCTACCCTATCATTGTTAGAATACTGAATGGACTCATGAACTCTTAGCATTCGCCTGTACCTGTATTTTTGTTTTGCTGCTGCTTACCTACTATTTACATATCTGTGGTATTTAACTCTGTGATCTACCTGTATTGCTCGCCAGATAAAACTTTTCACAGTGCCTCAGTAAATAAATGACAATAAATTCGATTTAATTCAATTCAACACAATGAAAGAAGCATCTTTGTTTATCATCTCTGCTACTATAATTTTGCATCTAATTTCTTTGTAATCATGAACTGTTGTAACTTTCAACATGCACTACTTCTAACATTGTTTTGCCCATGTGTTATAAGCTCAGATGTGCACTCTTCCAGGAAGCAACATCAAAAGCAAGACTATATGTTTTTTTTTACCCCATTAGGGATTCTGTTGATTATATTCAATGATCTAGAACATAGAATGTAACAAATGGGAACAAGGGTAGGCCAATTAACTCCCTTGACTTGGTTCTGCTGGTGAATTGGACCCTAGCTGATCTGATCTCTGCCTCAGCTCTACTTTTCTTCCTGTCCACCATAACCTTAGTCCTTCTAAGCTTTGAATTTATTGAATGCACCATCATACACCTTGAGTATGATACTCAATCAGTCAAGAGTGTGTTGCTGGAAAAGCACAGCAGGTCAGGCAGCATCCTAGGAGCAGGAAAATCGATGTTTCAGGCAAAAGCCCTTCATCAGCGATAACTGTTAATCTGCTCTGAAAGGAACATACACAACATGTGGTGAAAAGGAAAACGCAAGTGAGTCATCCTGAAGGGACTTTCTCTTTGTCCACTCCAAGAAACAATACTGGGAGATGATGGACAGTCACTGGGCGAATCAATGTTAACTCAGATTTTCCAGTCTCCAAATTGGTGGAGGCCAAGGTATGTGATCTAAAAAAAAAATGATCTCACCAAAATCACGAAGCACTAACTCCTTTCAAATTGCACAGGAATGCCCCTGCTAACTGGTTAGAAACAGAGACCATGGACCATCTTACTTACTCACCTGTGTAGCTACCCAAGAAAAGTAGGTGGAAATTCCTGGTCTAACTCTGGGATAACTATACAGCTATCACCATGGCATCCCCAACCTCCTCCCTTCACTTGTCACCCACCCCCATGACCAACCCTCTCACACACCCCAAATGCCTAGGACTAATCAATCCCCCTTTTATCCCCTGATTACCGTACTCAGCTACTATGGCAATTCATACTATGGTGAAAATATAGAACGTGCTGCTTGGAGGTTGGTGGAGAAAGGTATTCTTGCAACATTTAAGAAACATGGATGAGCTCTTAAAATGTAAGGGCATAGGAGACTATGGCCCAAGTGCAGGTAAATGGGATCAGTGCAATTTGATCGAAGATTGCTGGGGCCCTGACAGAGATTTTTAATACTTCACTGGCCACATATGAAGAGCTAGATGATTGGAAGTAGCTAACATGATTCTTTTGTTCCTTAAGGGAAGTAGGGCAAAGCTAAATGAATACAGACCAGTTAGTCTGACATCAGTGGTAAGAAAGTTAATGGAAAATATTCGGAGGCACGGTGGCTCAGTTGTGGGGGGGTGGGGTGCGACACGGTGGCTTAGTGGTTAGCATTGTTGCCTCAGAACGTTAGGGACCTGGGTTCAATTCCAACCTCCGGCGATTGTCTGTGTGGAGTTTGCACATTGTCCCCGTGTCTGCGTGAGTTTCTTCCAGGTACTCCTATTTCCTCCCACAATCCAAAGATGTGCAAGTGAGGTGAATTGGCCATGCTCAATTGCTCATAGTGTTCAGGTAGGTGATGTGCACTAGTCAGGGTTAAATATAGGGTAGGGGAATGGGTCTGGGTGACTTACCCTTCAGAGGGCCAGTGTGGACTTGTTGGGCCGAAGGGCCTGTTCCCACACTGTAGGGATTCTATGATCAACATTTGGAAAGGCAGTGATTGATTAGGGGTAGTCAGGACAAATTTGTTTGAGGGATATCCTGTTTGATTAATTTAATTGAGTGTTTTGAAAAGGTGACTAAATATGTTGATAAAGATAGTGCAAATTTTGTGGTTTACATGGACTTCAGTCAGGCCTTTGTCAAGGTCCCATGTGGAAGGGTGGTTCAGAAAATAAGAGCCCTTGGCATTCAAGGCAAGTTGGTAAACTGGATCCAAAATTGGTTTGCAAATAAGAGGCAAAGGGTCCTGGTGCAGGGTTGTTTTGTGGTTTGAAGCCTATGAGGAGTGATATACAGGGATCAGTGCTGGATCCTTGCTATTTGTTGTTTACATTACTAACTTAGATGTAAATATAGAAGGTATAACAAGTAAGCTTACAGATGATTTGAAAATTTGTGACAAAATCCCTCTCCCATGTCCTTAACCTTGTCATCACATGTGCTGCCAGCACAAATAATCCATTTTCAGCTACTAATGGTCCCCATTAACAGCTATGCATTCTCCCAGGCTGACCTTTATCCATTGCTTTGTCTATTCAACTGTGTTTCTCTCACTCTCTGGGCTCCATCTCCATCCATTGTTTACTCCTTCCCCCTTCTCTATCCCCCTTCTTTAGCATATATACCAATGCCAGTTCTTGCTTTCTCTCCACAATGCTGCCAGACTTGCTGAGCTTTTCCAACAAATTGTTTTGTTTCTGATTTCCAGCATCTGCAGCCCTTCGTTTTTTTTAATTTGTATAGTTTGGTGTTTGTTGGTTGGCACAGACATGATGGGCCAGAAGGCCTGTTTCTATGCTGTATGACTTTATGGTTCTACCCACCTGCTGCTTCTTACCCATCTGCCTACTCGACAAAGCCCTATCCACTACCCGTTTGTCACGCACCTCATCTACCCTTACCCCCTTATATTTATTTACGTCACCCCATGACTCTAACCCGTCCTTTTGTCCTCCTATTTCACCCACTCTACAGCTTACTTCCCCTTGCTCTACCACTTACTACACACCTACACATTAATCATTCATTTTTATATTCATCCATTGACACATTGTGGGGTTTATTCCTGATTGTCTGACCTGATGAGTTGGATCGAAGGGTCTGTATCTGTGCTGTATATGTCTATAACTCTATGACTGTTATCTTACTATTGAACAAACTTACAACATGTACTGAGTGTGGTAACATAGTCCCTTTTGTGAGTTTTTAAAAAGTTATTTCAAGAAGAATGACAGGTTTGATGAGTCATAGAGTCATAGAGATGTATAGCATGGAAACAGACCCTTTGGTCCAATTCATCCATGCCGTCCAGATATCCCAACACAATCTAGCCCCACCTGCCAGCACTTGGCACATTTCCCTCCAAACCCTTCCTATTCATATACCCATTCAGATGCCTTTTAAATGATGCAATTGTACTAGCCTCCACCACCTTTTCTGGCAAGTGCACAGCAGTTCATGCAGCATCCAAGGAGCAGCAAAATCGACGTTTCGGGCAAAAGCCCTTCATCAGGAATAAAGGCAGAGAGCCTGAAGCGTGGAGAGATAAGCTAGAGGAGGGTGGGGGTGGGGAGAAAGTAGCATGGAGTACAATGGGTGAGTGGGGGAGGGGATGCAGGTGATAGGTCAGGGAGGACAGGGTGGAGTAGATAGGTGGGAAATGGGATAGGCAGGTAGGACAAGTCCGGACAAGTCATGGGGACAGTGCTGAGCTGGAAGTTTGGAACTAGGATGAGGTGGGGGAAGGGGAAATGAGGAAACTGTTGAAATCCACATTGATGCCAGAGGCGGAAGATGAGGCGTTCTTCCTCCAGGCGTCTGGTGGTGAGGGAACAGCGGTGAAGGAGGCTGATGAAGGGCTTTTGCCCGAAACGTCGATTTCGCTGCTCCTTGGATGCTGCCTGAACTGCTGTGCTCTTCCAGCACCACTAATCCAGAATCTGGTTTCCAGCATCTGCAGTCATTGTTTTTACCTCACCTTTTCTGGCAGCTCATTCCATACACGTACCACCCTTTGTGTGAAAATGTTGCTCCTTAGGTCTCTTTTATATCCTTCCCCTTCCACCTGAAACCTATACCCTCTAGTTCTGGACTCCCCCATCCCAGGGAGTTTAACCCTATCCATGTCTCTCATGATTTTGCAAACCTCTATAAGGTCACCCCTCAGCCTCCGACACTCCAGGGAAAACAGCCCTGGCCTATTCAACCTCTCCCTATAGCTCAAATCTTCCAACTCTGACAACATCCTTGTAAATCTTTTCTGAACCCTTTCAAGTTTCACAACATCTTTCCAATAGGAAGGAGACCAGAATTGCACGCAATATTCCAACAGTGGTCCGTAAGTCCTGCTAAGATTTGCTTTCCCAAAATGCAGCACCTCACATTTATCTAAATTAAATTCCATCTGCCATTTCTCAGCCCATTGGCCCATCTGATCAAGGTCCCATTGTAATCTGAGGTAACATTCTTCACTGTTCACCACACCTCCAATTTTAGTATCAACTGCAAACTTACTAACTATACCGCTTATCTCACATCCAAAGCATTTATGTAAATGATGAAAAGTAGTGAACCCAGCACCGATCCTTGTGGCACTCCACTGGTCACAGGCCTCCAGTCTGAAAAACAGCCCTCCACCACCACCCTCTGTCTTCAACCTTTGAGCCAGTTCTGTATCCAAATGGCTAGTTCTTCCTGTATTCCATGAGATCTAACCTTGCTAAACAGTCTCCCATGGATAACCTTGTCAAACGCCTTACTGAAGTCCATATAGATCATATCAATCCTCTTTGTTACTTCTTCAAAAAACTCAATCAAGTTTGTGAGACATGATTTCCCATGCATAAAGCCATGTTGACTATCTCTAATCAGTCCTTGCCTTTCCAATTACATGAACACCCTGTCCCTTAGGATTCCCTCCAACAACTTGCCCACCACCGACATCAGGCTCACTGGTCTATAATTCCTTGGCTTGTCCTTACCACCTTTTGTAAACAGTGGCACCATGTTAGCCAACCTCCAGTCTTCTGGCACCTTACCTGTGACTATCGATGATACAAATATCTCAGTAAAAGACCAAGCAATCACTTTCCTAGCTTCCCAGAGTTCTAGGGTACACCTGATCAGGTCCTAGGGATTTATCCACTTTTATGCATTTCAAGACATCCAGCACTTCCTCCTCTGTAATATGGATATTTTTCAAGATGTCACCATCTATTTCCCTACAGTCTATATCTTCCGTCCCCTTTTCCACAGTAAATACTGATGCAAAATACTTGTTTAGTATCTCCCCCATCTCCTGCGGCTCCACACAAAGGCCGCCTTGCTGATCTTTGAGGGGCCCTATTCTCTCCCTAGTTACCCTTTTGTCCTTAATGTATTTGTAAAAACCTTTGGATTCTACTTAACTCTATTTGCCAAAGCGATCTCATGTCCCCTTTTTACCTTTCTGATTTCTCTCCTAAGTATACTCCTACTTCCTTTGTACTCTTCTAAGAATTCACACGATCTATCCTGTCTATACCTGACACCAGTGATTCATTTCAAGGGTCATGTGATTTTTGCGCACTCCCAGGGACACTGGAATTGTCTTGAGCTTCCCTAAAATGGTTATGTTATCTCGGACATTTCCCCCAGGGTTTAACTGTCCTAATGCTTTGCAGTGTGCCAGTGAATGTGTAATGACGAGCATGGTCTAGCTGTTGCCTATAAAAGTGATGTGGTCTTCCCTTGATGTTCCAGTTCTATGAGGAAGCAGTTAGATTTCAGATACACTCTGCATTTCTGAGGAAGTCAGGATTGGAAGACACGGCCAGAAATATGGAATTTAATGGTGGTCTGAAAAGGTAAAACCTTATTGTGATTACTACTCCTCAATAACAGATACTGAGAGTACAGCCTTCACTTGGCCATCCTTTTTTATTTATATGTGTACATTATGTATTGTACCTGTAACCTGTCCGATGCACTCACCCAGCCTGTAGCTGAGCCCTGTGACAGTCTACCATCCCCCATTGGGGGATTATTATTTGTTTTCTCTTATCAACTTGCTACTGTGTTCTGGACATAAATCATAAAACACAGTTAGTTACTTTTACTTTCACATTTATTTATAGATGTTCAATTTTTTTACATTTAAGTCATTGAAATAATATGATCCTCAAAACATCAGTACACTAGGGAAATACTAAGCAGGGAAAGCTCCTCTAATTAATCCAGCCTGTCTATATATCTCTGTTGAATTCAGAAGTGCGGTATATATAACTTTTCTGATGGTCTCTCACATTAATGCTTGGAGACTTGAAGAAACAGATCAATTTCAGGGAAAGTAGCTCTTGTAATTATGTTCCCGAACTTCCCAAGCGATCAAAAATGTATCAGGACATCACTCTGATTCTAAGTCCATGTAATATGCATTAGTTACTTTTCCATTCTGACCTTGCAGACACCAACTGAACAGAGAGCAGTGGATCCTGGTTTCCAAAATTCGCTGGTCCAGATCTGGACCTTTATCTCCTTTCCAACACTCATTGTTGATTTGAGACCTGTGGGTATGTTTTCCAGATTCCCATGTCAGTGTCATTATATTTTTGACAAAAACTGTTCAAATTTAGTTTTTAAAGTGCCAGTCATAGCATCCTTTAATTCCCTGGGATTTAATCCCATTTTAATTTTGTGTATATGACCTTTGTGGTTATGCTTCTGGATCCATTTATCATCCAGGGGCCTGGTGACTTGATTTCAGTTCCCATAATGGCATTTTGCAAATTTGAATTCCGCTAATTAAACAGATATTGGGATAATGTTCTGTGTCAGTAATGTTCACCTTGGAGTTTAAAGATTGTTGCGAAAGCCCTCTGATTAATGAATCTCCTTTAGGGAAGGAAACATGCACTTTGATCCAATCTATTCTATGTGTGACTGGAGACCCACTCTAAGAGCTAAGGAATCCACACTATCATACAAAAACCTACTTGAGGAAGTGATAAAGAAATAATATTGCCTGAACCACTCAGCCTTCAACTGGGTATCAGATTTGGACACCATAAAAGTATGCACTATTTAGTTGACCTTGAAAGTCCTCCTCTCAAATAGCAACCTGCCAAACCTGGGAGAGCAACAAACATCCTGACAGTCAGATTTATATACACTGAAAACAATGAATGCTGGGAATCACAGCAGATCAGACAGCTGCTCTGATGAAGAGTCATCTAGACCCTAAACATTAGCTTGCTCTCTCTCCATGGATGCTGTCTGACCCAGTGTAACCTCCAACATCTGTTGCTTTCAGTACAGATTTCATCATCTGCAGTAATTTGTTCCTACAGATTTATTTACATATGTATCCTAGGAACAGGAGTAGGCCATTCAGTCCCTCAAGCCTGTTCTGCCATACAATGAGATCAAGGCTGATCTGTGGCCTAACTCCATTGACCTACTTTTGACCCATAACTTTCATTCAATACCTTTGCTTAACAAAAAAATCTCAGATTTACAATTAACCTATTGAAATTAAACTTATTAAAAATTGACCTAGCATCAACGACCATTTGTTGAGGAGAGCTCCGAACCTCTACCACCATCTGTGTGTAGAAGTGCTTCCTAACATCTCTCCAGAATTGTCTAGCCCTAATTTTCAGATTATACCCCCATGTTATGGTCCTGTAGGGTCAGCATAGTGTCACACAGTCAGGAGGAATGACCCCAGAAGATATTAACATTGATTTTGTACCTTGTGATAGGATTGAGAACCTAGATCATCAAAGAGGTTTTCTGAGCTGTAAACAGCAGAATATGATACTGTGCCATGACTTTGTGAGATTGTGTTCAAATAACGACCAAAATCGGTGAGTGGTGAAAAAAGCCTTCTTTATTCAGCAATGAGAAGTAGCACAATTTCAAGAGGGCAATAGAATCCTGAAATACAATTCGTTCACTACCCTTTTTGTACAAAGTTCTTACATATATTAAAATTCCATTATTATGGAGCTACATTGTTTTAACTATAGTACACAAAGGTTTGAGGGATTTCCGTCCTGGGAGACAGGAGTTGGGTTAAAACATGTGCTCAGTGCTGGCTGCTACTCCTGATAGGATTAAGCATGTCTGTCTTGTCTTAAAAGGTGTTGGTCCCTTTGTCTTTTAAGTTAGTAAATATTAGTAAAAAATACTAGGCCTATATGCTCGAAATAAGTTCGAATTTGTACCTGTACTTAATAAAAGAATAAAGGGTATTAAACTGATTAACGCAGCTGGTTTGTGAGATTTGTTTACTATTCGCCAAAGTGAGTTTCATTTATTCATGCAATTTCACATAAGTGTTGTTTTGACAGTTAGTTTCTTAAAGGGATAATGGTTCAGTTAAAGGTATTTAATAAGTACATAATAATTGGGGAAACTGTTTGGTGTTCTGTAATGTATTCACGTCTGAGAGATGGTTGCTAAGGGCTCATTAATATTATAATGTTTTGTGGATGCTGATGGGCATGGTATTGTTTATGATATTGACATCAATTCAGAGGTAGTTTTGATGTAGAAATAGGCCTGAGGTTGAAAGAGATGTATTAATTTTAGTCTATGTTGTAATAGTAAAATATATTACAAAACATTGTCTTTGTAAATGAATGAATGAAACCATGTTATCGTAAATAACAGGTTAGTAAAGAGTTATGAATGAATGAATAAATGAATGGAACCCGGCATTAATGAATATAGTGAGCTGATGAGTTAGTAAAGATAATCTAAAACACAATATCCAACAACTTCATGATCACACATATCTGGAAGCTGCATAATAATGGCATCACGTGGCACTTGACTTTTCACTAATGCTCAATGTGGGTTCTGAAAGGATGATTTAGGCTGAGGTCTTATGAAAGTTTTGCTTCAAACATGGACATAAAAAGCTGAACTCCAAAGGTGGTGAGAGTTGCTGCCCTTCATAGCAAGATAGCATTTGCTCAAATTTGGCATCAAGAAATTGGAGCAAAACTAGAGTAAGCGGGTATCAGGGAAAAGATCTCCACTGGCTGGAGTGAGAGCAAGTATGCCCAGCTCCAAGACATTGTTCCAGCAACTCCTCAGGGCAGAAAGTGGGATGTTACTGATAATTGCAGTGTTCATTTCCAAGTTCAATTCCTTAGATATTGAAGCAGTCCATGCCTTCATCAGCAAGCCCAGGAACATATCCAGGCTCAGACTGATAATTGCATCTAACAGTTAAATCATGGAATATCTAGCCAATTACTATCTTTAACAAAAAAAACCTATCTCCTCCCCCTTGACATTCATCAGCATTATCTGACTTCACTAAATTCTCCCTCAAGAACTAGTAATAGCAACAAGTAAGAGACTAAGTATTCTGGAGTGACTGATTTCGCTTCAGACTGCACTGAGTCTGTTCAACAAGAGGGTACTTCAGAAATGCTCTCTAAACATGCCTGGATGAATGCAATTTCTACAACATGCAAGAAGCTTATCACTATTTGACACAAAGCAGTCATCTTGATTGGTATCATATCTACGCCTTCAAAGATTCACTCCACTCCCAGACCTGGTGCAACATGGCAGCAGTATAAACAATTGAGAAGATAACCTGCCACAGCATTTTACAGTTAAGGTTTTCTTGAAAGTATCTTGCAAACCTGCAAACACAATCAATAGAAGGAGAGGGGTTGCAGTTTCAGGACTACAATTATTTCCTGCTTTCCCTCAATGCAAAATGCCACTGAAATTGGAAATATATCTTAGTGCCTTCATCAGGAATGGTTAAAAATCTATGAATATTCCTAGTAAACACCATATTCCAAAGGACAACTACAAGGCAGGTAATAATTGCAGACTTGCTCATAGCTCAATATTCCATGATGAAGAAGAGTCACTTGCTGCTGCAACATATGGCCTATCTCATTGTGGATTCTCCTGCCTGTTGTGTTCCCAACTATACTCAATATGGTATAACATGAATCTTTTATTCAAGAACCAATTGGAAGCATTATGGGAAAAATTATCTAAATCACCTACAGACAGGGTGGAGTTGGGAATCTGCTTGTTTCAATTCCGATATGGTGATTCAGTGGTTTGCATGGCTGCCTCACAGTGCCAGGAACCCAGGTTCTATTCCACCCATGGGTGACTGCCTGTGTGGAGTTTGTACATTGTCCCTGTGTCTATGTGGGCTTCCTCTGGGTGGCCCTGTTTTCCTCCCAAAGCCCAAAGATGTGCAGGTTAGGTGGAGTGGCCATGCTAAATTGCCTATGGTGTCCAGGGATGTGCAGGCTAGGTGGGTTAGCCATGGGAATTTCAAACTGTTAGGGTAGGGTGTGGATCTGATTGGGATGTTGCTTGAAGTGTCGATATGGGCTGAATAGTCTGCTTCCATGGAATGGATTTTGCACTGGCTGTTTAACTCAGCCATGACATTAACCACCTGACAGACATTTCCTGACCACTCAATCAAGTTGGCCAGATTGATGCACTGAATTTGTCAAATATTTCTCAGGAATCCTTCATGTCAGGTCATTGCTGAAACCTGCAGCAGCTGGACATCCATGCACCCTGTCTGAGTTTAGAATGATTGAACCATTGATGCCTGAGTCTGCAGCCACCACAAGAATGAAGACAAGAACAGGGCAGTTGTCTCATGGTACACAGCTGGAGGTTCTGCTGTGGGACCTGAGTGAAAGGATTGAGCTTATGTTTGCCAAGGACAGGAGGAAAAGGCAGCTTACGACAACGAGCAGCAAGAGTGTCCTCCCTGTGGAGAGAACAGAACTGAAGAGAGAGGTTGACAGCCTGGGACAGGCTGAATAGTGACAGACTCACTTGTCCACTGGGAAGGAGGTCTTGCACTCGGAGGCTGCAGATGTCAGCACCGAACAGCCATAGAAGACTGAGCCTCCTGACATAGTGGGAATCAGAAATGTTGAGATAGCTGACCCTCTGCATGGAGGCCCTGTTTTGGAGATCTTGCCTCTGGCCAGCCGGATTTCATCAGCTCTGCACTGTAGAGTCCCACGTGGCTGAGGAAGAGTCAGTTAATGCTGCTGCTAGACTTGTTCCTACTGCTGTTGGTGCTGCTGGCCTTGTCGCTGCTTCTCTTGTTCCTCGTCAGAAGTACAATGTGGAGCTGCAGAAGCTGTTTCATGCTGTGGTGAAAGCTGACAGCAAGGAAGGCCATATCCCAATGAGTGAAGTGCAAGTCAGGGGAACAGAAGTTGGAGAACTGGGATTAAGCCATCAGGCAATGGAAGGTCACTTGAAGAAGAAGGAAACTTCAGCAGTGTAATACTACATTGTGAGGCTTATTCATTGGACGTATTGGCAAAACTGACCTCAGGAAATTCTCCAAATCATTACCTTACTTTCAAACCAAATTCTGCAAATATTCGTAATCTGATAGGGATTACGTGTTTCCCAACCATACTGTATTTTGATCACTTTTAGGGTTTAGCACAATTTAGGGCACCCATCATTGACACATACATATATTCTACAATGAGAACATACGTAAAGCAACCACACCCCCAAGGCCCAGGAAACACACGTGACACCAAAACATTGTTTTGCTTGGAAAATATACAGACGTTTGCAAAGGATCACCTAATACAGGATTGGGACTCCACATTCAGAATCAATGATGCACTGAACTAAAGATTTATTGCTGTGGTGATAAATGGTGAAGACGTTTTAGAATGAAGAATAAAATGAACAGAACTAACATACTGAAGTGAACATAATCTATGAATAACAGGTTACTAATGATATCTACTGGAGATATGAGGATAAAATTACATTGCCATTGATGTTAAATGCATAACATGTTACTTACCTCATGATAACCTAATAACTATTCCAACTCTACCACATGACCAGAATCATGTACTTGCAAGTTACAGCTCCAATATAAGAAAACAATTGGCTCATCATTAGCTAAGTAGACCATCGTACTGTTACTTAATATGTTAGTCAAGCAGGACCAGCCATCATAAACAGGAACAAAGGTTGGTCATGTGTTAGGGAAAATTAAAATCATTCCTGAAGAAGGGCTCATGCCCGAAACGTCGATTCGCCTGCTCCTTGGATGCTGCATGACCTGCTGTGCTTTTCCAGCAACACATTTTCAGCAAAATTAAAATCATGTAGATTCTATGTCAAGGGACAAGGTTTTCTCCAGTGTGCCCTGACTTTAGACTGGCAACATTCAACATGAGGGAATTCTGAGAAGCACGGTTTGCAAGTCCAGTAAATTATCAACTAGAAGAATGTTGCTGCTGAAATGAATGCTAGTACTGGAGTACCTCACTGTGGATCATCCACTGGTCTGGATGGATTACAGAACCACTGATTCTGCTGACTGTAGAGTTCCTCACTCTGACCCGGCATGACAGCAGGAATCTCATTCCATGATTCAAGCACCAATGGGAAGCATTCCTGTGGCTCTTTACCTCAGTCTCAAGTATTCGGCCAATCTCATTCATGCCAACCAGGTTTCCTCAATTGTACTAATACCTGTTCGCCGAGCTGGAAGTTTTTGTTGCAAACGTTTCGTCCCCTGGCTAGGTGACATCATCAGTGCTTGGGGCCTCCTGCGAAGCGCTTCTTTGATGTTTCCTCCGGTGTTTATAGTGGTCTGTCCCTGCCGCTTCCGGTTGTCAGTTTCAACTGTCCGCTGTAGTGGTTGGTATATTGGGTCCAGGTCGATGTGTTTGTTGATGGAGTTTGTGGATGAATGCCATGCCTCTAGGAATTCCCTATGATAGTAGTGTTATGTAGATGATCATAGGGCAAGCCAGACAGAGAACAGCCAGGGAATTCCTAGAGGCATGGCACTCATCCACAAACACCATCAACAAAGACATCGACCTGGACCCAATATACCGACCACTACAGCGGACAGCTGAAACTGACAACCAGAAGCGGCAGGGACAGACCACTATAAACACCGGAGGAAACACCAAAGAAGCGCTTCGCAGGAGGCTCCCAAGCACTGATGATGTCGCCTAGCCAGGGGACGAAACATTTGCAACAAAAACTCCCAGCTCGGCGAACAGAACCACAACAAAGCATATGGTGTTTTGACTTTCATTAAGAAGGGGATCGAGTTTAAGAGCCATGAGGTTTTGCTGCAGCTCTACAAGTGCTTGGTGAGACCACACTTGGAATATTGTGTCCATCAACAAATACATCGACCTGGACCCAATATACCAACCACTACGGCGGACAGCTGAAACTGACAACCGGAAGCGGCAGGGACAGACCACTATAAACATCGGAGGAAACATCAAAGAAGCGCTCCGCAGGTGGCCCCAAGCACTGATGATGTCGCCTAGCCAGGGGACAAAACGTTTGCAACAAAAACTTCCAGCTCAGCGAACAGAACCACAACAACGAGCACCCGAGCTACAAATCTTCACACAAACTTTGTACTAATACCAGTTGCCTACATTTGGCCCATATCCATCCGACTCTTTCATATTTGTACCTGGCCAAACGCCCTGCAAATATTATAATTGCACCTGCCTCTACCTCTGACAGCTGATTCCATAAATGAACCACCCTCTGCATTAAAAAGATCTCTTTTAAATCTTTCCCCTCTCACTTTAAACCCATGCTCTCTAGTTATGGATTCCCCTACCCTGGGGAGAATGACCTTGGCTTTTCATCTAATTATGCTCCTTGTGATTTTATAAACATCTGTAAGGTCACACACAGCCTCCAATGCTCCAGGGTCAAAAGGCCAAGTCTATCCAGTCTCTCCTTATAACTCAAACCTTCTAGTCTCGGTAACAACTTCGTCAATCCCTTTCTTGTACTTTTTCTAGTTGAATAACATCCTTGCTATAGCAGGGTGACCAGAAATGTACACAGTACTCCAATGTACACAGTGTTTGCCACCACTTCCACTCCCACCAACGCCACTCACCTGCATTCGGCTGACATGCCCTCCACAGATCCCACTGTCACCATCCCCGGCCCCCAGGATCCTGAGGGGAACATCACCCTGCTCATAACTCCACCCCCATTCCACCACCACCACAACCACTCCAGTTACAGGCTCTGCCCCTACTCCCAGCTCGACACACACCAGATCCCAGATCCCAGCTCTGCCAAGTGTTCACCATCCCTCCAGACCTCCCCCTCACTGAGGACGAATGATCAGTCCTCAGCAAAGGACTCACCTTCATCCCCCTCCACCCCCGCATCAATTAATTTAATACACGCACTGATGTCGAACACGTCTTCCACCGCCTCCCCCTCTGAGCTTACTTTCACAATCAGGACTCCTGCCCACCTTCCGAGGACCCCTTTGCCCGCCTCCAACATACTGCATCCACCTGGACACCCTGCGCTGGCCTATTACCTGCCCTCGACCTCTTCATTTCCAATTGCCGCTGGGACATTAACCGCCTCAACCTGTCTAGCCCCTCCCCCACTCCAACCTCTCATCCTCACAATGCGCTGCCCTCCACTCCTGCTGCTCCAATCCTGACCTCACCATCAAGCCAGCAGGTAAAGGGTGGGTGCAGTGGTAGTCTGGCGCACTGACCTCTATACCTCTGAAGCCGACGCCAACTAGAGGACACCTCCTCCTACCGCCCCCTTGACCATGACCCCAACCCCCCATCATCAAACCATGATCTCCCAGACCATACAGAACCTCATCACCTCAGGAGATCTCCCACCAACAGCTTCCACCTCATAGTCTGGGAACCCCGCACTGCCCGGTTCTGCTTCCTTGCCAAGATCCACAAACCTGACCACCCTGGCCAACCCATTGTCTCAGCATGCTCCTGCCCCACTGATCTCATCTCGACCTACCTTGTAACACTGTCCTATCCCCCCAGTCCAGGAATTCCCCACATACTTTCGAGACACCACCCATGCCCTCCACCACCTCCAAGACTTCCATTTCCCTGGCCCCCAATGCCTCATCTTCACAATGGATATCCAATCCCTCTACACCTCCATCCGCCATGACCAGGGCTTCCAATTCCTCTATTTCTTCCTCTCCTGACGTCCCCAACAGTACCCTTCCACCGACATTCTCATTTGTTTGGCCGAACTGGTCCTCACCCTTAACAATTTCTCCTTTGAATCCTCCCACTTCCTCCAGACCAAAGAGGTAGCCATGGGCACCCGTATGTGCCCCAACTATCCCTGTCTCTTTGTTGGCTACGTAGAACAGGCCATCTTCCATAATTACACCGCACCACTGCCCACCTCTTCCTCTGCTACATTGATGACTGCATTGGCGCCACTTTGTGCTCCCACGAGGAGGTTGAGCAATTCATCAACTTCACCAGCATATTGCATCCTGACCTTAAATTTACCTGGACCATCTCTGACACCTCCCTCCCCTTCCTGGACCTCTCCATCTCCATTAATGACGACCGAATTGACACCGACATTTTTTACAAACCCACAGACTCCCACAGCTACCTGGATTACACCTCTTCCCACCCTACCTCCTGCAAAAATGCCATCCTGTATTCCGAATTCCTCTGCCTCCGCCGTATCTGCTCCCAGGAGGACCAGTTCCACCACAGAACACACCAGATGGCCTCCTTCTTTAGAGACCACAATTTCCCTTCCCACGTGGTTAAAGATGCCCTCCAACGCATCTC
>NC_057711.1:100842602-100959603 GCF_004010195.1 Chiloscyllium plagiosum | reverse complement strand
GGTCCCAGCACGGATCCTTGCGGTACCCCACTGGTCACTGCCTACCATTCTGAAATGGAGCCGTTTATCACTACCCTTTGTTTCCTATCAGCCAACCAATTTTCAATCCAATCTAGTACTTTGCCCCCAATACCATGTGCCCTAATTTTACTCACTAACCTCCTTTGTGGGAGGTTATCACTCCTTATCACTCAAACTTTCCAGACTCAGTAACATCCTTGTAAATCCTTTTTTAGAACATTTCTTCCTTAATAACATCCTTGCCATAGCAGGGCAATCAGAATTTGTGCAGGACGCCAAATGTGGCCTTATCAATGTCTTGCAAAATGACCTCCCAAATCCTGTAACCAATGTTCTGAACAATGAAGGGAAGTGTGCCAAATTCCTTCATCACCACCCCCTCTTTTGAGGAAATATGCACCTGCACCCTTAGGTCTCTCTAATGATTCCTGAATGATTCCTGAAGAAGGGCTTATGCCCAAAACGTCGATTCTCCTGTTCCTTGGATCCTGCCTGACCTGCTGCGCTTTTCCAGCAACACATTTTCTGCTCTGATCTCCAGCATCTGCAGTCTACACTTTCTCCCCTAACATTAATTGTCCTGCCTTGATTTGTCTTATCAAAATGCAAAACCTCATATTTACCTGAATTGAAATCCATCTGCCATTTCTTAGCAGATTGGCCCAGTTGATCAAGATCCTATTGTACTGTTAGATAACCATCTTTACTCTCCACTATACCACTGATTTTGATGTCATCCACGACATCAACATGTCTCCTGTACTCTTATCCAAATCCTTTATATGCATGATGAACAACAGTGAACCCACAGGCACAACACTGGTCACAGGCCAACAGATGGAAAAACAACCCTCTACCACCATCATACTGTCAGGCCAAATTTGTATCTAATTGGCTAGCTTTCCCAGGATCCCATGTCATTTGAACTTACCATTCATCATACCATTTTCCTCTGTTTGACAATACTCTTCGATGCTGACCATTAACTCTGTAACTCCTCGCCTTGTTTGCCTTACCAAAATTCAAAACTCTGTAACTTATCTGAATTAAATTCCATTTGCCATTCCATGTCACAATGGAGCAGTTGATCAAACTCCTGTGTACCCTTAGATAGCCTTCTTCTCTGTCCTATATACAAACAATTTTTGTGTCATCTACAAACTTAATAATCATGCCTCCAATATTCTCATCCAAATCCTTTATATAAATGATGAAATAAGTAGTCCCAGCACCGATCCTTGTGACATTCCGCTAATCACAGGCCTCCAATCTGAAAAATAGTCCTTCACTACTTCCCTTCATCTCCTACAGTCAAGTCAATTGTGTATCCATTTGTCCTGAACTCCCAGGATGCCATGTCATCTAATTTTACTAATCAGTACTTACCTTTTCAGAGTCCTTGCTAAAGTCCACAAAGACAATGTCTACTTCTCTGCCTTCACCTTCCTTCATTAGTCGCTTCTTCAAAATGCAATCAGATTTTTAAGACACGATTTCCCATGCACAAAGCCATGCTGGTTATCCCTTGTCAATCCTCGCCATTCCAAATGCATGTAGATCTTATCTCTTAGAAATACCGACACCCCCCACCCCCCCAACCAACAACTTACCCACCACTGACATTAGGCTCATTGGTCCTTTGTTCTCTGGCTTTTCCTTGCTAATTGTACAACATTAGCCACTCTCCAGTCTTCTGGCACCTCATCAGTGACTGTCGATTGGCATGGTGGCTCAGTAGTTAGCACTGCTGTCTCACAACACCGGGGACCTGGCTTTGATTCCAGCCTTGGGTGAGTTTATGTGGAGTTTGCACATTCTCCTTGTGTCTGTGTGGCTTTCCTCTGGGTGCTCCAGTTTCCTCCCACAGTCCAAATCTGTGCAGGTTAGATGGATTGGCCATGTTGAATTGTCAAGCAGGGGTGTTTAGGGTAGATGGGTTAGCCATGGGAAATGCCTTACCGGATGGGTAGGTGGGTGGGTCTGGGTGGGATGCTCTTCGTAGGGTTGGTGTGGACTCAATGGGCCAAATGGCCTGCTTCCATACTATGTGGATTCTATTCTATGAAAAATTTTTGCTTGAGGCTCCATTATTTCTTCCCTAGCTTACCACAATTTGCTGGGATACTCTTGATCAGGTTCTGTGACTATAGCTAACTTGATATGTTTTAAGATCTCCATCACCTCCTCTTTTGTAATGTGGACTTGTTTCAAGTCATCACTATTTACTTCCCCAAGAGCCCTAGTTTCTATGTCTTTCTCCATGGCAAATACAGACAAGATATATTTGTTTAGGCTCTCACCCACTTCCTGCGGTTCCACCCAGATGGCCTACTTGATATGTAAGGGGCTCTGTTCTCTCCCTTGTTACTCTTTTGCCCTTAATATACTCAGATATATATTTGGATTCTAATTTATCCATTGCCATCTCATGGTCCTTTTGGGCACTCCTGATTTCCTTCTTAAAGAACTCCTACACCTCTTATACTCATCAAGTGATTCACTTGATCTCAGCTATCTATATGACATATGCCTCTTTCTTTTTCTTGACCACTGCCTCAAAATCTCCAGTCATTCAGCGTTCTCTATCCCTGCCAATCTTGCCCTTCACACTAGCAGGAACATACTGTCCCTGAACCCTCTCTCTCACTTTGAAAGCCTCCCACCTTCGGGCGTCCTATTAGGAAGATCCACTCCCAAATAACAGTCGAAAATTCCTGCCTGAAATCATTAAAATTAGCCTTGCCTCAGTTATGAACTAGATCTATTGGAACTGACTTATCCTTTTACTTAATTTTAAAACTGATAGAATTGTGGTCACTGGTCCCAAAGTGGTCCCTCACTAACACCTTAGTTAATTCTTCAGTTATATTTCACAAGAAGAGGTTGAGGTTTGGCCCTTCTCTCATATATATATCTACATATTGATTGAGAAAATTTTCCTGAACACACTTAACAAATTACACCCCAGACACGCCCTTAACTCTTTGGCAGTCCCGGTCTATGTTTGGAATGTTAAAATTCCCTGCTATTATATCCTTTGACTTGATTGTGAGGCTCTCACGTTAAACTTATATCCTCTTGTTAAGGACTGTCCTACTCTGGGGAAAAGCCTTGCCCCAGTTATGAACTAGATCTATTGGAACTGACTTATCCTTTTACTTAATTTTAAAACTGATAGAATTGTGGTCACTGGTCCCAAAGTGGTCCCTCACTAACACCTTAGTTAATTCTTCAGTTATATTTCACAAGAAGAGGTTGAGGTTTGGCCCTTCTCTCATATATATATCTACATATTGATTGAGAAAATTTTCCTGAACACACTTAACAAATTACACCCCAGACACGCCCTTAACTCTTTGGCAGTCCCGGTCTATGTTTGGAATGTTAAAATTCCCTGCTATTATATCCTTTGACTTGATTGTGAGGCTGATTCATGGGTGCGTTGGCAGAACTGACCTAAATATTTTCTCTGAAGCATCAACTCACTTACAAATTCTGTTAACATCCACAATTCGAGAGAGATGACATGTTTTCCAACCACAATGTAAACACACCTAACTCCAGAATGCTGTGTTGCTCAGAAAATATATTTTGCAATGCATCTCTTTATAAAGGGTCAGTGCTAGGTTTCAGCAATCATTTTGCCTCCTCACTCTCCATGGGAGTCGTACCAGAGGATTGGAAAGAGGGGAATGTTGTTCCTTTTTTCAAAAAGGGTAATAGGGAAATCCCTAGCAATTACAGACCAGTCAGTCTTACGTCTGTGGTCAACAAGGTTTTGGAAAGAATTCTGAGGGATAGGAGCTATGACTATTTGGCAAAGCATAGCGTGATTAAAGGCAGTCAGCATCACTTTGCGAGGGGCAGGTCATGCCTCACAAATCTTATTGAGTTCTTCGAGGAGGTGACAAGACAGGTCAACGAAGGTTGAGCAGTGGATGTGGTGTATATGGACTTCAGCAAGGCATTTGATAAGGTTCCCTATGGTAGGCTCATTCATAAAATCAGGAAGTATGGTATACAGGGAGATTTGGCTATCTGGATTCAGAATTGATTGGCTGACAGAAGGCAGAGAGTGGTTGTACATGGAAATTATTCTGCCTGAAGGTCAGTGTTGAGTGGGGTCCCGCAGGGCTCTGTTCATGGCCCTCTGCTCTTCGTAGTTTTTATAAATGACTTGGATGAGGAGGTTGAGGGGTGGGTTAGTAAATTTTCAGATGTCACAAAGGTAACAGGTGTCATTGATTGAGGACTACTGCAGGCTGCAGCGCGACATAGACAGAATGCAGAGCTGGGCTGAGAAATGGCAGATGGAGTTCAACCTGGATAAATGCGAAGTGATGCATTTTGGAAGGTCGAACTCGAATGCTGAATATAGGATTAAAGACAGGATTCTTGGTAGTGTGGAGGAACAGAGGGATCTGGGTTTGCAAGTACTTAGATCCCTCAAAGTTGCCTCCCAAGTGGATAGGGTTGTTAAGAAAGCATATGGTGTTTTGGCTTACATTAACAGGGAGAACGAGTTTAAGAGCCGCGAGGTTTTGCTACAGCTCTACAAGTCCCTGGTGAGACCACATTTGGAGTATTGCATCTAGTTTTGGTCGCCCTACTATAGGAAAAATACAGAGGCTTTGGAGAGGGTGCAATGAAGGTTTACCAGGATGTTGCCTGGACTGGAGGGCTTGCCTTTTGAAGAAAGATTGAAAAAGCTCGGACTTTTCTCTCTGGAGAGAAGGAGGAAGAGCGGAGACCTGATCGAGGTGTACAAAATAATGAGAGGAATAGATAGAGTCAATAGCCAGAAACTTTTCCCCAGGGCAGAATTGACGGGTATGAGGGGTCATAGTTTTAAGACATTAGGGGAAAGGTATAGAGGAGACGTCAGAGGTAGGTTCTTTACGCAGAAAGTTGTGAATGCATGGAATGCGTTGCCAGCGGTGGTGGTAGGAGCAGAGTCATTAGGGATATTTAAGCGCCTGCTAGACATGCATATGGAGAGCAGTGAGTTGAGGGCTGCATAGGTTAAGTTATTATATTTTACAATAGGATTAAACCTTGGCACAAAATTGTGGGCCAAAGGACCTGTTCGGTGCTGTACTTTTCTATGTTCTATAATACAAACTAACCCTATATTGCTGTGGTGACAAGTGGCAAAGGCAGTTGTGCCAGAATGAAGAATAAAATGAACAGAACTTACATATTAAGTGAGCATAATCCACGAATAGCAGGTCACTAATATCCTCCACCTACTAATCCAGCTCTACCACTTGGCTAGCATCATGTACCCGCAAGTTACAACTCCGATATAAGACAAATCATTCACTTCTCGTTAACTGAACAGACCATCATATAGCTAAAAACCTTTTAGCCAAGCAGGGGCAGCCATTAACATGACTTAAAGTTGGGCATGTATTAGGGTAAATTAAAGTCATGGAAATTTCACATCAAAAGGCAATCTAAACTCTAATGTGCCCCTGTGTTCAGACTGGCAGTTTGCAACACCAGGGTGTCTAAGAAGCACAGTTTCCAGGGTCAGTAAATGATGAACTCAAACAACATGCTGGTGCAATGAATGATAGCATCAGGACAGCCTCAGTATGGATCACTCACTGGACTGGTTGGATTACACAGCCACTGATGCTATTGACTGTTAAGCTCCTCACTCTGTCTTGGCATGGCAACAAGAATCTCACTCCATGATTCAAACACCAATATGAAGCATTGTGTGAAATCTGATCCTGAAAGACCTGCCGTGAGGAGGTCAAGAACCGTTTCGGAACCTGTTCGAATTTGGAATTAATTTGCTGTGACCTTTTACATCGGCCTCGGACCTTCAGTCAAACTTATCCATGCCAATCAGATTTCCTCAGCTGAATTAAACCCATTTGCTGTGTCTTACTGACATCCCTTCAAGTTTTTCCTATCGATGTACTCGTCGAAATGTCTTGTAAATATTGTAATTTGGACCCTCCTATACCATTTCCTTTGGCAACTTGTTCCATAAACGCACCATTCTCTGTGTTAAAAAAGGCCCTCAGATTCCTTTCAAATCTTTACCCTGTGACTTTAAACCTATGCCCTCTCGTTATGGACTCCCCTAATCTGTAGAAAAGACATTGACTTTTCACCTTATTCTATGCCCCTAATTATTTTATAAATCCCCATAGAGTCCAGGGTAAAACATCTCAGTCAAACCATCTCTCCTCATAATGCAAACCTTCTAGACTCAGTGACATCTTTGTTGATTTTTTTTGCCCCTTTTCTTACTTAATGACATCTTTGTTATTGAAGCTCGACCAGAATTGTGCACAATACTCCAAGTGTGGCCTTATTTATGTCTTGTAGAGCTGCAACATGACATCTCAAATCTTATACTCAATTCTCAGAATGAGAAAGGGAAATGTGCCAAATGCCTTCTTTGCCACCCTGCCTAACTATGAGGCCACTTTCAAGGAAATATGCACTTGCATCCCAAGGTCTTTCAGTTTGACAACACTCCTCAGGGACCACAAATTAAGTGCATGAGTCCTATCTTGGTTTGTCTTATCAAAGTACAAAACCTTGTATTTATCTGAATTAAACTCAATCTGCCATTCCTTAACCCACTGACCCAGTTGATCATGATCCAATTGTTCTCTTAGATAACCATCTTCACTCCACTATGCTACCAATTTTGGTGTCATGCACAAACTTACTAACCATGCATCTAATATTCTCATCCATATCCTTTGTATAAGGTGCCAAATAAGTAGACCCAGCACTGATCCTTGCGGCACTCCATTGGTCACAAGCCTCCAGTTTGAAAAACAAACCTCCACCGTCTCCTTCTGTTTCCTACTGTCAGGATAATTTTGTATCCAATTGGCTAGCACTCCCTGGACTACATATCATTGAACTTTAATAAGCTGTACTTATCTTTGCTAAAGTCTGTGTAGACAAATTCTATTGCTTTCCCTTCATCCTTCTTCATTCGTCACTTTTTCAAAATACAACCAAATTTGTAAGACATGATTTTCCATGCACAAAGCCATACTGAATATTCTCAATCAGGCCCTGACTTTCCAAATACATGTCTCTGAATCCCCTACCACAAAGTTCCTACTAGTGACATTAGGTGCACTAGAATGTGGTTCCCTGGCTTGTCCTTGCAACCTTTCGTAAACAATGGCACAAATTTAGCCATCCTCCAGGCTTCTGGCACCTCATCTGTGGCTGTTGATGAACCAAATATTTCTGCTTGGGGCCCTGCTATTTTTTCCCTAGCATACAACAAATAGCTGGGATGCACTTGAGTCGAGAGTGTGTTGCTGGAAAAACACAGCAGATCAGGCAGCATCCGACGATCAGGAGCATTGATGGATCAGGCAAAATCCCTTAATCAGGAATGAGGCTGTGAGCTGAGGGGGTGGAGGGATAAATGGAAGGGGGTGGGGCTGTGGGAAAGATAGCTGAAAGTGCCATAGGTAGATGGAGGTGGCGGTAATAGTGATAGGTCAGAGAGGAGGGTGGAGTGGATAGGTGGGAAGGAAGGTGGACAGGTAGGACAGGTCATGAGGGCAGAGCTGAGTTGGGAGGTTGGATCTGGGAGAAGGTGGGGGGAGGGGAAATGAGGAAATTGGTGAAATCCACATTGATGCCGTGTGCTGGGAGGGTGCTGAGGCGGAAGATGAGGCGTTCTTCCTCCAGACGTTGGGTGGTTAGGGAGTGGCGATGGAGGAAGCCTACATGTCCTTGGCAGAGTGGGAGGGGGAGTTAATCTGATTCTGGGGATTTATCTAACTTTATGCATTTTAAGACCTCTATCACCTTCTCTTTTGTAATGTGAACTCTTTTCAAGACATCATATTTATTTTCCCAAGATCCCTAGTTTGCATGACTTCCTCCATAGTGAAAACTGATGAGACATATTTATTTAGAATCTCATCCACCTCTTTTGGCTCCACACACAGGTTGCCTCGTTGATCTTTAAGGGGCCCTATTCTCTCTCTAGTTACTCTTTTGCTCTTATTATACTGTAGATTTTTTTTTGATTCTCCATTACCTTATCTGCCAAAGCTATCACATGTCCACTTTTAGCCCTCCTGACTTCCCTCTTAAGTGTTCTCCTATGCACTTTATACTCATCAATTGATTCATTTGATCCCAGATGTCTATACCTGACATATGCCTCCTTTTTCTTGACTAGTGCATCAATGATTCAAGCATAGTTTTCCAATGTTTCATGCTCTTGCCAGCATTGCTCTCCACATCAACAGGAACATGCTAGCCCTGAACTCTCATTATCTAAATTTTGAAAACCTCCCACTAGGTTGACATCTCATTACCTGCGAACACCCTCTCCCAAATAAATGTTGCAAGTTCCTGTCCAATGCCATCAAAATTGGCCTTGCCCCAATATTCAACTACAACTCAACAGATCTATCCTTTTACATAATTGTTTTGAAACTAACAGAATTATGGTCACTGGTCCCAAAGTGCCCACCTCAATAAATCCTCAGTCACTTCCCCGGCCATATTTCCCAAGAGGAGATTGAGTTTTGCCCTTCTCCAACAGGGCAACTACATATTAATTGAAAAAGTTTACCTGGACACACTGAACAAATTCAACTGCATCCAACCTTTCCCTACCCCAGCATATTCTGATCATTTTTAACATTTAGCCCACTGTAGATCATCAATTATTGACACATCAGTATAAGCTACAAAGAGAACCTACAGAAAGCAACTGAAGGTACCTTTTTAACAGAAGGTGGTGTATTTATCGGATGAGCTATCCGAGGAAATGGTGCCAAGGATGTCCAGGAGACACATGATGCCAAAATTCATGTTACTTAGAAAATATACAGATATTCACAATGGACCTCTTCATAAGGGGTCAGAGAAGAATGACAAATGAAATGAACAGTAGCAACATGTTATAGTGAGCACAATCCATGAATAATAGGTTAGCAATGATATCCACTGGAGATATGAGGAATAAATTACATTGTCAATGTCCATAACAGTGATGTTCAATGCCCAACAAATTGCTTATCTCAGTTCTATGTTATAACCTCATTAATATTCCAGCTCTACAACCCGGCTAGCATCATGTACTCACAAGCTATAGTGCCAATATAAGACAAATATTCACTCATCGTTAGTTGGATAGACCATCTATAAAGCTATTCACCAATTTAGCCAAGTAGGAACATCCATTATTCCCAGGAAGAAAAGTGCATGTGTTAGGGAAAATTAAAATTGTGTAAATTCCACATCAAGAGACAAGGCATTCTTCAGTGTGCCACGGAGTTTGGACTTGTAGTATTCAACATCAAAGGTATCTGAGAAGCATGGCTTGCAGGGCCAGCAAATAATGAACTAAAAGCACTTTGCTACTGCAATGAATGATAGTATTAGGATGACCCAGCAATCTCACGCAATGATTCAAGCATCAATGGGAAGCATTGTATGGAATTATATCCTGAAACACCTGCTGGCAGTGGAGAGATTGTTAACTGTTTAGGAACCTCTTTAATTCTGGAGCGGATTTTGCCTTGGCTTTTTACCTCTGCCTCAGGCCTTCAGTGCAACTCGTCCACACGAACCAAGTTTCTTCAACTGAAATAAACAGATTTACCTATGTTTGGCCCATATCCTTCCAAATCTTTCCTATCAATGTACCTGTCCAAATGCCTTGCAAATATTGTAATTGGACCTGCTGGCACCATTTCCTCAGATAGCTCATCCGATAAATACACCACCTTCTGTTAAAAAGGTACCTTCAGGTTCCTTTTAAATATTTACCCTTTCACTTTAAACCTATGCCCGCTCATTTTGGACTTTCTGACATTGGAGAAAATAACTTGGCCTTCTGGGTAAAGAACCATCCTGTCTTTATAACTTAAACATTGCAGTCTCAGTAACATCCTTGTCAATCTTTTTGTGCACCCTTGCTAGTTTAATAACATCCTTGCTACAGCAGGGGAATCAGAATTGCACTCAGTACTCCAAAATTGGCTTTACAGAAGTCTTGTACAGTCGAAACATGATGTCCCAGATCCTGTACTCACTACTCCGAATGATGAAAGGGAGGAGTGCCAAACTCCTTCTTCACCACCCTGTCTACCTGTGATGCCACTTTCAAGGAAATATGTGCTTGCACCCCTCAGTGGTTCTGTGTGATAATACTCCTCAGATCACTACTATTAACTGTATAAATTCTGCCTTGAATTGTCTTATCAAAACACAAAACATCATATTTATCTGAAGTAAACTTCATTTACCATTCCTTAGCCCACTTGCCGAGTAGATCAAAATTCCATTGTACTCTTAGATAACCATATTCACTGTCCACTATATGACCAATTTTGGTGTCATCCACAAACTTACAAAACATGCCTCCAATATTCTCATCCAAATCATTTAGATAAATCACGAACATAAGTGGACCCAGCAGCACACTGCTGGTCACAGGCCTCCAGATTAAAAAATAACCCTTATCACCACTCTCTTTCTTCTACTGTTGAGGCAATTTATATAAAAATGGCTAACTCTCCCTGGATCCCAAGTCAACTAACCTCAGGAATCAGTACTTAACTTGTCTCTTTGTTTGACAATATTCTCCAGTGCCCTACCATTAACTGTGCAAATCCTACCCTGGTTTGCCTTGTCAAAATGCAATACCTCACATTTATCTGAATTAAATTCCATTTGCCATTCCCTAGCCCACTAGCCCAGTTAATCAAGATCCCATTGTACACTTAGATGACCGTCTTCACTGTCCGCTATACCATCAATTTTGGTGTCATCTGTAAACTCACTCTGTAAATGCCTCCAATATTCTCATTGAAATTATTTATATAAATGACAAACAAAATTTGACCAAGATCAGATTGTTGCAGCACACCGCTAGTCAAAAGCCTCCAGACTAAAAAACAGCCCTCTATCACCACTCTCTGTTTCCTACTGTCAAACCTTTTCTGTATTCAATTGGCCAGCTCTCCCCGGATCCCATGTTTAGATTAGATTACTTACAGTGTGGAAACAGGCCCTTCGGCCCATCAAGTCCACACCGACCCTCTGAAGAGCAACCCACCCAGACCCATTCCCCTACGTTTACCCCTTCACCTAACACTACAGGCAATTTAGCATGGCCAATTCACCTGACCTGTACATTTTTGGACTGTGGGAGGAAACCAGAGCACCCGGAGGAAACCCATGCAGACACGGGGAGAATGTGCAAACTCCATACAGACAGTTGCCTGAGGTGGGAATTGAGCCTAGGTCTCTGGCACTGTGAGGCAGCAGTGCTAGCCACTGTGCCACCATGCCACCCAAAAGCATTTTATCTTACTAAGCAATACTGGACACGTCAAAGTCAATGCAGTCAAAGTCTACTGCTCTGCCTTCATCTATTGTTTTGGTCACCTCTTCAAAACTCAATCAAATTTGTAAGGCACAATTACTCATGCACAAAGCCACGCTAACTAACCCTAATCTTTGCCTTTCCAAATGCATGCAGATTCTGTCTCTCAGAATCCACTAAAACAACTTACCCACCCACTGACATTAAACTCATTGGTCTCTTGACGCCTGGCTTTTCTTTGCAGCTTTCCTTCAATAGCCACCCCTCCAGTCCTCTGGCTTCTCACCCATGGCTTTTGATGATAACAAATATTTATGCCAGGAGCCCCACTATTTCCTCCTTAGCTTTCCCAATATGCTGGGATACAATTAATGACATCCAGGATTTTTATCTACCTTTATGCATTTTAAGCAGTTCCTCTTCTATAATGAGGACTCTTTTCAAGAGTCCGATTCTACCTCCTACCCAAGATGCACAAACCTGACTGCTACCATCGACCCATTGTCTCAGCCTGCTCCTGCCCCACCAAACACATCTCTGCTTACCTTAACATTGTCCTGTTCCCCCTTAGTCCAGGAACTCCCCACCTATGTTCCAAACACCACCCACGCCCTTCACCTCCCCCAAGACTTTCATTTCCCGGGCCCCCCATGCCTTATCTTCACCATGGATATCCAGTCCCTGTACACATCCATCTGTCATGACGAAGGTCTCCAAGCCCTCCGTTTTTTCTTCTCACACGATCCAACCAGTATGCTTCCACCGACACTCTCATCCGCCTCGCCAGACTGGTCCTTACCTTCTCCTTCCAGTGCTCCCACTTCCTCCAAATCAGAGGGGTAGCCATGGGCACCCAAGTGGGTCCCAGCTATGCCTGCCTCTTCGTTGGGTACATGGAAAAGTCCATTTTCCGCAGCTACACTGGCATCATTCCCTACCTTTCCCTCAGTGACATCGATGACTATATCGGCATTACCTTGTGTTCCCATGAGGAAGTTGAACAATTCACAAACTTCACAAACACCTTCCACCCCGACCTCAAATTCACCTGCACCATCTCAGACACTTCCCTCCCCTTCCTGGATCTCTCCATCTCCATCTCCAGCGACTGACTAAACACGACATTTACTACAAACCTATCGATTCCCACAGCTCCCTGGACTACACATTCTCCCACCTTGCCTCCTGTAAAATTGCTATCTGTTATTCCTAATTCTTCCACCTCTGCCGCCTCTGCTCCCAGGAGGACCAAATCCACTATAGAACATCCCAGATGGCCTCCTTCTTCAAAGACTGCAATTTCCCCTCCCACATGGTCGATGATGCCCTCTAGCATATCTCCTCCACTTCCCGCCCCTCTGCCCTTGAACCCCACCGTTCCAACCGCAATAAGGACAGAATCTCCCTGGTCCTCACCTTCCACCCTACCAATCTCCAGATACATTGCATCATCCTCCATCATTTCCGTCACCTGTGTACAGACCTCACCACGAGGGATATATTTCCCTCCCCACCCCTATCTGCATTTCAGAGAGACCATTCACTCTGCAACTGCCTTGTCAGATCCAAGCTGCCCACCAGCCCATCCCCCAATCCTGGTACTTGCCCCTGCCACCACAAGAAGTGCAAAACCTGCACCCACACCTCCCCAAAAGATCTTTCTGCATCCGACAGAAATTTACTTGTACTTCCACACATGTCATCGACTGTATCAATTGCGCCAAATGTGATCTTGTCTACATCAGGGAATCAGAACGCTAACGTGCGGACTGTTTCAGAGAACATTTCTGAGACTCCTGTACCAACCAATCCCACTGCCCCATGGTTGGACACTTCAACTCTCCTCCCACTCTCCTCCCACTCTACCAAGGACATGCAGGTCCTGGGCCTCCTCCACCGCCAAACCCTAACCACCTGATGCTTGGAGGGAGAATGACTCACCTTTTACCTTGTGACCCTGCAACCATACGGGGCCAATGTGGATTTCACCAGTTTCCTCATTTCCCCTCCCCCCACCTTATCCCAGTCCCAAGCCTCCAACGTGGCAGCACCCTCTTGACCCATTTCTCTTCCTTCATACCTGTCTGCACCACCCTCCGCTCGGACCTATCACCCATACATTCATCTACCTACCACATTCCCAGTTACATTCCCCCCAGCCTTCCTGGCCCACAAGCCTCTTTCCTGATGGAGGGATTATGCCCAAAACATCGATTCTCCTGCTCCTTGAATGCTGCCTGGCTGCCTGTGCTTGTCCAGCACCACACTCTTAACTCTTTTCAAGACATCATGATATGCTTCTCCGAGTTCCCTAGCATCCATGCCTTCCTCCATGGTAACTACGGATGAGAAATGGTGTTCAGGATCTCTCTGATCTCTTGTGGTTCCACACATAGACATTCCCGTTCATCTTTAAGAGGTTCTATTCTCTCTCACATTTCTTTTTTGCCCTTAACATACTTGTAGAATCTCTTTGGATTCTCCTTTAACTTTTCTGCCAAAGTCATCTCATATCCCCTTTTTGTTCTCTTGATTTCCCACTTAGGTGTCCTCCTCTACCCCATATACTCCTCAAGGGATTCACTTACACTCAGCTGTCTATATCTAACATAGCTGGAAATGTGTTGCTGGAAAAGCGCAGCAGGTCAGGCAGCATCCAGGGAACAGGAGAATCGACGTTTCGGGCATAAGCCCTTCTTCAGGAAGAGTTTATGCCCGATATATGAAGCCCTTCTTCATATATCTAACATATGACTCTGTCTTTTTCTTGAGCAGAGTCTCAATATCTCTAGTCATCTAGTGTTTTCTACGCCTTCCAGACTTGCTCTTCACACTAGCAGGAACATGCCAGACCTGAATTCTCTTTATCTCACTTTTGAAAGCCTGATACTTGCCAGATATCATCCTCTCCCAATCAACAGTTGAAAGTTTCCGTCTGATATCATCAAAATTGGCCTTGCCCAAATTTACAACTATAACTGGTGGGCAACACCTATCCTTTTTCATAACAATTTTAGAAGTAACTGAATTATGGTCAGTGATCCCAAAGTGCTCCCCCACTAACACCTCAGTCACTGCCTCTGCCTTATCGCCCAAGAGGAGGATTGAGTTTTGCCCCTTCTCTAGTGGGGCCATCTACATACTGATTGAGAAATGTTTCCTGAACACAACAAATTTCACCCCATCCAAGCCCTTCACACTATGGCAGTCTCAGTCTCTGCTTGGAAAGTTAAATTTCCCCCTATTATTACAACACTTTAATTGATTGTGAGGCATACTCGCCGGATGCATTGGCACAACTGACCGGAGGAAATTCTCCACAGCAAAGCAGGTGGCACGGTGGCACAACGGTTAGCACTGCTCCCTTACATGCCAGAGACCTGGGTTCGATTCCTGTCTCAGGCAACTGTCTGTGTGGAGTTTGCATGTTCTCCCCGTGTCTGCATGGGCTTCCTCCGGGTGCTCTGGTTTCCTTCCACAGTCCAAAAATGTGCGGGTTAGGTGAATTGGCCAGGCTAAATTGCTGGTGGTGTTAGGTGAGGGGGTAAATGTAGGGGAATGGGTCTGGGTGGGTTGCTCTTCGGAGGGTAGGTGTGGACTTGTTGAGCTGAAGAGCCTGTTTCCACACTGTAATTAATCTAATCTAAAACCTCACTTTCCAATTCTGAAAAAAACCACAATATGAGAGAGATGACATGTTGCCCAACCACCTTTAATTGATTGTGAGGCATACTCGCTGGATGCATTGGCACAACTGATCGGAGGAAATTCTCCATAGCAAAGCAGGTGGCACGGTGGCACAGCGGTTAGCACTGCTGCCTCACATGCCAGAGACCTGGGTTCGATTCCTGCCTCAGGCAACTGTCTGTGTGGAGTTTGCATGTTCTGCCCCGTGTCTGCATGGGCTTCCTCCGGGTACTCTGGTTTCCTTCCACAGTCCAAAAATGTGCAGGTTAGGTGAATTGGCCGTGCTAAATTGCCTGTGGTGTTAGGTGAGGGGGTAAATGTAGGGGAATGGGTCTGGGTGGGTTGCTCTTCGGAGGGTCGGTGTGGACTTGTTGGGCTGAAGAGCCTGTTTCCACACTGTAATTAATCTAATCTAAAACCTCACTTTCCAATTCTGAAAAAAACCACAATATGAGAGAGATGACATGTTGCCCAACCACATTGTATTCTGATCATTTTTAACATTTAGCACCAATTGTTGACACATCAGTATATCCTCCGATGAGAAACTACATAAAATAACTGCACCCAACAATAAACATGAGTCACACGTGGCTCCAAAATCCTATCTTGCTTGAACAATATACAGCAGTTTGCAATGGATAACTTTCTAAGGAATCTGAGCCATCATTCAGGAATCACTGCAGATACTCAGAATTAAACAATTATTGCTGTGATGACAAATTGAGCAAATTTGAGCTGCATTCAATTCTGACTCCATTATTATCCATGCTGTTTATTTGAATATTTCCCAACAAGTCACTGCACAAGAGACAAGCAATGAATGATAAACCAGTTTCTTTAAAATCTCTAAACTGCACTGTTTTTCATCATTCCTTTAAATGATTTGGATGTAAATGTAAGAGGTATGGTGAATAAGTTTGCAGATGACATCAAGACAAGTTGTGTAGTTGTGGAATTTAATTTAGACAAATGTGAGGTTTTGCATTTTTGTAAGGCAAACTAGGGCAGGACTTATATAATTAATGGTAGGCCGTGGGAAGTGTTGCCAAGCAAAGAGACCTACGGGTGCTGGTATATAGTTCCTTGAAAGTGGAATCACAGGTAGTCAGGATAGTGAAGAAGGTATTTGGCATGCTTGCTTTCACTGGTCATAAAATTGAGCATAGGAGTTGGCATGTTATGTTGTAACTGTGCAGGACATTGTTGAAGCCACTTATGGAATATTGTGAATAATTCTGATTGCCCTTCTATAAGTAGGTTGTTGTTAAAGATGGTACAGAAAAGATTTACAAAGATGTTGCCAGGACTGGAGAGTTTGAAGTATTGGAAGAGGCTGAGTAGGCTGGGGCTTTTTTTCCTTGGAGCATCGGAGGCTGAGGTATGATCTTTTAGAGTTTAAAAAATAATGAGGGGCATGGATAGAGTGAAAAGCCACAATGTTTTTCCTCGGGTTGGGGTAGGTCCAATACTAGAGAATATAGGTTTAAGGTGAGAGGGGAAAGATGTAAAAAAGACCTGAGGGGGATCTTTTTCATACAGCGGGTGGTGCATGTACGGAATCTGTACCATCTTTAAGAACAACTTACTGATAGAAGAGCAATCAGAGTTATTCACAATATTCCATAAGTGGCTTCAACAATGTCATGCACAGTTACAACATAACATCCCAACTCCTATTCTCAATTTTATGACTAATGAAGGCAAGCATTCCAAACACCTTCTTCACTATCCTGTCTACCTGTGATTCCACGTTCAAGGAACTATATACCAGCAGGAAATGGTGGAGGCTGTACAATTACAAGGCATCTAGATAGGAATATGAATAGGAAGAGTTTAGAGGGATATGAGCTAAATGCTGGCAAATTGAACTAGGTCAGATTAGAATGCCTGGTTGGTGCAGATGAACATAGAACATAGAACATAGAACATTACAGCGCGGTACAGGCCCTTCAGCCCTCTATATTGCCCCGACCTGTCATACCAATCTGAAGCCCATCTAACCTACATTATTCCATGTACGTCCATATGCTGGTCCAATGACGACGTAATTGTACTTAAAGTTGGTGAATCTACTACCGTTGCAAGCAAAGCATTCCATACCCTTACTACTCTCTGAGTAAAGAAACTACCTCTGACATCTGTCCTATACCTAACACCCCTCAATTTAAAGCTATGTCCCCTTGTGTTCACCATCACCATTCTTGGAAAAATGCTCTCTCTGTATGCTCTATATAAACCTCTGATTATCTTATATGTCTCTATTAAGTCACCTCTCAACCTTCTTCTCGCTAACGAAAACAGCCTCAAGTCCCTCAGCCTTTCCTCGTAAGACCTTCCCTCTATACCAGGCAACATCCTCATAAATCTCCTCTGAACCCTTTCCAAAGTTTCCACCTCCTTCTTGTAATGCAGTGACCAGAACTGTACACAATACCCCAAGTGCGGCCACACTAGAGTTTGGTACAGCTGTAGCATAACCTCATGGTTCCGAAACTCGATCCCTCTATTAATAAAAGCTAAAACACTGTATGCCTTCTTAACAACCCTGTCAACCTGGGTGGCAACTTTCAAGGATCTGTGTACCTGAACATCGAGATCTCTCTGCTCATCTACACTACCAAAAATCTCACCATTAGTCCAATACTTTGCCTTCCGGTTACTCTGACCAAAGTGAATCACCTCACACTTGTTCGCATAAACTCCATTTGCCACCTCTCAGCCCAGCTCTGCAGCTTACCTATGTCTCTCTGTAACCAACAACATCCTTCGTCATGATCCACAACTCCACCGACCTTAGTGTCGTCTGCAAATTTACTAACCCACCCTTCTACGCTCTCATCCAGGTCGTTTATAAAAATGACGAACAACAGTGGACCCAACACCGACCCTTGCGGTACACCACTGGTAATTGGACTCCAGGATGAACATTTCCCATCAACCACCACCCTCTGTATTCTTTCAGCAATCAATTACTGATCCAAACTGCTATATCTCCCACAATCCTATCCCTCTGCATTTTGTACAATAGCCTACTGTGGGGAACCTTATCGAACGCCTTGCTGAAATCCATATACACCACATCAACCGGTTTACTCTCATCTACCTGTTTGGAGACCTTCTCAAAGAACTCATTAAGGTTTGTGAGGCACGACCTACCCTTCACAAAACCATGCTGACTATCCCTAATCAAATTATTCTTTTCTAGATGATTATAAATCCTATCTCTTATAACCTTTTCCAACACTTTACCAGCAACTGAAGTAAGGCTCACCTGTTTATAATTACCAGGATTGTCTCTACTCCCCTTCTTGAACAGGGAACCACATTTGGTATCCTTCAGTCTTCTGGCACTATTCATGTAAACAATGATGATTTAAAGATCAATGCCAAAGGCTCGGCAATCTCCTCCCTGGCTTCCCAGAGGATCCTAGGATAAATCCCATCCGGCCCAGGAGACTTATTTCTTTTCACACTCTGATTTTCACAACTCAGATGAGTTGGATCTAAGGGCCTGTTTCCATGCTGCATAACTCTCTAACTCTAAGATTGCATCTAATCTGTGGAATACTCTACACTGAACCATGGGAGATCTACCAATGATCTAAAGCATGTGTATACAGTTATAGATCAGGGCATGAGCTCAAAATCAGATTGACACTGAGACAGTATTTTCACAGAGAATGGGGCTCATTCATAAAGAAAAATCAGACACCCTCATTCCTGATAAAGAGCTTATGCTCAAAACATCGATTCTCTTGCTCCTTGGATGTTGCCTGACTGGCAGTGCTTTTCCAGCATCACACTCTTGACTCTGACCTCCAGCATCTGCAGTCTTCACTTTCTCCTAGACACCAGGGATTGGCTATCTGAGCAATGGGTTGGAAGATTTACAACTTTTCCACATTAACATGCAGCTGTATTACTTAGTCTGTTATGAGTCTCATTACAATACAAAATAATCATGTTCAGACAAACCTTTCTAGAATCCAGTGATTGATTATGTAGTCATTTTTCAGTCTCTCTTCACAAAGTAAACTTGTTCAGATCTTCTCGGCGAAAGTGAGCTCTGCAGATGCTGGAGATCAGAGTCAAGATTAGAATGGTGCTAGAAAAGCACAGCAGGTCAGGCAGCATCCAAGGAGCAGGAAAATCGATGTTTTGAGCAAAAGCCCTTCATCAGGAATGTTCAGATCTTCTAGTCAACCACATTCATTCCTAGTTAGATCAGCAAATGAGTAACAGTTAATGCACCTCAGTTGCATCATTCACACTGATTATGAAATCTGCTGCCTCAAAATTACTGTTTACAAACCTGTTGTGATGTCTGTTATCATTGAGATCTTCATTGTGAGGGAGACAGCTGGACTGTGACATAAAAGTTGACCCCTCAGCTCTTGCTTAAACTGGAACTTTGTTTAATGGGAACTAATCAAACAAAACAAGTCTAACAGACAGTAATGTTGCATGGTGAGTGGCCTTAACAGTGTGATAGTGGGATGTGTGCCCTGCAATATTATTTCACTAATTTTCCAACAAATTGCACTTTGCACAAATTTCCATAAACTTCTGTTTTCAATAATCTCCTTTGTGAAAACATAAATTCCTGACATAGTCCAAATAGGTAACATCTATAGACACATCCCCTCACCACCATTGCTAATGACGAGCTCAAATGTCTTTATGAGATTGTTCTGATATGATCTGTCATTTACAAAGTCAAGCTGATTTGACCAGATGGTTTGACTTCTTGTCTCCACTGTTAATAAAGTCAACTTACCTTGTGTGCACATATGCAGTGCCATGGAAGATCGAATCATGAACAGAATTTCAGTAAATGGACTGCTGAGAGAGTGAGCACCAAACCCGGAGCCCAGCAGTAGCTGAATAGGGATATAGATGCGCAGACACAAATCCAAACCACTAGGCCAAGGCAGGTGCATTCTCCCTGACCTGTCAAAGGACAGCTTTAAGTCAACCAAAAATATCCAGCAGATCCTGAAAGAAGACCTAATGAATAGAGGTGAAGATGCTTTCTGACTATTCCATGGAGACAAGAAGTCATACAGTTTGGTGTCCAAACCAATGTGTTTGTCTACTGGACAAAACTGTGACAACAGTTATTACTTCTGGCTTTTGAATGCCTATTTCAGCAAGAAGATATATAAAGTATTGAGATCTGTGGAAGATGGAAATCACAACAAATGCCATTGGATGAGAAAGTGTTTTGGGGCAGATGGGCAATGCGCTAACTAGCCTCTGTCTTGTTAGCGAGGAACATTGCAGCTCTCTGCTGAATGTATAAAACCTCGAGCACAATAGCAATCGGTGTTGGTCCTTACAGTTAATCTCCTTCTTTGTTAAATTCACAAAAACCTGTCCTATTGGTTCTTTTAAGATTGTACTGCATCAACGGTTAAGTACTCACTCTACTGGCAATTATTTCCTTTTCAAAAAACAAAAATGTTGCAGTCAAATGGGGAGAGGACAAAGAGAGAGTAATTTGACCTCTACCCACCTGGTTTGTTGTAATAAAATGGATAGCAGCTGCTTGCAGCATCGAGCCCCAATCATCCCCCAGGACTCTTCACAATATGTTGGTACAGATTGTTGTATTGCTATCACAGGCTGCATATTCTTGTGTATACCAGTACCTGCAGCCATGTTGGCAGCAATCTGAATGCCTTAAAGCCATTTAGAACCTGAATGTTCCAACACCTTCCACCACACTCTCAGAAAGATGGTTCCAAAGATTCATGACCCTCTGAGAGAAGAATTTTGCCTCATCTCTGTTTTGAATAAGCTATGTCTAAATTTAAACAGTGATTGCAACTGGAAGGATCCTTGTGGCTAACTTTCTCTCAAAAGAGGAAACAACTTCTCCCACATCTTTGCTGTCAAGACTCATTGGGAATTTACATGTTTCAATCAAGTTGTCTCTTACTCTTCTAAACTCCAGCAGATACAAGTCTATCCTGTCTGATCTTTCCTCCTAAGGCAACTGTATCATTCCAGACATTAGTCAAGTAAACTTTCTTGGGATTGCTTCTTATACGTTTATATCCTTCTTTCAAAAAAGGTGACCAATATTGTAGACAGTACTCCAGCTAGTCTCACTGATGCCCTGTACAACTGCAGTGTTAGGTATCTCACATTTCTACTCAACTGACCTCATGATTTCTATTCACTTTCTGTACCTGTATACCTGTTCTAACCTTCTGTGATTCATGCATTAGGACAGCCATATGCCTCTGATTCGTAGAGCTCTACAATCTCTCATATTTAAATAATATACTTCTTCATGTTCTTCCATTCAAAATGAACAATCTCACATTTCCCATATTTATACTCCATTTGTCACATCTTTGTCCACTCACTTAACCTAACTATATGTTTTGTAGACTCCTTATGTGCTCTTCATAATTTCTGTTTCATGTTAGCCAACAAACCTTCTATTCATGTTAACATGTCAACCCCTACACCATGACCTTTTACTTTCACAATAACCTTTCATAAGACACTTTAATAAATACCTTCTTGAAATTTAAGTACAGAATAGCCACCGGTTTCCCTTTATCTGTAGCACATGTTACCTCCTCAAAGAACTTGAACAGATTTCTCAAACATGATTTCCCTTTCATAACACCATGTTGACTCTGTCCAATTGCACTTGATTATCTAAGTGCACTGCCGTAAATTCTGTAAAAGTACAGAATAGCCACTGGTTTCCCTTTATCTGTAGCACATGTTACCTCCACGATGAGAGATGTTAAGCTGACTGGCCTGTAGTTTCCTGCTTTTTGTCTCTCTCCCTCTTTGAATGAAGGAGTTAGAGTCTAGAAGAACACAAGCAATAAAGCTGAAAGACTAGATTGTTTGTTTATGTTATTCAAATGGTCATTAAAGAGTTGGGAGATAGACAAAGAAACTATAGATCAGACAATTTAACATTGGTGGTAGGTAAGTTATTCAAAGTATTCTTCGAAAGAAAGTAGACTTTCATTTGGAAAAGTATGGTTAATCACCAGCAGCAGGAAGAAGTTGTTAAAGAAATATTATGTTTGAACAACTGGATTGAATTATTCAATAAGTTAGCAGAAAACCTTGATCAAAGTAATGCAGTAGATGTTTTATAATTTAGACTTTCAGAACTCACTCAACAAGATAGCATCAGAAGAAGATTAATTAGCAGATATAAAGTAGTCAGTGATACAATACTGGCACATTGACAGGAAACTGGGAGGTGGATTTTTTAACATTGGGTTATGGTTTTGAGTGGTGTTCCCCAACGATCAGTCCAGTTTTATCAATGACTCAAACTAGTGTTTAGAAAACATCATTACAAGCTTTCAAGATGATTGAAAACTTGGCAATGTAGCAGATAATGATGAGGATGGTTGGAGGCTTCGAATTCTTGGCTTCCAGACGAGCACTAAGATGTGTAACTAAGTCTGACTATTTTTTGAAAGAGGCAGTGAGGTCTGCAGATGCTGGATATCAGAGTTAAGAGTGTGCTGCTGGAAAAGCACAGCAGGTCAGGCAGCATCCAAGGAGCAGGAAAATCGATGTTTCAGGACGAAGCCCTTCATCAGGATGCCCTGATGATTGGTTCTGGCCCAAAACATTGATTTTCCTGCTCCTCGGATGTTGCCTGATCTCCTGTGCTTTTCCAGCAACACACTCTCAACACTGTTTTTTGAAACAGCCAGTACAGATATAGCAAGAAAAATGGACTCCTTCTGTGTTGTAATTTCCCATGTTTCTATGACTTCAGCAGAAATTTAAATGGGACAGTAAATCAGGCAGCTGTTCTGATCATGGCAGGGTTTTGCTGGGAAATTAGAATCAATTAGACCGAGGAAGTCAATGATAACTTTTATGACAAAAATATTTGTATACAAGTGATAGATGATTTTTTTGAAGCCTGGAAATGATCTGATGTGCCATTCCTTATTAATATTTATTCTAGTTACACAACTGAAATTCATGAACATCTCACACAATTAGTTGATTTATCTGATAGTTTAGTTGAAATATTCTGATGACTCCAGTTTGAACACATTTTAAAAGGCACAGAATTCAATTTTGGTTTTAATGCAACAGAAGCTATACAGAATTATCAACCAATACACCCAGTTTTAACAAGAGGTCATTGACTTGGAACATTAACTCTGACCTCTTTTCTGCACAGAAGCAACTTACCAGCAGAGAGGTGATAGTGTCGTGGCAATGTCAGCAGACTAGTAATCTAAAATTTCATGATAATGTTCTGAGAATATTGATTAAAATCCACCATGGCAGTTGGTGAAACCTGAATTTAGTGAAAACTTGGAATAAAGAATAAACTTAATGGTGACAGTGTAACTAATGCCAATTGGTCACACAAAAAAAAATAGTTCACTTTAGGAAAGCAAATCTGGCATCCTAACATGATTTAGTCAACATGTGACTCCAGATCAATGTGAGTAACTATTAATTGCTGTCTGGGTAATTAAGGATGGACAATAAATGCTGATCTAGTAAGTGACACCCTCATCTCACAAGTAAATGAAAATAAACTTCTATTCTTTATTTCCACATCTATTGTATTTGACTCTGATGTACTTGTTTTATATTTGTATCATAGCTCAAATTATGTGAAAATGTCAGTGGGTCATAAATCCAATTTATCATCAGTTCATTTTCCTTCCATGTGCTGAATAAAATTCACAAACATTATGAAGTTTTGTAGATGGTCAGCAGATGGCCCTTACAGACAATATGATTTAAAGGGCCAGTTAACAAACAAATGATGTTACCTTCCTTTCATTTGAAGGAGTTTTGGATTTGATTCTTATTCACTGAACAGCAAATATAGGCATAACTAAATAGCTTCACCATAGCAACTTGTAGCCAGTCCACTAACTTCAAAAACAGCATGGGTAAAGGTTAACTGTTCTTGAAATGATCGTTTGCTCATTCCTTTTGCAGCCCAGATAAACTCCAAGCTCATATTTCCCCCATGTGGATGGAAAGACTGCAGTGGATGATAACCTAAAGCTGGTGGTGCAGAAGTAATTGGTGTGCCCTTTCCTGTGCCCAGCAGCATACCACTAGCCCTATAGCGAACCAAAGCTGTGGATTGTGCTTTGATTGCATTTGAGAAATTGTAAAGTTAAAATGATGGAAATGACCCTAGTGCACGGATTGCTTCCAATATTTATTTCATGTCTTTCCTTCGCAATCACACACACTCCTCTATTTCCAGTGACATTCCAATATACTCAGTTTTGCTATAAAATTTATAACTTTGCTTGTCTCAGGCAGTTAGAATAATTGGTAAAAACCATGCAACTCCATTTCCCAAAGAGCTTTATCAATATAGCAGAATGATTATAGAATCAACATAAAGCATCTCCAGACTATTACATAAAAACTGTGTTTAGCCAGCAGTTCTGGGCTCTGCACAGAAATTATAGTTCAGGGGAGTCTGCAATCCTGGAAACATTAATAAGTGAGTCCAGTCAGAATGATTTGAGCAAATCACCGTAAGCCACAGGAGTGCCAAGTTGATGCTGTTTTCCAGCCATAGAGACATGCCCCTTTTCAAAATCACAACGAGATTGACATTGGCTTAACTGTAGTACATTAAATGCTATAAATCTGACAGTTGAAAATTATGATCTTCCATTCCCTGAAAATACAGGCAACAGGGGGTTGTTGCATTTTATGAGAGGCCAGTATGTGGTAAATTCACTAGGTTTAAAGGTGGACTTTATTTCCAGTCAGGGCTTGTTTTAGGAGGGCGAGCACAATACCTAGTCCGATTCAGCTACCAAGTAATAAAACTATAACTGAGAGGGGCAAAACAGCTAAGATTTCTCACTGACTATGATTCTGACTTGAAACTATATTGCTGTTCTTTCACTGCCGTGTAATGACATGTAACTGAATACACATAGGGTGACTACCTACATTTGTCAAGCAGGCAATGTCAAAGACAGCTGAGGTGCCATGCCAGTAAATCACTGACCTATGTCAAGCCCAGCAGGAAGACCTATAGCTCTTGGAACAGGAGGCATTTTTTTTTTTCAAATCAACATCATCTTGTATTTCTGCACAACTGGGTTGTTCAGAGAGCACAAACAGATACAGATTGGGAATGCATCAATGTCATGTTCGAAAACCTAATTTTAACTCTAAAAGGGCCCCTGGTTTGAAATGATTCACCGCAGACCCTGAGAGCCAGAAAGCCAGAGCTGTGGGATTCTGTTCCATTGCTGGATTTTCACAGGTACAAGGGACAATTGACTGCAGACAGCAGAAAAGCCAACAGCATTCACAAACCAAATCATTCCATTAATGAGCATTGAGTTTGTCGGGATCAAAAGCAGATCCTGCAGCTGGGTACTTGGTTTCCAGTGAGCTCTCGTTTCTTGTACATTCTCATACACTCAGGTGCCACTCTGTTTCCTCCCCCTGAATCACTACCTGGCGATGATTCCTGCATGACAGGAATTGCCTTCAACATTCTGTATAAAACCTACAAAGCTGACTAAGGAGACGTCCAATGCCACCCATCCCTTAGCAAGGGCAACAATGGAATAGATGATTAGGATGCTAAAGGTGAAAGCAAAATACTGCAATATGAGCCACACAGAGTTTCAGGGATCATAGTGATCTAGTGTCCTCTACTGCGAAGGTAGATGAGTTGAATTCTTCCCCAGGCCAGGGTGAAGGTGAGAGATCAGCAGACAAAAAGGTGAACAAATGTGCTACATTACCTGCAGCTGCCAGGGCAATGGACCAACGTACCAGACAGGCCCATGAGGCTGTCATTGCAATCTCGGTTCCAGCAAGAGTGAGGTCCCAGCAAGAACACTTGATTTTCACTTCAAATGTTGTCATTGTGGAAAAGCCACCAGAAACACTCCCTCCACAGCAACATAGAGACCCACACCTAGGACATCAAGAAAGGAAAAGGTATCAGGTCCTTGGGATGAACAAACTCAGTGAAAACCTCTTGCAGTTCTGACTTGGAAGGAGGTTATACATGACTCAGTTACATGTGCTGCAATTGGGTAAGGCCTAGCTGAAAACTGACTGCATTCACTTCCGAAATATGGAATGGCTGAGCTGTAGATGTGTCTGCAAGGAGGTGAACAATATTTGCTGGACCTCCTCCCCAACCAAGCAAGCTTAACTACCTCAATAAGAAATACATACCAAGAAGTTCAGAAAAGTCACTACCTTCAAGGCATGAGGCCATCAGTTATTTTCCTGAAAATCCAAACCATTAAGAACTACTGTCTGTTTTTTATAGACATAGTGTTATGACCACTCAATGCAATGAATACATTTCTCAAAATTATATTTTTATACTTTAAACTTGCATTGTCTTACAATGATTGGATACCTGTGTTACCTTTGTTCTAACCAAAGATTTTGTAATTGTTTTCTTTTCACCACACCTTGCTGCAACAGCAATATCCATAGCAAATGTGGAGCTAGCCTCCTGATTATTATGCCCCGATGTCTGAGATTCCCTGGTGGGCATCCTCTGGTGATCTGAGGTCCAATTTGTTCTGGCCAGCTGAGAGTTTCCAGCACGGGTGTGGGTGTGCCTTTCCTGACCTTACCTACGAGGGACATGGGGTCACTGGCAGAAGAGAAGAACAAGGGTAACTGATGCCTTGAGGTGGATTGTTGATGCTCTTCCTATTTGGCACGCTCTCATTCCAACTGACAAAGGGACATCTTGAGACAGAGCTCACAAGTACCACTTTGGCTAGTGACAGAATAGAGCACACAGGAAATAACACATATCCAGTAGCCATTTTATGTTCTGTTGGAATAGGATCTCCATGCTCTTTATAACCTCACTACAGAGAAAGTTATATACTGTCCTGATGGAGCCATGACAGAACTCATGACAATTCTTTCTGCATATATGGTCTCTAACTGCATTTAGTTTCTGAACTTACTTCTTGAGTGTATGGATCTTTCTTCAGTTATTTCTTAATTTACAGAGTAGTATACATACATTATCTGAGGACTAATAGTGGCAATATCACTGAGTTACTATTGTAGGCAGATGATACGAGTACATGGTTTGAAACTTACCATGGCAGATGGTGAATTCAATAAAAAATCTGGAATTAGTAGGTAGCCTAATTGTGATCGTGACACTTTTATCAATTGTTAGAATAACAAATCTAGTTCACTGATGTCCTTTAGGAGAGGAAATCTGCCATTCTTAGCTGGTCTGGCCTACATGTGACTCTAGACCCACAGTAATGTGATTGGTTCTTAACTATTCCATGAAATGGCTGAGTGATCCACTCAATTCTATGAAATCACTATGAAATCTGAAGAAAGGAAGGAAACTAAACAGAACATGGCAACAAACTAAGCTCCAGAAATGAAGACAGCAGGCAGAGCCAATGTTGGCTTGCAAAGCTCTTCTTTCTACTATTTGGAATCTTTTGCTAACATTTGGAAACTTGTCTCATAGACTAACCAATCAACAACCTATCATGATCATACTCATGGAATCATACCTGACAGAAAATGGCCCAGACACCACCAACACCATCCCTGGATTTGTCCTGCCCCACTGGCAGGACAGATTCTCCACAGATGGCAGCACAGTGGTATACCATCAGGTAAGAACTAGTCTCAGAGCCCTCAAGTTTATCAAGGAGGCCCACAGAGTCTCATGGCATCAAGATAAAAACATGGATAATGAAAATTGCTTCCTATTTAGCACTGATTGCACCCCAATCCTACTGCTTGGTTGAAGAATAAGTGTTCCTCCACATTGATGATCAATTGAGGAACTATCAAGGATATGAAGGGTCCAAAATATACTCTGGTTGGGGGCATTCAACATCCATCACAAAGAGTGGCTCAGTAACACCACACTACTGACTGAGAGAAAGTGAGGACTGCAGGTGCTAGAGATCAGATTCGAAAAGTGTGGCACTGGAAAAGCACAGCAGGTCAGGCAGCATCCAAGGAGTAGGAGAGTTGACTTATGCCTGAAGTGTCAACTCTCCTACTCCTTGGATGCTGCCTGACCTGCTGTGCTTTTCCAGCTCCACACTTTTCCACACTATTGACTGAGTTGCTTGAGTCCTAACAGACAAAGTCTGCAGCAAGTGGTAAGGGAATCAACGAGAGAAAATAGCTACCTTACTCGTTCTCATCATTCATTCCCATTACCACTGATGTATGGTGCCTCAGTGTTTACTATCTATAATTGGACTATTGTACTGTTGAAAGGCTCCTCCAACAGGAATTCGAACAAAATAAGATTAATAATTCTAGTCTAAGTCATTAATTGTAAGTTTGAGATGTCAGGAGAGGCCAGCTAAGTGGAATATGTAGCTTGTCACATGTGATGAGTCCTGGATGCTGCCAGTGTCTGAGATGGCCACATATGCAGGAGGTTTCCCCAGCTGCAGAAGGTGGAGCTCCTAGGGGTTTCAGAGTTTGAACAGTGGTTGGAGTCTTTGTGGCACATCCACTAGGTTGAGATTTACATGGATAGCACATTTAGAAAGGTAGTCATACAGTAGATCAAGGGACTAGAGGAAAGAAAGGAAGTCCAGAAAGGACCCCCTGGGGTCCCACTCACTAATCAGTACTCCATTTTGGAAGCTGGTGTGGGTACTGGTACCTCGGAGAAATGTAGTCAGAGCCAAGATTCTGGCACCACAAGCGGCTTGAGTCTATGGGGTGGGAGGAGGAAGAAGGGAAGAGCTATAGTGATAGGGGGATCTTTAGTCAGGAGAGCAGGCAGGTGTTTTTGTGGCTGAAGACATGACTCCTGGATGGTGTGTTGCCTTCCTGGTGCCAGGGCCAGGGATGTCACTGAATGGCTGCAGGGCATTCTGAAAGGGGAGTTTTATGAGTTAAAGGCCATGGTACATGCTGTTACCAATGATATGGGCAAAGTGAGGAATTAAATCTTTCATCAAGAATTCTGGGAGTGAGACAGTAGATTAAAAAGCAAGACCTCAATGGTTGTAATCTCTGGATTACTCCCAGTGCCCATGCTAACTAGTTTAGAAATAGGAAATAGGACAGATCAATGCATGGCTCAGGAGTTGGTGCAAGAGGGAGGGTTTTGCATTCCTGGATCACTGGGACTGTTTTTGGGGAAGGTGGGACATGCACAATTAGGATGGTCTGCACATGAAACCCCACATTGGGACCAACTTCCTTACAGGTAGGTTTGTTTGCACTAATGGGAGGAGTTTAAACTGGTCTAGCAGGGGAAGGCATCACATCATGCCACAGCAAAGGAAGGAAGTCAGTGTGAGTTCAGCTATGTTGAGTGCCAAGAGAGTGAAGCAAATCCAAATGGTCTTTCCTTCAATGGCAGGAGTATAATAGATAAGACTGATGAGTTAATGGCATGGATTGACACATAGAAGTATGATATTATTGAGATCACAAAAGCATGGTTGAGGGAAACACAGTACTGGCAACTTCACATTTTGGACTAAAGGATCTTTAGATGAGACAGAAGAGGGTGTTAAAAGGGTGGTGGTGTGGCAGTATTAATTAAGGATCAATAATTGCAATAAGGAGAGATATTATCTTGCAAGGGTCCTCAAACGAGGCTTTATGGATAGGTATTTTATTGAGAGTGTATTACAGGCCCCCAAAGAGTCAATGGGATGTAGAAGAGCAAATGTGTAGCCAGTTCACAGTGGTGTGTAAGAGTAACATTCAGGTAACTATACTAGGAGATTTCAACTTTCCCAGCACAAACTGCGTTACGCATAGCTTAGTTTAAGGGTTTAGAGGGGTCTGATTTCTTGAAATGTATCCAGGAAGCTTGTTGTATCAATTTGTAGAAGGCCCACTAAGGGCTGGTGCAGTGCTGGATCTGACTCTGGGGAAAGAAGCTGGGCAATTGTTCGATGTGGCAGTAGAGGAACATTTTAGCGATAGCGATCACAACACAGTATGGTTTAAATTTGTTCTGGACAAGAGAAAAGATGGTCTGCAAAAATGGTTTTGGATTGGGAGAAGGCAGAATCTGGCCACAGTAGGTTGGGAACAGCACATTGCGGTTAAGTCTACAGTGGAGCAACAGGGCAGGGGTGGGAGAGCAGAATTCAGAAAGGAGCTGGAGAAAGTCTAGGTCCAACATGTACCCTTTAGTGGGAACTGTAGGAACCATAGGTTTAGAGAATCTGAATGTCTCGGAAAATTCAAGACTAGTTGAGGAAGAAGAATAAGTCTTTTAGCAAGTCCAAAGGGAGTGATTCAGCTGTGGTCCTAGAGGAACATAGAAATTGTAGGAGGGAACTTAAGAAAGTAATTAGAAAAGCAAAGGGGGGGCATCATAAAGGATTTGCGAACAGGATTAGGGAGAATCTGAAAATATATTATAAATACATCAAAATGAAAAGGTTAACCTGAGAAAAAGTAAAGTCGACTAGAGTCCCAGGAGGCAGCCTGTGTGTGAATCCACAAGATATCTGAAGGGTGTTGAATAAATACTTTGTTTTGGTCTTCACACTGGAAAAGAAACACGTTGGTACAGGATTCAGGAAAAGGGATTGTGAGGAACTTACAGTTTGACATAGGAAATGGGGACATATTGGAGGCACTGTCGGGCTTAAAGACAGACAAATCCTCTGGCCCAGATGAATTGTACACCAGGCTGCTGTAGGAGGTGAGACATGAAATTGCAGGGGCTCTGACACTGATTTTTAATTACTCTCTGGCCATGGGGAAGTGCTACAGGACTGGAGGATGGCTAATGTGGTTCCAATTTTTAAGAAAGCTGGTTGAGATGGAGCATGCAATGACAGACCAATGACTCTCATGTCAGCAGTAGGGAAACTATTGGAGAAAATTCTGAAGGAAAAAATTAATACCCACTTGGAAAGGCATGGATTAATTAAGAATAGTCAGCATGGTTTTGTCAGAGGGAGGTCATGTCTAACAAATTTGTTAGAAGTTTTTGAAAATGTGATCAATTGTGTAGATGAGGGAAGTTCAGTTGATGTAGTTTTTATGGAGTTTAGCAATGCTTTTGACAAGGTCTCACTTGGGAGGTTGATTGAGAAGATTAAAGCACATGGAATATAGGGAGCTTGGCAAGATGGATCAGAAACTGGTTTAGTAATAGGCCACAAGCAGGATCAGTACTAGTACCTTTGTTGTTTGTTATATACATAAATAATACAAATGAAAATTGAGGGGAGATTTACGCAAATTTGCAGATGACGCCAAGATTAGTAGAGTGGTTAATAGTGAAGAAGATGGTTATGGGTTACAAGAAGAGGTAGATGGGCAGACAAGTGCCAGATGGTACTTACTCTGATAAGTGCAAGGTGATGCAATTTGGAAGAAGAAACAAGATGAGGGAGTATTTAATGAATGGCAGGACACTGGGTAGCTTAGATGAACAGAGGAATCTTGGGATAATCATTCACAGATCTCTGAAGACGACAGAGCATGTGAATAGATTAATTAAGGTGGGAAATGGGACACTTGCTTTCATTCAGTCATGGTATGGATTATAAGAGCAAAGAGATCATGTTGGAGTTGTACAGACCATTGGTTAGGCCACAGCTAGAGTACTGTATGCAGTTCTGGTCACCTCAGTGAGGAAAGATGTGAAGTACTAGAGGGGGTACAGAGGAGGTTCACCAGGATGTTCCCTAAGATAGAGAAATTGAGCTAAAAGGAGAGATTGGATAAGCTTGGATTGTTTTCTATAGAGGAGAGAAGGCTGAGGAAGGATATGATTGAGGTGTGTAAGATTATAAGGGGTATAGACAGAGTGAATATAGAAGAGCTGTTCCTCTTGGTTGAGGGGTCAAGGACAAAAGGACAGTTTTAGGTAAGGGGCAGGCGCTTCACAGGGGAATTAGGAAAAAGGTTTTTCCACACAGTGGCTAGTGGGAATCTGAATGCACTGCTTGGGAAGGTAGTGGATGCTGGAAATGTTACAACCTTTAAAGAATATTTGAATGAGCATTTTAAATATAACATTCAAGGATATGGGGCAAGTGCAGGAAATTGGGATTAGTGTACTTTTAATGGTAATTATGTCAGTGCAAAATTGATGGGCAGAAGGGCCTTTTCTGCATTATATGAATCTATGATAGTATCTTTCAAACATGTGACTTCTATAACTTAGAAGGACAAGGGTAGCAGATGTATGGGACCATCACTATCTGTAAGTTTCTTCCAGATCACACATGACACTGACTTGGAAATCTATCGCTGTTCCTTCACCATTGCTACATCAAACTCCGAGCTCACTCTTCCTGCCAGCATTGTGGGTTTCCCTTCATCCAGGGGCTACATTATTTCAAGAAACCAGCACGCCACCACCTCCTCAAGTGCAGTTAGTGATATATAATAAACGTGGCCCAGCCAACAAATCTCATATCCATGACATAAAAAACTCTGGCAGAGCTTTTCTTTTTCCTTCCAATTCTCACTCCATCAGGGGTAGTAGAGGGAACTTGTGCCTGGAATCGAAGGAGGTAAGGGAGGTTCTTAATGAATACTTTGTTTCAGTATTCACTACTGAAAGGGACCGTGACCTTCGTGAGGAGAAGAAGGGTGTGTCGAAAAGTTTGAAAAACATAAGGATAGATAGGTCCTCTGGGCCAGATGGGATATACCCAATGTTACTACAGGAAGTGAGGGAAGAGATTGCCACGCCTTTAGTGATAACCTTTGCATCCTCACTATCCACTGGAGTAGTGCCAGATGATTGGAAGATGGCAAATGTTATTCCCTTGTACAGGAAAGATAATAGGGATAATCCTGGGAATTGCAGATCAGTCAGTCTTATGTCTGTGGTGGGCAAAATATTGGAGATGATTCTGAGAGATAGGACTTGAAAAACCATAGTTTAATTAGAGATAGTCATGCCTCACAAACCTTATTGAATTCTTTCAGGATGTGACAAAGCACATTGATGAAAGTAGAGTAGTGGGTGCGATGTACATGGCTTTTAACAAGGTGTTTGATCAGGTTCCCCATGGTAGGCGCATTCAGAAAGTAAGAAGGCATGGCATTCAGGGAAATCTAGCTATCTGGATACAAAATTGCCTGGTTCGTAGCAGAGAGAGCATGGTAGTAGATGGAAAGCCTGGAGCTCGGTGACCAGTGGTGTTCTGCAGGCTTATGCCCGAAACGTCGATTCTCCTGCTCCTTGGATGCTGCCTGACCTGCTGCACTTTTCCAGCAACACATTTTCAGCTCTGATCTCCAGCATCTGCAGTCCTCACTTTCTCCTTCCACACATTCAACCCACATGTTACATTAGGTTCAAGTTCGGAAGAAAGAGTTTTGTCCTCAAACATTATTTCTCTCTCTCTCATGCACTCACACATAAGCTACCTGGCCTATTCCCAGCATTTGTACCCTTCAATGGAGGCTCCTCCAAAATGAAACAAATTTTACTTCCTTTAAGAATTTGTGTGGCTGAGAAACAATCCATATTCAGTTCATAGGAACACCTTCTGGTGTGCTGTAAAGTCATTCTGATCCTTCACCAACATTCACTAATGTCTCTAACAAGGCTTATCTGACACACGGCTGAGAGCACCAGCTGCAGAACGTGTTGCATTGGTAAAGTAGTGAACAGAAGTGGAATTATCTGTCCACGTCCCTCTATGGAAGTGAGTGCAGCAGAACACTCAATTCCAGAGAAATGTTACCCTGATCACAAATGTTACCCTGTTTCTCTCTTCGTAGATTCTGCCAGATCTATTGAGTCCCTTCTGCACACTCTGTGCTTTTGTTAATACAATGGAATGTAGAGTGGGTACCACTGGTGTATTGCCAATTATGTGGCTTTCCGATGCCAAGTAGAGAATGTCCCATTTGAACTTTGTGGAATGGAAATGTCAAAGGTCTTTTTTCTCACAAAATACAAATCCTGACCATTTCCCCCAATGATCTATGTGAAAAATGCAACTACAGTATTGGAGCATCAACAGATAATTTATATTAACTTTGTATATTGTGCTAAGATGAGGAACAATATCATTACAGGTCATTTTGCTATAACGCACGTTTTGTAAATGTGAATTCACTATAACGCAAATGATGAATTGGGACACTGTTTTTAAAGTGAAAACTTTTCAAACATGTGTTGGCTGTGATGCGATTACATTGGCAATGCTTTACTTGCTGTTTTGAAAATGCAAATTTTTCTACAACATGATGTTGCACAAGAACACAACTATCACATTATAGAAGAACTACCTGTACAGCATTCATAAACTGTGAACATAAAACTAGAGCAGTTTCTAAACGTTAAACCATCAACTGAACTCACACAATAGAGTTGAGTCTCCAAAGCATACTCTTTGATGTTTGTTATTTAATGAAGTATTATTATAATGCACATAGCATGTGGAATTTCCAACTATGTTCTTTTACAACTTTTATTATCAGCGTGGGGCCACTTGCAAATTTCTTTGGCCACTCTGGAGTCTGAGAATGTGGCTGATACATTCCCATAAGACTATTAAATTGCTTCATTGTTAATATTTTTACTGTAGATGTAGTGGAAAACAAATTACAAGAGATTACAGAAAAATTCAACAACTGCACCACTTCCTACTCTGCTAATAATTAAAGGGTTTGTGCTTTGACATACAGAACCCAAGGGCTTTCACTAGCTTGTGCTGGTATGATTCTGGAAATATATCTGAAATTAGCAAGACCAGTAGAAGTGATCAAGGAACTGTATAGTCAAATTGCATAGCTGAATTACATCAGTCACAAATCGATTTTCTGCAAAATATTACTCAAAAAAGTGACCAGACCATAGATTGCATTAATCACCATGATGTGTTTCCTGAAGTTGCCCCGTTTCTGGGGCCCTCATGAACCTCTAAGCCTTTTTTTAGATGCAAGGAGAGGTGATGACGGCTCAATGGTTAGCACTGTCGCCTCACAGAGCCAGGGACCTGGGTTCAATTCCATCCTCAGGTGACTGTCTGTGTGGAATTTGTACATTCTCCATGCGTCTGTGTGGGTTTCCTCTGGGTGCTCTGATTTCCTCCCACAGTCCAAAGATGGATTGGTGAATTGGCCATGCTAAATTGCCCATAGTGTCCAGGATTGTATGGATTAGCCATGTGGGGTTTTGGGGGTAATGTAGGGGTCTGGGTGGGATGCTACCACACTTTAGGGATTCTATGAAACAGTTAGGCACTTTTGAAAGCTTTCCCATTTTTAAAAAATTATCTAAGCGGCCGAGTAATGCACTGCACAATGACTAGCGAAAGGTTTTTCATAGACTTGCAAAATTATATACAATTATTTGAAATCAGGTCACCTACTCGTGATGGATGCACTCCACACTCACATGGAATATGCATCCTTGCAACAAATATACTTTCTACTGTATTCAATGCTGAGCGTCAGATTAACACATAAAAGAATAACTTTAGTATAAAGATAAATCAAATTCTAGAACATTGCTATATTGCGCTGGTTCATTTTAGGTTTGCTAATGAGTTTGAGCAGAAACTTGAGCAAAGTTCCATGTTGTGTGACTCTGTGCACTTCTGAGCAGCTGATTGTGCCTAAATCACAAAGTGTTGGATTAATATCTGTTACGGTAGGCACACGAGAACCAGACTTCTCCTTCAGTCGTGAGGGAGGAAGATAGATCCTGCTCGAAGGGTTAGAAGTGGTGCTTGATTTAAGGATGCTGAGCATTAGATTTATTCCATTCCCAATACCAACTTCATTTTCCAAATATTTTTAATTAACTGAATGTAAGCTCACCTGCAGCTCTGGTGGAATTTTATTTTATGTCTCTGGATCATTTGTCCAAGCCCTTTGGATTTCTAGTCCAGTAATCTTGTCACCATCTTACCAAACACATATTTCACGATATTATGGAATTGCAACGATTTCAAAAAAGCCCATTACAGTGGTAATACTCAGGAACTTGTGTATGGAAACAAAATTAATCTGTTTCTTCATGATATATAGGAATTACATTTAGTGAAATGTTTTATTTTACTGGCTGCAACACACATTACAAAAAAAACCAAACTGCTGTACGCTTTCATCCAGGAAATGAGGAAAACAAATCCCCCGTACAATGCCGTTACTTCTTTTACATGTTGTCTCCTTTCAATAAACACATTACCTTCAAATAATTACATTAGTATCAACATTAGATTGCTCAAAGTGAGCAGTTTGTTATTCAATCTGCAAAAATGGGTCAGATTTTCCATTAAAAATACTGAAATAATGTAGTCTACAACATACAGTTTGCAGAGAGGAAATTTGTTTGTCTGCCTGGTTTTTTCTCTTTTGTTCTGCCCAACCAACCATTTACCCATCCATCTCAGTTTCATCTCTATTGTCCATATTAGGATTGCCAAGCAGTTAGAGAATTGTTAAAAAGTTGCCCTGCTTTTCTCATTCATAATAGGGGTTGAATAGGTGAGTTGTGGGCTAAAAATTGGGTCGACTGGGCTTGTATTCACTGGAATTTAGAAGAATGAGGAGGGATCTCATTGAAACATATAAAATCCTGATGGGACTGGACAGTCTAGCTGCAAGATGAATGTTCCCAATGTCGGGAAAGTTCAGAGCAAGGGGTCACAACTAAGAATAAGGGGCAAGCCATTCAAGACTGAGATGAGAAAAATGTTCTTCATTTAGAGAATTGTGAAGCAATGGAATTTTGTCTCACAGGAAGCTGTTGGGGCCAGTTCATTTGATATATTCAAGAGGGAGCTGGATATGACCCTTGCCGTTAAAGGGATCAAGGGGTAAGAGGAGTGGGTGGGAATGGGATACTGAGATTGCATGATTATTTTGAATGGTGCAGGCTCGAAGGCCCAAATGACCTCCTCCTGCATCTATTTTCTATGTTTCTATGTTTCTAAACAGATATTCGAAAGGCTTGCTCAATCAGTTTCAGCAATCAAAAGTAGAATATAGGGCATGGATGAGGTAGCCAGGAAGAAACCTGTCCCCTTCGTGGAGGGATCAATGACTGGGGGCACAGATTGAAGTTTAGATGCAGAAGGGCAAGAGGAGATTTCAGGGAAACCGTTTTCGAGGTTGGTGGGACTCAGAACTCTGTATGGGTGGGAGAGGCAGAGAACTTCATAACATTTAAGGAGTAATTAGGTGTGCACTTGCAATGCCAAGGCATTGAAGACAATGGGCTAAGTGCTTGTAAATGGAAATGGAATACGAGATGGTTGTTTCGGACCAGTGCAGATGTGATGGGCCAAAGAGTCTTTTTTCTGTGCTGTAGATCTATGATCCAGGATTCTAATATGTCTTTCAGCTATTTGATTTGTGATGGTGTGGGTACATAGAACATAGAACATAGAACATTACAGCGCAATACAAGCCCTTCGGCCCTCGATGTTGCACTGACGCGTGGAACCAATCTGAATCCCATCTATTCTACAACTATTCCATTTTCATTCATATGTTTATCCAATGACCATTTAAATGGGCTTAAAGTTGGTGAGTCAACTGCAGTTGCAGACCAGGCATCCCACATCCCTACTACTCTCTGAGTAAAGAAACTACCTCTGACATCTGTCCTATATCTATCACCCCCCAATTTAAAGCTATGTCCCTTCATGCTAGCCATCACCATCTGAGGAAAAAGGCTTTTACTGTCCACCCTAACTAACCCTTTGATTATCTTATATGCCTCAATTAAGTCACCTCTCAGCCTACTTCTCTCGAATGAAAACAGCCTCAAGTCCCTCAACCTTTCCTTATAAGATATTCCCTCCTTACCCGGCAACATCCTAGTAAATTGCCTCTGAACCCCTTCTAAAGCTTCCATATCCTTCCAATAAAACGGTGATCAGAACTGTACGCAATACTCCAAGTGTGCACCAGAGGTTTTTACAGCTGCAACATGACCTTGTGGTTCCAAAACTTGATCACTCTACCAATAAAAGCAACACACCGTATGCCTTCTTAACAACCCTATCAACCTGGGTGGCAACTTTCAGGGATCTATGTATATGCACACCAAGATCTGTCTGCTCATCTACACTGCCAAGAATCTTATCATCAGCCTAGTACCGTTTATTCCTGTTGTTCCTTCCAAAGTGAATCACCTCACACTTTTCCACATTAAACTCCATTTGCCACCTCTCAGCTCAGCTCTGCAGCTTATCTATGTCCCTCTGTAAGCTGCAACTTCCTTCTGCACTGTCCACAACTCCACCGACCTTAGTGTCATCCACAAATGTACGAACCCATCTTTCTACGACCTCATCCAGGTCATTAATAAAAATGACAGTGGACCCAAAATAGATCCTTGCAGTACACTACTCGTAACTGAAATCCAGGATGAACAGTTCCCATCAACCACCACTCTCTATCTTCTTTCAATTTGTGATCCAAACCGTTAAATCACCCTCAAACCCATGCCTCCATATTTTATGCAATATCTTACAGTGGCAAACCTTATCAAATGCCTGACTGAAATCTATATACAATACATCAACCTCTTTACCCTCATCCACCTGTTAGGTCACCTTCTTAAAGAACTCAATAAGGTTTGTGAGGCACGACCTACCCTTCATAAACTATCCCTAATCAACTTATTCCTCTCTAGGTGATTATAATCCTATTTCTTACAGCAAGACTTTATCCATAACAGAAGTATGGCTCACTGGGGTCTACAATTACCAGGGTTGTCTCTATTCCCCTTCTTGAACAAGGGGACAACATTTTCTATCCTCCAGTCTTCTGGCACCATTCCAGTAGACAATGACGACATAAAAATCAAAGCCAAAGGCTCTGCAATCTATTTCCTGGCTTCCCAGAGAATCCTAGGATAAATCCCATCCGGCCAGGGCACTTATCCATTTTCACACTTTCCAGAATTGCTAACTGAAAATTGCTGAAAAATGACACATTTTATCAAAGCTTTGATCTTGAATGCATCAGGACAATTTGCAAGAATGACCAACCAAAAGGCTAAATGGAAATTTTATTGTCAGAGAAGTGAGGGTTGATTAGTTGCCAAGTGAAGGCATTGCCTTGGAGAATAAACCAGTTGAATGGCAGTTAACTGTCCAAGCTCTGTTTAAATTTTAAACCAGATAAGTTGATTCTTATTGATCAAAACACTGCCACACGGAATTAACCCGAACAATGGCGTTCACATATTTTGTTGAGTTGATGCAGTGTGTGTACATGTTCTTTCTGCCTGTAAAGAACAGGGCCTTCTGTATTAATACATGTATCTTCCAATAAACACTAATGTGCTACACTGTCAGACTGTCAATCCTAATTAGTTGGTCTCTTGTCAGCAGTACTCAAATTCTATTAAATGATTTATATATAAAGTTTGTACATAGTCTGACTATATCTTTATCTCAACATTTATCAGCTCTCAGGCTGTCTAGTCCAGACTTGTCCTATCCTCTCATTCATTTCAATCTCTGGGACCACACTAACTTCCAAATGTTTTATTCATTTCATTATTGTTTGTTAATGGCTTGGCCTGGTTATGACGCCCACGAACAAGAATTCACAATGACGATTGAGTGCACCTGTTTTTACCCTTTAACAGCCCGATGAACTAGCCTATTGTTTATTGCAGTTGTGTGTGATGTTCCCACATACTAATATATATATATGTATTTCACAAAACATCTTGGTAAATCAAAATTAAATGAAAAGCCTAGCATAGCTTCATTCTTCTTGCTATCTCTTTTAATAATGGATTTTTGTTCAAACAAACCAACCTCATGATTTCTTCAGCTTGAATTCCTTCCTAAGCAATTTCCCATAAAAATGAATTTAAAACCCACAAATGTTAAAAAAAGTACACTTCTTCACCTATTGCAAACTAATGTTATACGTACGGATATTCTAACTTCTAATAAAGATACTGTTTCTAACTAATTCTAATTTATAACAACCTCATACACACCACTTATATCTGAACCAAATAGAGAGCATTGGGTGTTACTTTAGCTACACCATTTAATAGCTAGTCCTGCAAACTCAGCACACTTTTGTGGTCATACCTATTCACATGGAGGCATTAGATGTTCGACTAGCTAAAGATTTGCATCATGTACACAAATTGTAATTGTTAATAGATCTGTAGTATTTAAATTCAAACAGATCTCTTAAAAATGATTCAGAACAGTAACATCTGGCACACTTAGGCTCTGCAGGACAGACATGAAAATGAGATACACATTGCTGGGTCAATTACAAAACAACCTTTAACCTTTCCTTCTCCATTTATGTAATTCAGTATCACCAAAAAAATGATGCCAGGTCGAAGGAATATAATAATCCCTGCTGAGAAGAAACAATAAATTCCACTTTTCCTCGACAGATTAAAACCAGCTGTCTGAAAAACTCTAAGGCTTAACTGTTCATTTCTGAGGAAAGACAATCACCGTAATTTGGTGCTGGGAAATAAAACCTCTAAAAATTGGTTATTTCTTAGATATTAAGGCTTCAAATAGACATGCTATTAGTTATCATAGAATATTTCATGCTTGTAGCTGTATAGTGGGTTAGCGATGTGCTTTTTTGGCCATTGATCATTAATTTCCATGTTGTATTCACCAGAAGTATTTTTGCGATTGGTGGTGCCTGGGCACACCTTTTTCTCCTGACATAGTGTGAATCCTGGTGGAATCACAACTGGATCTCCCAGGTTAAGGGTTTAGTCTGTGGTCAGACAATGGTCAGACATGGATGACCCATAGTCGGAATCTGAGGTGTTCCTCATTTTCCACTTGTGGAGCAAGGGGCCACACCATCCCTGGGATCTTATAAGTGGTCAAGAGTAATCTGCGCCATGGGATGTATTTTGTTATCTGTCAGTTGGTGGTGTTCTTTGAGGAGGATGTTTCTGCTATGGCGATCACAAGGTTCAATGTGTGCTAGCATGAGAAATCTCTCAAGCTGTGTTGGTTTCATGACCCATAAATAATCCTCATGGCTTCCATGAAGTAGTTAATTAATAGGGTTGTGTAGCAGCTCTAGAGCTTTGACATTGAGTAAAATACTCTGGATAGTTCAAACTGTGTGTGCTGCTCCAAGTGCCTGGTAGTTTCTGTAAGAGATTCACTCTTGCTTTGACCTTAGCTCCTGTATTCTGGAGCCATTGCAATAGATCAATGCATGGTTAAGAGTGATACCAAGATGGTTCAGATTGGGTCATGTGTGAATGGTTTGCCAAATAAAATTTTTCTCTGACCTTTATGTAGCTCAGGTAAAATATTGAAACAGCTATCTCAGCAGTATCTAGTTGAAGTCTCCATTTTCTGAAGTATGTTTGCTGACGATGCTGAAGACCTAACATCAGATTCAAAAAGAGAAATTACTGGAGAAACTCAGCAGACCTGGCCGCACCTGGAGAGAGAAAACAATGTTAACATTTCAGCTCTAGTGGCCCTTCACCAGAACTGATAGCAGCTCAGAAAAGATAGTGTAAGTGCAAAGAGAGAGAGCATGTGGTGCAGGGAATAAAGGAGCAAGTGGATTGGCAGTGATCGAGCCCAGAGAGAGAACATCAATTAGGTAGGCCAAGGCATGGATAATAGTATGCCAGGGAGAAAGCATAGGTGATAATGGGAGTCATAAGTAGTTGAGAATGGGTTGGCTGTGCTGAAAGCAGCTCATGTGTTGGCTCTGCTGCAAAAACACCAAACGGAGAATGAGATGCTGTTTTTCCAGGTTGCGCTGAGTCTTCCTGGAACATTGCAGCAAGCCTGAAACATAGATGTTGGCCAGGGAATATAATGGTGTGTTCAAGTGGCAGCTTGGGTCATTTTTGTGGACAGACCATAGGTGTTCCATAAAGCTGTCACGTAGACTGCATTTCATCTCCCCAGTGGAGAAGAGATCCCACTGTAAGCAGCACATACAATAAATTAGATTGAGTGCAGATAAATCATTGCTTTACCTGGAAGTTGTGTCTGGAACCTTGGCTAGTGAAGAGGGGGTCAGTAAACCACTGAGCATTGTACCTTCTGTGATTGAATGGGAAGGTGCTGTTAGGTTGTGGGGAGATGTTGGGAGTGAAGAGGGATTGGGGGAGGAGTGGACTAGGGGGTATCCTGGAAAGAATGGTCCCTGCAAAATACTGACAAGGGAGGAAAAGGGACAATGTGTCTTGATGGTGGTGATCCCACAGGAGGTGATGGAAATGGTGGCTTATGATCCTTTGGATGTGGATGCTGGTGGGGTGCAAGGTAAGAACTGGGGGCTCTATCAATTCCCCCTGTGGAAGGGAAGAGAAGGGGTGAGGGCAGGTGCGTGGAGGATAGTACAGACAAAGCTAGAGGCCCTGTCAAGCACAGTGATGGGGATCCTCGGTTGAGGATAAAGGTCAACGTTTCTGAGGCTCTGTGAAAGGTGGCATCATCAGAACAGATGCAAGGGAGATGGAGAAAATGGGAGGATGGAATAGAGTCTTTACAGGAACTAACTTGTGAAGATGCACAATCCAGGTTAATGCATGTTTCTCGTGTATATCAATGGACAGGCTCTCCCCAGAAATGGAAACAGAAATGTCAAGGAAGGGAAGGGAGGGGTCAGGGATAGAAGAGGTGAAGGTTAAGGCAGGGTAGAAATTAAAAGCAGCATTGATTCTTTTTTCCAAGTCTGAATGAGAGAAGGAAGTAGCACTGACCATATCATCAATGTACTGGAGAAAGAGTTGTAGGAGAAACCCAAAAAGGATTGGAACAAGGAATGTCCCACTTATCCCACAAAGAGACAGGCATAACATGGCTATATGCAGGTACTCATGGCAACATCTTCGACCTGAAAAAGTAAAAGGAGTTAAAAAGAGAAGCTGCTCAAAGTGAGGATGAGGCAGGCGGAGGAGGAGGGTGGTGGTTGGGATAGTTCAGACCTTCTTTCCAGCAAGAAGTAGAGGGCCCTGACACTATCCTCATGGGGATGTAGAGGGACTGGAAGTCCATGGTGAAGAGGAGGCAGCTGGTGCCCGTGAATTGTCACTTCTTAAAATGACGTAAAGTATCAGAAGAATTGTGGATCTAAGTGGGAAAGGACAGGATAGGGGGAGAAAAAATTGAGTCAAAGTAAAAGTTCAGTGGGGCGAGAACAGGCAGAAATACTGAATCTGCCCAGGGAGTGATGGCAGAATTGCGACAGATGGGTCAGACTGGGCTGAGTAGGTGACGGACACTTTCTCCCATGTCCTTACCCCACCCCCCATACACCAGGCCTTATTAACACATGGTCTGCTATTACATTGTTAGCCACTAATAGTCCCCATTAGCAGCTATTTATTCTCCTTTATTTTATGAGATTTACCAGCAATTTCATAGAATCATAGAAATCTTACAATGTGGAAACAGGCCATGTGGCTCAACAAATCCACACTGACCCTCCGAAGAGTAACTCAGCAAGTTTTGAGAAGATTTGTAGCTTAGGTTGAACCTCGCAGCTCAGCGAGCAAACCTATATCCAAAAGAGTAACTCACCCAGACCCATTCCCCTACCCTATAATCTGCATCTCCCCTGACTAATGCAACAAGCCTACACATCCCTGAACACGATGGGCAATTTAGTATGGCCAATTCACCTAATCTGCACATCTTTGGACTGTGGGAGGAAGCCGGATACCTAGAGGCTACCCACATGGGGACAATGTGCAAATTGCACGCAGACAGTCGCCCGAGGCAGGAATTAACCTGAGTCCCTGGTGCTGTGAAGCAGCAATGTTAACCACTGAGCCACCATACCACCCAATTTCTGTTTTTGTTTGCAAAATTAACAATTTGGGATTGGCCAAGCTCATACACTCAAATGCCCAAGTATATTTACAAAAACTGGTCAAGCCATTTTCATTTCCATTTCCTTGGTCTCTGATCTGCAGTCTTTTGCTCCCTGATGAATCAAGAGTGTGAACTTTTTTAAATGATTTGAAAAGTCCAGACTCATTCGTAGTTAGTGGGCCTATAACTGGATAGAGATTTCCACTGGGTTGTGCATGTAGTCAAGCTTCTAACATATTTATAAAAATACATTCATGATCTTGCTCCAAATACCATCGGGGAAAATCATTCCACATCCACTTAGAATCAGGTTTCCTCAGTTAATTAGCTGTGTTCCTGTTTCTCTTTTGCTGACATGGCAAAGATGTCTTCCTTACTCCCCCACCTTCCATCAACGCAGGATTTAATTCATTGAGATTATGTCACCTCTACTTGGTCATGAGAACATAGATCACATAAATTATAAGCAGTAATAAGCCATTGAGACCCCCAAGCCTGTTCTGCCATTCAATGTGATCATGCCTGACCCGATTCATTTTAATTCCACATTCCCATCTGCCTCCCATAGCTCTTGACTCCTTTGTCTACCTAACTCTGTCTTAAATAATTTTAATGACGACTTACTTATAAATAGAATTCCACAGACTCATAAAGCTATGAGAGAGAAAAAAAACCAATTCCTTACTTAAAAGAAAAACATTTTTAGTTTTAAATTGTGTCCTCTAGTTTCAGTCTCCCTAGAAGAGGAAACGTTCTCCAGCTATCCACATTATGTCCCCTCAAAATCATGTTATGTTATCTTTGTTGTTTTGTCAGTTGTAAAATAAAACATAATATTTTTAAATTTGTTGTAGAATTTCCTGTTACTGTTGTCTGCAAGAACATTATGAACTCTTTATAAGGACTGAGATTTTGATGTTCTTACAGTAAATGCACAATGTACCTTTCCCCAAAGAGGTGAGAACTCTTTTGAACGCTGCACTTGGTAACAGAATGGTAACATAGGTCACAAAGATTTTGTCCTTTTCATGTTATTGTCAAAATCATTAAGATATTACAAAGAATATGCATAATTTAGGTTTGGATATGAAGACCATCTTGCAATGTCTAATTACAAACACTGTACAGAAATGCTAAATCACCAAAATAAGCACTTTGGAGATGCCATGGGATATGATCTGATTAAAATTTATAGAAAATTGAATGGCCTGGACGGAGTGGATGTTGGCAAGATGTTTCCATTGGCAGGAGAGACGAGGACCAGAGGGCACAGCGTTAGAGTAAAGAGAAGACCCTTTAGAACAGAGATAAGGAGAAACTTCTTTAGCCGAAGAGGGGTGAACCTATGGAATTCATTGCTACAGAAAGCTATGGAGGCCAGGTCATTGAATATATTTAAAACAGAGGTACATTAGTTCTTGATTGCCAAGGGGATCAAAGGCTAAGGGGAGAAAGTGGGAAAATGGGGTTGGAAAACCTATCCGCCACGATTGAATGGTGGAGCAGATTCGATGGACCAAATGGCCTAATGTCTGCTTCAATGTGTTATGGTCTTATGAGTTTTGGATAGAACTGTCCTCAGCCTGAAAGAGTCTTGGTTGTTCTTGGTAGTAGCAGAAGGAGGGATGAGGATTTGTGTTCCTTCAAGTAAATGCTATTTTTGAGTTTAATTTTTGAATTCACCATCTCCTCCTGTACTAAGAGTTAACCAGCAATTTTCACTCTTTTTCATATTTGTTTATTTTATTCATCTGTGGGACATGGGAAATGCTGCCGGGGCCAGCACTAATGCCCACCCCTAGCTTTCCCTGAGAAGGTGCTGTTGAGCTTCCTTCATGTGCTGTAGGTAGACCCACAATGCTGTTAGGGAGGGAATTCCAGCATTTTGACTCAGTGACACTGAAGAAACAATGATCTATTTCCAAATCAGGATTGTGAGTAGCTTGGAATAGAACTTGCAGGCTGGTATTATAATGTATCTGTGCTCTTTTGAGAGGATAGTGTTTCCTGATTTGAATTGAATTAGCTTTATTGTCACATATAAGTACAATAAAAAATGTATACATCACCACTTACAGCGCCATCTTTAGTACAAAGGTACCTAAGTATAGCTTCTTTAGTTATGGGATCTTAGAAAATAGAGAAATAAAGTGTCATCATTGCAGAAAGAAAAGTTCAGAACAGCAGTTTTCCAACTTATACCAAGCTGGCACCAAGCTGGAAGGTGCTATCTAAAGATCTGACAAATTCTGGAGAGTAGCAACTAGTGTGTATATGCAGAATAATGAGACTTCAGCAGAATATATAATGATGATGATGACAATTTCACATCATAATGTAGAAAAAACTGGAACGAGTAGAGGTTCTACCAGGATTTGAGAGAATGTGTGTATGCACAAGAGACAAATCTGTAAATAAAGCCCTCGAAGAAAGTACAATGGAGTCAGGCAGCAATGCTTGTGGGATTAATTAGAGTTATACACATGACAAGAGCCATAGAAATAAGAAATATTGATAAGAAAATGATCTTAATAATTAAGAGGTTGAGAGTCTCTGCCAATGAAATTCAAAGGCTTTAGATCACTACAATCCAGCTCCATATTTCTCAAAAGACACATTTTCCATTTTTGTTGGATTTTTATTTACTTTACTTTCCATTTATGCTCTTGACTTGCCCCTCATCTGTATTGCAGCCTTTTAACAAGCTCTCCCTGCTAATTAGGACAACTGGAGGTTTTACAAGTTTTTTTTCACATATGCAGATTTTTAAGGCAGGCTACAAATCTGTCATCTCACTTGAGTCTATTGCAAAAAAACCTGAAAGCAACAGCTTCAGACTTCTGCTTTTCTAGTCAATTGTCACTGAAAGCTTTAGGACAATATCGTGACACAATTTGACTCTATTCCCTTGATGATTCTTTGAGCTAAATTGCCTTCACTTTATATTTTTTGTTATCATGATGTAATTTTTAGCGCACTGTCAAAGTCTTATGTTAGAACAATGAGTAGTAATATCAGGCAGAATTAAACCTCCTCCTCAGGGCGACAGGGGCTTAAAATCTGGCATCAGGGTTCATGGGTTGGGACTCTGATGCCTTTCTAAATCCATTCCAATTAAGCCCAAGGTAGGAAAGTCTATGAGTATCCTTCACTCCCCATTGCCAATTAAAACTCTGAAATGGAAAATTAATGTCCACTTACAGTCCTCATCCTGCCTCCACTAGTATTAACTGAGGTGCAGGCCAGGGACTCATCATATCAGGAAGCATGACAACTAAATCCATACAAGCTTTGTTGTGATATCTCAGTGGCTGATTGAGTGACAAGGAAGTGATAAGGAGGAGCTCAATGAGAGACTTCCCCAGCCTTTACTGTTGACACACCTCACCACTCTTTCATGACCCCTTTCTACCATCACTCCTCAATGGCCTCCAATCCAGCAATGATACTAGCCCTAGGGACAGGGCATTTGTGGTGCAGTGGTAGTGTCTGTACTTATGACCCCAGAGCCTGAAGATAAGTCCCATCTGCTCCAGAGGTTTCTCATACCATCTCTGAATTGATTGATGAGAAAAATATCACGAAGGCCTCAGATACATTCCATACTAGCACCAGCCACTTCTTCCAGAGGGCATGGCACTCATTGCTGTAATACCTAATTCTTGGCAGCTGTGACTTCAGCTCTTGGGGTCCTTGATCCTTGGAAGTCATGTTAGTGCCCAGTTAAGAACCTGATTGGAAATTAAATATGGTGAGCCTTGTCAAAAAGAGAACACAGACCTCTTTTTGGATCTCCAGTTGATTACCGAGATCCTCATTAAGTATAGCACATTAATTCCATCATGTTATGCACACTGCCACTACTTACCTCTATGGGTGGTGAGCCGTGCTGCTTCAGTTGGTTTCACTGGCTTCATGCTGAGTTTACTTTGTGCTCTTTCCTCTTATTCCATGGTAAAATTGTGATTTGGTCACTTTTCCACATTTGTTTCTGCTCCCAGAAACATTCCATTAGCAGTCATTTGTCATATGTTTAGTCAGATTAATTTATTACCATTTTGTGCTAATGTGGAACCACTGCTTAAGCTCATGTCTTGTGATAGACAGATTTTTAATTAGCAATGGGTTAAATCGCTACAGGCAGCAAGCAAGAAGGTGGAGTTGAGAGGTGAAAATGAGATTAACTATGATCAACTTGAAAGGATAGTTGATGAATGGCCTATCCTGCTCCAAGTTCTTACATTCTTATGCTCTTCTTCTAGATACTATAGAATCACTGCGTGGAAGATAGGATGGGAATGGTGATTTCAAGTTGCAAGATTTTAATTTTTGATACTATTGGATGTTTTGTGACATTTCCCATTTTCGTTCTCCTGGCTGTTTGAACAGTGGTTCTGGTTTCAAATTGCTAGTAATGGATATTGCTTTGGTTTATAATATCTGGCTGCTCTGCTGGTGCTAATTAAAATTACGCTGTGTAAATTTTGTGCTTTGCGGGTGGGGAAAGGGAATGCCCTGTTTTTCATTAAAATATACTTCTGACTGGAATAATACACCTCCCCTGGCTGTATGTGTGCTATGCATTAGTTTTATTGAATATTTTGGCACTGACTTTACTGATTCAGATTTATATAAAAAAATTCTTTACCCAGACACAATGGTTTAAATAGTATATATTGCATAATTGGCTTGTGATTATGTGTCCTTAGGGATCTGTGGGCTTTATGATATTTGGCAACTCTGACATTGATTGGACAGGACAGACAAGATTAAATGCAGTGATTTGCACATTGGGATGAAACAAGAGCAGATGTGAAAGAGAATGGCATCATGTCGTTACAGTTGCTGTCACATCCTGCAGCTTTAATGTCTCTTTGAATCAACAATCCTATTTATTTTCAGGGGAAAAAAAACAGCTGCAAGAGGCTCAGAAAGCCCATTGTACTTTCTTCGATCAATTGAACTGCTTGAATTATCATATTTTCTTCACCAAAAGAATTGAATCTTAAATGCTTGTTGACCCGCACAGGTTCAGGCAATCACAGACATCATTGCTTAAAGGCAATTGCTGTCTTTCCAATTATTCCTTTGTACCTTTATTTTCTCTTTTTTTTTCATTTTAAGTCAGTCCACCTACACGGTTTACTAACTACACATACAACAAGCTACCAGTGTAAGTGTCTTCAGTAACAACCAACATGGAAGGATGAAAAGAAAAGGCAGAGTAGAAAAAGATCATTGGATCCCTCAGTGAGCAAAGTTAAAGATTCACAACAGTGACAGTTTTGATATTTGCTTGCTGATCATTGCTTCATATTGAGTTTTCATTTTAAATGTTGAATTGCTTGCATCTCCAACACTGACATTTTAATTGGGAAGTTCTAACATTAGGAAAAAAACAGACTTTCAAGCTGACAATTCTGATCGATTTGTTCTGTGTACAGAAAAGAGCTCATACTAAGTACCGACCCAGATTCCACCTCACAACTCAGCAGTGTACAAAGTTGAAAATGTCATCATACATAATTATTATCAACACAAGTTTACACAATCTTCAAGTTCTTTGCTTCAATTAATTGTATCGATAGGATAGGAATTTTCACCATAAATGAACCAGGACAGCTTTCAGGTATGGGGGAGAATTGAATTCAAAATTTTTAATTGTGAAGGATTGAAAGTTTATATAGAAACTTCTTTATGAAAGCTGTGGTGTTAACACTTATGTCTCAGCTCCTCTGAAAAGGGCCACAGGGCACAAACATACTGATACCATCTTGGTCAGTACCAACAAAACACATGTCATCTCGGGCTGTAAAAGGTTGCCATAAATGCTTCCTTCCCTAAACCCTTATTCGCAAGATGATGATATAGGGGCATACACTGTCTGAGGCAGAACTTCTATTCACTGTTTTAGCCTGGCAATGAATCCTTCTCAAATCTGACAGCTGGTCCCAATAGAAGTTTGGTGTGGTACTTTATTGTTTTAATGCTGAACACAATAAATCAGATTGATAAAAAAATACACTTAATTTTTAGAAGATTTCAATCTTGAGGGTGCTGTCCCAGACAGGAATCCATTTCCCTGGAATTGTTTTCCATTAAATTCCACAGTGGAACCTATTTAAGCCCAAAGCTAGAATAACAATTGCACTCTGCAGACGTCGGGACCTGTCAGTGTATTGGCAGCAGAGTTTGCAGAGAAGTTCTAAAGCAAACATCAAAATGTCACTAAAATATTAAGAGCATAATTAGAAGCAGTATCCAATCTCAATTATTCAAACTATTGTCATTCTTCTTGAATGGGGCAGAAAATCAGGTTGTCTTCTGACCCCTACCACAACTACACTAGTATTCAACGTTGTAGGTAAGATGTATAAGTGCAATAAGCGTTCTAGCATCTAGACTAAATCCTTCTTCAATATGCCTTTTAAATTTGGCTTAGTACCATAAGCAAAATCTTAAAATAGAACACAAATAAGGGGGTTGTTTAGCTGATTTACAAGGCAAAGTAATGGTAACAACATGGGTTCAATTCCTATACTAGCTGAGATTACCATGAAAGTTACACCTTTCAACCTCATACTTGCCTGAGGCATGATGACTCTCAGGTCAAACCACCACCAGTCATCTCTCTGGGGCAGCACGGTGGCTCAGTGGTTAGCACTACTGCCTCACAGTACCAGGTTTGATTCCAGCACTGAGCGACTGTCTGTGTGGAGTTTGCACATTGTCCCTGTGTCTGTGTGGGTTTCCTCCGGGTACTCTGGTTTCCTCCCACAGTCCAAAGAAGTGCAGGTCAGGTGAATTGGCCGTGTTAAATTGCCCATAGTGCTAGATGCATTAGTCAGAGGGAAATGGGTCTGGCTGGGTTACTCTTCAGAGGGTTGGTGTGGACTGGTTGGGCCGAAGGGCCTGTTTCCACACTGTAGGGAATCTAATCTAAAAAAAATGTTCTTTCCCTTCAGCTGAAAATCCAGACATCTTTTAGTCTGCTGATACAGCTGACAGAGACAGATAAAAGTTCTTGATCGGCAAGGGAATTAAGGGTTACCGGAAGAGGAATGGGCTTGAGAAACATATTAGCCATGATTGAATGGTTGGAGACAAAATAACTACAGATGCTGGAATCCAAGGTAGACAAGCAGGAGGCTGGAAGAACACAGCAAGCCAGGCAACATCAGGAGGTGGAGAAATTGACGTTTTGAGTGTAAACCTTCATTGGGGCTGGGAGTGGGTGTAAAGGGAGCTGCAGATAAAGGGGGTGGCGGGGAGAGGGTAGTGAAATGGGGATAAGTGAAGACAAGTAGAAGATACCACCTGCTTGGTCAATGGGAGGAATGAATACTGTAGGTGGCTGGGAGGAGTGAGTTGGGGGTGGTGGTGTTGTGGCTGGGAAGGGAGTCAGGGGAAGGAAAGGGAGGTTGTGTGAAATTGGAGGACTCAATGTTGAGTCCTTCAGGCTGAAGGCTGCCCAAGCGGAAGATGAAGTGTTGTTTCTCCAATTTGCAGTTTGGTTCGTTGTGGCAATGGAGGAGGCTAAGGATGGTCATGCCAGAAAGGGGAGTGGGAAAGGGCATTAAAATGGGTGGTTCCTGGGAGCCTGTGGGCCTGGCTGAGATGCTTGGTAAACTGTTCCTGAAGTTTACGTTTGGTCTCCCCAATGTAGAGAAGACCACACCGGGAACATCTGATGCAGTAAACTAGGTTGGAAGAGAACCTCTGTCTCACCTAGAAGGACTGTTTGGGGCCCTGGATGGAGGTGAGGAGTTTGCTGTACCGGCAAGTTTTACATTTTTTCTGGTTTCAGGGGAAGGTACCTGGGGGTTGAGGGGGTTGGTGAGGAGAATGGCGCAAATCAAGGACTGGCGAAGGGAACAGTCCTTATGGAAGGCAGAGAGGGTTGGGGAGGGGAAGATTTTCTTGGTGGTGGGCTCTAGTTGGAGTTGGCAGAAGTGTTTACTGATGATGTGTTGGATGTGGAGACTGACAGGGTGGTAGGTTAGGACAACAGGGACGTGTCTTTATTGCGTTTGGGGAGATGGGGTTTAGAGCAGTGGAACTGGGAATGGAGGTAGTACAGTGGGGGGCTGCCTGGATAATAGAGGGAGGAAAAGCACATTGTTTGAAATAGGTGGATATCTGGGATGCTTGGGAGTGGAATGTTTCCTTGTTCGAATAGATATGCTGAGGAATTGGGAGAACGGGTCGGAGTTCTTGCAGGATACTGGGTGGGAGGAGGTGTAGTCCAGTTAGTTGTGAGAATCTGTGGGTTTGTACTAAATGTCTATCTGGAGACTAGAATTATAGGGGGTCAACTTTGAACAGAAATGAGGTGACATTTCTTCAGCCAGAGAGTGATGGGCTTGTGGAATTCATTGCCACGGAGCGCAGTGGAGGCCGGACGTTAAATGTCTTCAAGGCAGAGATTGAAAAGTTCTTGATCTCGCAAAGAGTTAAGGGCGACAGGAAGAGTGCGGGTAAGTGGAGTTGCAATGTCTGTCAGCCATGATCAAATGGCGGAGTATGTCTTATGGTGTGATGGTCTTATGGACTGTCACCGGAGATGGAAATGGAGAGTTCAAATGGGAGGGGTTAAAGGAAAAACTATTAAGAATGAGGACCAGTTCGGCAAGGTGGAAGAGGGTATTGGTAGAGGGGGATTGGGTGAATCTGTTGGAGAGGAAGAGGTAGAGGACCTGGAGACCATCCTGGTGGGGTATGATTGAATGATTGAGCAGACTCGATGGGCTGAATGGTTTAATTCTGCTCCTATGTCTTATGGCTTGGCATGGAAAATATGAAGGATGGAATTATAATAATTGAATTTTATATAGAAGGCTTTTTAAATTATAGGAACAGCATGTAAAGATTTCTGCTATGAATAACTTTGTTGTACTTGTTAATTCTCTGCCAGCCAAATGCAGGCAGACTGTTATGTGTTCCATATCAGTCACAAAGGTAACTGTTTGGAATTAGATTATGCTTTCGACAACACAGTGAATCCTTAGAGAAGTGTAATACAAAAACTTCTGAATCACACAAAATACACCCAATGGCCTATTAGAGGAACTCCAGTGAAATTGACTTCATTTTGTAGAACAATGATTCATCAAAGGTTAACAGAACAGCCATCTTAAATTTGATTTTTATAAGACTGTGTAACACCATATTAAAAATGAAATTCTCCAGAAGGTCTGAGACAACATGCTCAGAGAGAAGAGTTCACAGTTCAAGACAAAAATCAGAAATCAGGTCAAGAAATCAGAAATCAACCTGCTGAAAGAGTAAAGGCAATCTGCAAGTGTTGTAAACATAGAACTGATGAGGAATAAAGAAAACTTCTCTCTCTTAAAAATCTGCTCTATTCACTAAGTGTACGTGTGCAAATATTTGTCAACTATTCAACTACAAAAGCCATCACAGCTGCTGAATTCTGAATTCAAGTCTTCAATCTCTTCACCTCAGAAAGACAAAGCTTTAAGCAAGAAATGCTTCTGCAATGCTAGTAGACCAAACTGACCTTAATCTTTATAAATGTCTTTTATACACATATATATTTGATTTTTGCATCTATACTTAATCAGCGGTTCAGTGGTTAGCTCTGCTACCTCACAGTGTCAGGGACCTGGGTTCAATTCTACTCTTGGGTGACTGTGCGGAGTATACACATTCTCCCCATGTCTGTGTGGGTTTCCTCCCACAGTCCAAAGATGTGCAGGTTAAGTGGATTGCCCATTCTAAATTGCCCATAGTGTCCAGGAATGTGCGGGATTTGTAGGTTAGCATAGGAAATGCTGGATTATAGATATAGAGTGGGTCTAGGTGGAATGCTCTTCAAAGGGTCGATGTGAATTTGATGGACTGAATGGCCTGCTTCCACACTGTTGGGTTCTTTGATTCTATTTTATAACATTCAGCAATAGATGTGGAATAAACTAATCTTTGACATTGTTTGAAGTTTTGCTATAGTTTTTTGCTATAGTTTCCAGCCTTGGGTGACTGTCTGTGTGGAGTTTGCACATTCTCCCTGTGTCTGCATGGGTTTCCTCCGGGTGCTCCGGTTTCCTCTCACTCTCCAAAGATGTGCAGGCCAGGTGAATTGGCCATGCTAAATTGCCCATAGTGTTAGGTCAATTAGTCAGAGGGAAATGGGTCTGGGTGGGTTACTCTTCGGTGGGTCGGTGTGAATTGGTTGGGTCGAAGGGCCTGTTTCCACACTGTAGGGAATCTAATCTAATCTAATCTATTGCTATTTTTAAAAAATGGATTACCAGGAACACTGAAGTGTGTCTTTAATAAAGCTAAAGAAAAGAGAGAAATCCCTGGTTACTTAACAGACAAAGATTAATTGGTTTCAGTTTTGGTGATGCGAAAACAATGTTATCAACTCATGGAGCGATGCTACCATTAGATACACTTTAAATGTTCATCTGGCTATGCATCATAATTCTTCAATATTATATATATTTATTTTCTCAATTTTTTTGTTTACTTGTCGGCTGTGGGCATCACTGGCTGGGTCAGCATTTATTGCTTATCTCTAGCTGCCCTTAAGAAAGTAGTGGTGGGCTGGCTTCTTGAAATGCTTAAGTCTACATGCTGTACGTAGACTCACAATGCCATTAGGGAGGGAATTCCTCTATTTTTTAACCAGTGTCACTGAAGAAATTGTGAAATATTTCCCAGTGAAGATGGTCAGTGGTTTGGAGGGGAACTTGCAGGTGGTGGCATTCCCATGAATCTGCTGCTCTCATCCTGCTAAATGGTCGTGATTATGGATTTTGAAGATGGTGTCCAAGGACCTTTGGTGAATTTCTGCTGTATATAGTACATACTGCTGCTACTGAGCAAAGGTGGTGGAGGCAGTGGATATTTCTAAATCTATCACCAATCAAGCAAGCCACTTGGTCTTGAATGGAGTTAAGTTTTTGAGTGTTGTTGGGAGTTGCCCTCATCTAGGAAACTGAGGAGGATTTCATCACACTCCTGACTTGTGCCTTGTCGATGGCATATGGGATTTGGGGAGTCAGGACGGGAGTTACTTGTTACAGGATTCCTGGCCTCTCTCCTGCTCTTGGAGCCACTGTATTTATATGACTAGTCCAGTTTAGTTTCTGGTCAGTGGTAACCCCCAAGTTATTGATAGTGGGGCAGTCAAAGATATTTTTTCCGTCCATATCTGTGCTTTCTCTGATCCATCTGAAATAGTTCCTTCTTTATCCAAAGGAATTGTGCTATTATTTTGCTTAGAAAAAACATTGGGTAGCAATTCTGAAGTATTTCAGGGGTGGGGGCTATTCCAGAAATATTTCTAAACGTGGTTCCAAAAGAATGGAAAGAACCAGGGAGCTTCACTTGCCTGTTCGAAAACTGCATCATTGTGTAAAGAGTAGCCTGCTCCTAAAGGGGGAGATCCTTCAGTTATCCATCAAGATGGGAAAAGAAATGTTCATGAATTAGGACATTATATTTCTCAGGCATAACCAAATTATTCATATCATATATCACTGTTGAACAACTTGTGACTTTTTACCAACATGAATGTCCATGTCTCAATTATAGAGCAAGATGTAACTCCCAATTAATGCAGGCTGCTGAGCAAAACTGCAGTTATTCCTGTGGAATAAAAGACAAATATGACTGTCATTTTGGGACAATTATAAACATTTTCATTTCAAATGGAAAACAAATAAAGAATTAAGTATTGCAAGCATACAAATAATTTTAGGCCTACTGAAAAGCCTAAGTGGATTCTTCCTCCACTCTCAATTTCATTAATGGCATACATTGACACTTCATGCTACACAGGATATGTACTAAACTGAGCACATAGTACTGCAATCAGATTTTAGCTACAAAAGAGTTCAAGAAAGAGCAGTGCTTTTATTTTATGATTAGCTCAAATGATGAATGAAACTGGAGAATGGAAGGAGAGCTGCCATCAATGGAACAGTGCAAAGGCAGGAGATAAAGGCAACATTGCAGAAAAAAAAAATCAAGGTAATGATGATGTTAGTACTCCTTTTACAAACCATAGCAAGTTGGCAGTATTGAGAGAAGACAATGAGGCAGTGGAATTGTGACTGGACTAGTGATCCATGGGTTTAAAGTACATGTTCTGGAGGACACCTGTTTAGATCTTACCTTGGCAGCTGGTGCAATTTGAATTCAAATTAAATCAAAATTAAATTGAATTTAAATTAAATCGAGAGTTGAAAGCCTATTTCATTATTGGTATTTACGGCAAACATCATCAACTGTTGTAAAAACCCATCTGGTTCACTAATGCCATTTTCTGAGGTATATCTGCCATCCTTACTTGGTCTGACCTACATGTGACTCCGGACACATAGTAATTCTCTTGGTTCACAGAGTGTATCCAAATGGTTCCCTTGGATTCAGTTAAATGTAATTAAGAGAAGGCTCGACAACAGCAATTTGTTAAATATGAACATTAATTGAGTAATAATAAAAGATGAAAAAAAAGGAACATTTATTAAGTAAATAAAAGGAATGAAAAAAAGAGAGAGAAAAATGATAAGCCTCATGGCTTTCTGCCCACCGGTACCCCTTGATTGATGACTGGTGTGCAGCCTGAAGTTGTTCCTGGCACTGTTTGTGATCCCAGTCCGAGATGAAGTCTAATGACCTGGAATGAAACTCTCTCTCTTATACAGTGTAACAAACAGCAAGGCACAGAATACAGCAACAGAAGACAAAACTGCTAACTCATACAGAAAACACAGCTACAGAAAAACAAGCTGCAGCTGCCAATTGCAGCACATCAAGGAGCGTTCACAGGACTCATTCAAGGTCATGCAGCTTTTCACATATTTTAGCCCTTCAGCCCATCCTATACAATCTATTTTCCCCTGTAGCTGTCGAATATCATCATTAACTTTAGTCCTTCGGCCCATCCTACATAGTAAACTGCCCCCTAAGTCATGTAGCAATTGTATTTAGGAATAGACAGTTCAATAGTATTTAGGAATAGATATCAAAACCACATCCTATGAAATAATAGAGTACTGCAGGGAGGAAAAAGGGGCTTCGGACTGCCATCCTAGAAGGAAAATAAACTAAATCTGGCAAATGAGATAAATTTGCCTGAACCATCTTATGTTCTTCAAAATTGACCTCCAGTTTGATCGTTATGTTAATTTCCATATATCTTTTTAAACTTTTTTTTCTTCTGTGGTAGGTTAGCATGGAAGGTATAAGAAACCCTGGGGGACATGAGATAGCATGAGTTCGCATGGATGAAATATTGTGAGTATGTGTGTAGGGGGTAAGAATAGGAAGATATTTTTTGTTTGGATTTTGTTGCAACTGGAATGAAATCACAGAGCATTGAGATAGGTCATTTTGGGCCTTTTAAAAGGCCAAATGCAACACTCAGTAGCCCCAGTGGCAGCCTCTGAACTCTCCTCAGGAAAAGTGGGCCTGACTCCCACCAGTCTTTCATACCACTACCAACACTCCCAACCAAAAAAACAAAAATCCTGCCTTTGTTGGCATTTGCACACCAACTCCTCCCAGCCCTCCGCAGGTGAGTACGTGTTGAGTCCAGAAATTTGTTAACTCCCACTTCCTGTCTCTTGGAGGAAAGTCCAGCCCGTTGGTGTAAATTTCCCTACCATGCACTCGGTTCACTTTCCCTGACAGTTGTTTCCCTTTGCTGCCTAACCTTATGCTCTCTACATTTACTTTACCTCTTTTGCTTTCTTTTAATGTTGACAGTGTTCAGATGCATGTCAAACAGGCTAGTTCTTGATGAAGCAATGATTGAGGTCATTAATCTGCATTGGGCACAGATCAAGGACTGTAGTCTTGAAATGAGAGCCATATATGTATATAAAAATCAAGGCTAACTCACACTTCAATATCACAGACCATACATGCACACAATGTAGATTAATGGTCCTTGTTATTACCTAATCAAAACCTAGCCTGTTAATCATTCAGCTGTACATTATATATAAAAGGAACAGTCTGCTGTAAGAATAAATGTCATGTTTCAAATGACTATACATTGAAATGAGGCGTATATTTAACAGGGATAGAGGCAGGCTGTAAAAATTTGAAGTAAAACAGCAAATGTTGCAAACATGAGCCTTGTTGAAGTTACATCAGAAACACTGGTCAGCTCTTTCTATTTTAGACACTGATTGACATGTTTCACCTCATTTTGTTCTTACTATGCTCTTTTTTTCTGTATTGGGGTTATCACAACACCAAAATGTTTGTTCCTGTTTTCACTTTAATCTTACTTTACATGTGCAGAATTTTGCTCGCCTTATAAATGTCTTACTTCTTGTACACTATTTTAATTTGCCAAACTGAACCTACACATATCTGAAGTGCTGACCTTTGCCATCTCGGAGCAGAATACTAAAGGAAAAATCAGTTCATTAGTGACAGCTCCTCTGTAGTCTCATTCCTCATCCTTGGAAACATGCAAACCACCTGCTGAGTACAAACATAGTGTTGACAGTTTTGAACTGCAAAGTGCCAATGAAGTCTTGTACCGATTACTCTGTATATCGTTATGGCAGAGCAAGTATGTGTCAAAATCCCCAGTAGAAAACCACTCAATCCTCAAAATTGTAACGCAACACTATTGCCAGACCACAACACTATATTATTCAACTTTTTTTAAGTGGTTGTCGAGGTTTAAAGGCATTCATGAATTGCCAAAGGAGTCAGTTCGGCATTTCGCAGTATGTATACCAAGACATTATTGTCCGAGAGCAGTGATATTTCTTTCAATGATAGCACCCATTTCCCAAATCTCAGAACATGTTGGGCTTGAATAATGGAATCCTTTTACTACCAAGTTGTCTTGATAGCATGTCAATTATTTCCCTTCCTGAAAATGTCTCCTGACTGGACAAGGTCATGGGGTGAAATATTTATTTGAGTCATCCAATCCTACCTCTTTTTGATTTTAACGTTGTTATAATCCCAGGCTAAATTATGTTATGATCTGGCAAGGATATTTTACTTTTAAAATAACTAAAGATGAGACCCAGCGATCTTATGTAGGGACAAGATTCCATGGTTTTGAACAAACAACAGGAATTCAGTTAGGAAAGTTAAAATAGTCGCACAATTGACAATACATGTACAATTTTCTTCTAACACCCAGAATTGATATGTGGTAATTATGGGTAATAGACTGTGATCAAACACTCACAGCACATATCAAATAGATAATGCCATCAAGGTAGATTGCACGGATTTCTCAGTAACTCCCCCCCTAAAAGTAATCACACAGTGATCATCAAATCTCATTAAGGACATGATTCTTTACTTTCGCTGACCCAACTTTGGAAATCTTCACCGAAGAGCCATTCCGTCATGGATTGCCTCAATGACAGCTCCCATTCTGACTGATCACCTCCTGTCCTGGGTCCCTTCTCCCTACATTCTGAAAACTAGACTCACAGACAGAACTTCACCAGCAATTTCCACCTTGATCATGTGCACCAATAATTACTGTTTATGGGCTTTTCAAGTTTCACTCTCAGCTGCACTGACCTATTAGTGACATCCAGCTTCTTGTGAGCTACCAGAACTTCCAAACCCTGACTACAGCAGCTCACTATCTAATAATTCTTAGAACTTGACCTGATTCTAATACTATGGAGATATTTAATTGCTCTTTGGGTTTAACTTGCTGACCCCTAAACAGAACCCATTTACTTTGGTTAAGTAAGTGTTAATAGCAAAATAGAAGCCACCTCTGCTGACAGCAAACAAACAAACACACAAGAAACTGGAATCTTGCGGGTGGGATCAGAGTTCAGACTCTGAAGTTACCAAACTCAATATTGAGTCTTAAACTCAGAATAGTGCCTAAATGTAAAAATGAGCTTGCATAAGTTTTACTGGAATACTGCAGAGGCCTGGAACAGAATGGTTAGCATCAGAGAAGGATAGTGCAGCATGGAAACTGACCAGTAGGATGTGGTCATACTTGTGGACTTTTCTGCCAAGTGGTCACCCAATTTATATTTGTTTCCCCAGTGTAAACAAGACCACATTGTGAGCAGTGAATGCAGTTGACTATATTGAAGGAAGGACAAGTAAATCACTGCTTCATATGGAAGATATGTTTGGGGATGAGCTAGCTTATATTGTGCTATTAACACCTATTATTCAGAGCCATACTAGATCATTATCTTTCCTCTACAACCATTGCCACTGTCTTTGCATTTTGTTCTATCACATCTTTCCCTGACCTTCTCTTTTGTTTGCGTGTTCTTCCCCATGTTTCTCCACAGTATAAAACCCATCACTCATCATCCTTCAATTTTAAAAAGCAGTCATATTGAAGTCAGAATGTTAACTCTGTTTCTCTCTTCATAGGTCGTGTCAAACCTGCTGAGTTTCTCCAGCATTCTGGGTTTTTATTCAAGAGACCTCAGTCCTGCTTCTTAATGCTTTGGTTACTTGCATCCACATCTGTTTGGTTGAGAATCTGACCTCTGTCTATCTATCTTCCCAACTATCCGGGAACAGGGTGATGTGTTGAAGTGGCAGGCAACTGAAAACTAGACACTTGAGCTTTCTGTTGCTTGCCACTTCAACACATCACCCTGTTTCCTCACCAATATATCTGTCTCAGGCTTGCTGCAGTGTTCCAGCAAAGCTCAGCATGAGCCGGAAGAAAAACACCTCATTTTCCACTTGGGGACCCTGCAGCCTTCTGGATTCAAAATTAGGTTCAATAACATTAGGGTTGGAATCCTCCTATGTCCTACCCCCCACCCCCACATACCAGGGCCTTGTTATCACATAGTCTGCTATTACAGAGGAATCTCGATTATCCGAAAGACATGGGCAGGCACTATTTCGTTCGGCTAATTGATTATTCGGACAATTAAATTTAACCTTAAACAAGGGAAGCCATGCTGATCTAATGCTGTGCTCTACCGGAGAATTTGTTTAAATCTATAATTTTGATGTATTGAGCGCAAGAGGACACAGATGTCACATGATGAACATAGTAAAGCAATGATTACATGAGGAAACATTTTTAAAATGCTGCAGTAGTTAGCATTTGGCAAGGAGTGGTGAAGACAGCATTAAACAAGGACCCAAACAACTTCTATGATCGCAAGAGCAGTTGTCAGTTTGCGGGAACTTAGCCTCGCAATTAAAAGACAGAAGCACCGCCTCACGCATATCTTTATATTCTCGGCCACTTTTCTCATGAATGACCCGGTAAAGTGATGGGAATACAGTACTGAACTGAAAAACACTTACTTTTGCAAAGGGCTGTGTAACAACCCTTACCGAAAAATATCTAATCGCTGATGCTTGAGCTGCTTGTGTTTCTTTGTTTTTACCAGTGTTTTCACATGTTCTTCAGTACAGGTAAACCAAATACACTTACCTCTTTAATGTAACGTTTTTGTGGGAGCTTGCAATCCTTTTCGGTAATTCCGAAATTCGGATAATCAATATTCAGATAATCGAGGTTCCTCTGCACCCATTGCTAGCCACTAACAGTTTCCATTAATAGCTTTCACCCACCTAGCCAGGTCAGAATCCACGCCTTTGTCGGTTTAACTGTTCTTCTCCCTCTTTGAGTTCTATCCCCACCTATCATTTACTCCTGAACCTCTATCACCACCCTACCTTCTGCATAACAACCAACATTTTCCTAGCTACTATCACTTCTGAGTAAGGGTCACTGAACCTGAAACATTAACTCTGACTTCTCTTCAGATGCTGCCAGACCTGCTGAGCTTTTCCAGCAATGTATGCTTTGTTCTGATTTACAGCAGCCACAGTTCTTTTTTTTTCTGATCAAACAACTATCAGGTTCCTAACCCTCTTCTAGCTACAGAACCTTACCTCCACTGTACACAGTTTTCTCAAAATGAAATACCATCCGGTATTCTGTAATAGATTTAACAGTTTGGTTAATGCTTTTGAGAAACTGGTTTGGATTAATATAATGGAGGTTAGGAATGTTTTATTGAATAACTCCTCTTGTCAATGTGTGTAGCCAAACTGTAACGTTTTTAAAACATGCATAAAGTTAATCTCCACATCGATGATTCTGGTACACAGGGCAACCAGAGTAACCCTTCTATCTTGATGACAGCAAAAGCAATCTCCTTAAAAACCCAGATCACAAGGAAATGGAGAAAAGAAAATGATAGGCTCCCTGAGGTTGAATTTCAGTAGTTTTTCAAAACCTGGTTACTATTGTTAACTTTCTGTAAGCAGCTGATTGGCATGGCAACATCCATCGTGAGTTTAGCAATATAAAAAGCATCTAGAGCATATTCTGGTCTGTTTGATAGGGTAACTGTCAACATTCTGATGGTTCTGTCAATACTAACCAGGCAATGATGCAGCAGGCAAGCACATTACAGTATACCAGTATGACTGCCATTCTCTGAAATCAGACTCAGGAGTTTGCCCACAATTTAATTGAGTCTAAAATGATCAACTTATGAATGTGGCGTTTGTGAAAAGCATAATTGTAAGTAAAAATACAGCAAACGTCTTTCAGTTTATAATGCTATTTTACACTATTGTTCAAAACTCTGAGATAATTTCTCACTGTTAAATAAAAGCAAGGCTGAAATTAACTTAAAATATCATTTGTATTTTTCTGGTATTGGAATGGAAGGTGTATCATTGTCCATGTATATTGTTAACATAAACAGCGAAAGTAGGGATGCAGCAGGAATTGCATTTTTAATGTCATCAGGCCATCTCAGGAGATGATGGCTTGCACCCAGAGTCTATGACAGGCTTGACTGGACACCATCTGTTGCGGCTCTAGAAGCTACTTCATGAGTGGCAGTCCCTCCTGCAGCTGATCCAGATGAATACTGTCAGCCCGGGTGGACTAATACTTTTATACCACAATAGTCTCTCTCTTCTGCCCTCTGGTCATATGTTCTTCACAGCATTTCTTACTGCTTATGTCTAGACACTCCATTCAGTAGCTAAGACTCGCCATCCCTTGATTCAGACTCTAGACAACGTCAGGTCTCGCTTACTGACATCCTTGTACAGGTAGAAGATCTTTTATCCGAACATCCAAAAACCGAAAAGTTCTGAAATCCGGAGTTTTTTTTGTGAAGTTTTTTTCTCATTAACAAGTTTGTTTGGCGTGCAAACAGTTAACCCAAGTCTCTACCCACTCGATGCGTGTTGCTCAGATGTGATGTGAGGGAGCGTGGCCAGGCACCGACCGTCCTGTTCTTACTTAGAAGTCTGCTCCTCCGGTAAGATTATTAAAAATTTCACCATTAAACTGTCATTTATTCTGAAAACAAAAACATTCGAAATTCCAAAAACAGCTGGCCTCGAGCATTTCTGATAATGGATCGTCTACCTGTATCACAAACGTGGGCAGCCTGTTGGCCTTATAGCTATAGCAAGCTCACCAGGGAGCATGTTTTTGGGGATGAAATTGTCATTCATTCAGTTCTCATAACATCTTTAACACAGGGCTGAGTTTACCCATTTTTAGGCTTTGTTATTTTTGAGGACTATTAATGGTGGGGTGACCTATCATGGCTGATGGTAACTTCTCTCACATTGTCTTCCAATCCTCACCTTTTTAACTATACAACTGGCCTCTTTGGCATCCTTCATGTACAATTATGTGGCAGAGGAGGCTAAATTCCTGCTGCTCATAGAGTCACTGAGAGTCATAGAGTCCTACAGCATGGAGACAGGTCCTTCGGCCCAAACTGGTCAATGCCAACCAAAATGTCCATCCACGCTAACCCCATTTCCCTGCACTTGGCCCATATCCTTCTAAACATTTCCTATCTATATATTTTTCCAAATGCCTTTTAAATATTGTAAATGTACCTACTTCAACCACTCCCACTGGCAGCTCATTCTATATATGTACCACTCTCTGTGTAAAAAAGCTGCCCCTCAGGTTCCCTTTTATTCCTTCCCCTCTAATCTTAACTGACACCCTCTAGTCCCTGATTCCCCAACCCTGGGAAAAAGACGGAGTGCATCACACTATCCATACCTCTCATGATGGCTAATTAATTTGAATAAGACAGAAAGTGCTGGAGAAACTTAGTGACTCTGGTAGCATCTGTGGAGAGATAGAGAGTGGGGGAAAGAGAGAATGCACAAGAGAGAGAGAGAAAGAGAAAAACAGAGTTGATATCTTCAGACCAATATGACTCTCTATCAATTTGTTGTGAGTCTCAGGGCACCTGTGTCGTGAAAGATTGATACTCCTTTCTTGTAATTTCCCACCAATCTCTCTCACACACACAAATCCTGCCCATCCTTTCACCCTTCTTGAAACCTTCTGTAAGCATCCCAATTCCCTCCTGTTCAATATGTGCATCCTGGATCCACTTTGGTTTCTTTCTGAGGCCTACCTGCTGTCTCAGTGGTGTCCACCACTGAGTTCTGACAATGTTTGGATTGTTAGAGTTGTTGATCATTTGGCTCCTTAGGGCAACTCCAACAGAGTATGTTCTTGTTGATGGTTAGATTTGTTAAACTTCAGTCACTTTGTCACCGACTTTCTGTCGGGTGGGGGAGAGAAGTGAGCAGTACATAGCCCCAGTACAATTCAGCTCTTGGGTTTTCCCCAATGGATATCCGCTTTGCCGTGTTACTAGAAGAAGGAGAGATTGATAGAAGGGTTACATCAGGTTGCAGCAGAGATATTCTGCACTCATTCATGTGTGGTTACCTCCAACACCACCGACAGAGGTGCAGTGTCTGTGGAGACTTTGATTTACGTGAGACGTACTGATTGTGCTTCAAGCTAATCCTCTGACATTGCACTGTCATTGGCTGTCACAATCACAAATGCTCTCGTTCTCTGGGTACACTTCAGGCTATCATTGAGAACAGCAGCAAAAGAAATTAAATGGCCATGCATTGATGGCTAAAGCGAGTGACTGATAGTTTGTTTGCTTAAGCGAGCAATTTAATTTATCTCCTCATAGAAAATCAATATGTGTATGAAAGAGCTGTGCAATTTTTCAGAGGATTTCAAAAATGTAAGAGATCCAGGTAGTCTCTGACTACCTATATGAATAAGAAAATAAAAATCACCATTTAACACTCAGTGTCCGTTACATAACTGACATTCTACCAAATCCTTCTTTCTCTTCAATTTCCTCTAGTCACAACCTTTCACCTAGTCCCTCCCCTTGCTTTGTATTCACAATACTCTTGTACCTTTATTGCTTCGTTTTGAACAATTTGTACTTGGCAAAGGCTTCAATTTCATCCCTTTTGCCACCACCTCAATGTATTCCACAAATTGCTGAGTTCTTCTCCTGTAACCTTTATAACTATGCATTTGTTTTGACTAGGAGTCTTGATCCCCTACACAGCAAACCTTTTAATCCATCTCCAATATGCTCAGTCCACCTAAGCAGTCTTACCTTCTTCTGATCTTTTCATTCAGACTACATTCTTGATTTCAGCCAGTACTTGATTTCAGTCATTTCTCCTCTCACTCACCCTAATCTGTCTCTCTCTCTCTGAACTGTCAGTAGTGTTCTCAGGTACAATCCTGACATCCTTATCAACCCACGTCTTATGGGAGTGCTTCAGGTCTTTGAAGCAACCTTATGATGATGTCACAGAGCTGCACATTATTGTACAATGTGAGTGGAGTTAGAACAGATGAGGTTAGCCTACAAACCACACTGTACAAGTAATTACTCTACACTCTAGAATGAGGAAGAATATTAAGAGCACATGATCATGAACACACACAGAAGATGGATTTGTGTTAACCAAATATAACTAGCAGTTAGAGCCTGGTACACCTAAGGTTACCATATACAAGAGAGCTTAATAATTTTTAATAAATATTGCAATTTTGAAGTCTAAGCCTGAAGACAATTATTGATTTGCCTTCTCTTGAGTACAGACTCATAGTTGCGGAATGAAACCACATAATAAACACTGTTTGACAAGGGTGGCACTATTGTTGACTGTTATGACAACCAATAACTATTCAACTCTCTGACACTGCCTTCATTACTCCCCATTGGAGCATGATATCATTATTGAACAACAAACTATTGTTGCCAGACTTGTCACTGACTTAATCTCCTTTGAGGACCATCTCTGCATAAGGTCTTCAAGCTCATAGTCTCCCAAACACAAATCATCCTCATCAATCGACTTCCAAAGATCTAAAGATCATGGTTTTCTTAGCATGCTCTTGTCTGATTGAATTGATTTATTCTTATCTCAAGTCCTTTTTTCTCTCCTTGTCCAGTCTTTTTCCACTTACAACAATGACCCTTCAAATGCACTTTGTAACTTTATAAGTTTCCAATTTCCTTTCACCATGGATGTCCAATTCCTATCCACATCCATTTCCCACCCACAGTGTTCTTTCTTAAATAAAAGGCAAACCGATACTCATCCATCTGCCTCTCTACCTGGCTGTGTTTGTTCTGACATTGAACTTATTCAACAGCACTCACTTTGTCAACTTCTTTGTTCCAGTCTTGTTCAGAACCTTCCTCTCCCACCTCTTTTCCTGGTACATTAATGACTGCATTGGGATCAAATCCTGCCCTCTTTATCAATTGGTAAACTCAATCAACTCTGCTTCCAAAAGTACACTTCTCTCAGTTTCATATTATCCATCTCCAATGCTTCTCCTCCTTTACATTCACTTCTGGAAATAGTCTGTCAACAAGTATTCATATAGGCTCACTGACTCACAGAGTTACCTTGACTACCCAAAATCCTGGCATTAACATTCACACGCCACAAGTGCCAGGCAATGACCATCTCTAACAAGTGAGTTTCAACCATTGTCCCTTGATGTTCTAATGGTATTACCATCACTTAATCCCTCACAATCAATATTGTGGTGGTTACCATTGATCAGAAACTGAACTGGACCAACCATATAAGTGCTATGCCTTTAAGTGCAGGTCAGACGTTGCCCCTAGTTAGAGTTCTGTGGTGAACCATTCACTTTTGTTTCCTCAAAACCTGTATACTATCTACAAGATATAAGTCGGGAGTGTATGGAATATTCCCCAGATCAAAGAAGACTCAAGAAGCTTGACATCATCTTGGACAAAGCAACCTGTTTGATTGGCACTCCATCCTGAACCTTCAACATTCAGTCCCTTTACCATTGACACTCAGTGACAATGACATGTGCCAGCTACAAGAATTTAGATTAGAGTGGTGCTGGAAAAGCACAGCAGTTCAGGCAGCATCCAAGCAGCAGGAAAATTGACATTTCGGGCAAAAGCCCTTCATCAGGAATAGAGGCAGAGTGCCTGCAGGGTGGAGAGATAAATGGGTGGAGGGTGGGGGTGGGGAGAAAGTAGTATAGAGTATAATAGGTGAATGGGGGTGGGGATGGAGGTGATAGGTCAGAGAGGAGGGTGGGGAAAGGTAGCAAAGAGTACAATGGGTGAATGGGGGTGGGGATGAAGATGATAGGTCAGAGAGGAGAGTGGAGTGGATAGGTGGAAAGGAAGATAGGTAGGTAAGACAAGTCCTGGGGACAGTGCTGAGCTGAGCCATCTACAAGAAGCACTGCTGTAGATCACCAAGGACCTTTTAACAGAATTTTCCAAATCTGTGACCCCAACCACTGGGAAGGAAAGAACAACAGGTGCATTGGAGCATCAACCCTGTAAGTTCCCCTTCAAACCACTTACTATCCAGACTTGGAAACATATGGCCATTCCTTTACTGTTGCTAGATTGAGATCCTAGAACTCCCTTCCTACTGTCACTGTGGACATCACTACACCCCAGGACTACAGCAGTTCAAGAATGCAGCTCTGGACCACCTTTCTCAGGGCAACTAGAGATGGGTAATAAACACTGGTGTGCCCAGTGATGCCTATATTGCATGAACAAATATAAAAAAGTTGCAAGTGATGCATGTCGAGAATATTTTCAAAATGCTTTTCAGAAAACAGGCTTTTATTTGCAAGCTTCAGGGTGTGGCTACATTTCACTGCAGAATCTATCATTAGTGTGATGGCTGACAATGACACTCAGCGGTTATTCTCTATATCTGCTAATGTTTCTCATTTTTACAGCAAACTAGGTGGAATCACAGAATTATATCCCTCAAAACACGTGTCAAAATCTATTGACATTAAATTTGATTTAATTGACTTGGTAAGTCAATGGCTCTACAGAGCACTAGGACAGAGGCTGATGGCTGCCCTGGGTTGAGTTGGAAAATGTGTCAATATGTCACAGTACAAGAGGCAGCAAACTCCATTGTTGACCATGTCAGCCAATGAGGGGCTTTTAACACAGAAAGTTCAGTGTCTTATCCAGTAACTGACAGTTTTGCCACATGTTACAAAGCTGAGAATAAGCTCTAACAGTTGTTCCCTGGCAGCCATCTACTTAAGTTCAGTAACTACTTTCACGTAATCTCACAGGCTCACTGGTAAGTCTCTACCCATACCTGGGGCTTTGTGAATCTCACTTTGAGAATCAGTGATATGTTCTTCACAATTGTTATTACAGTTGGAGAATTATACAATTCCTATCGTTGGAGAATTATTATGCTTTTGTATGTGCAAGAAAGAGATATACAAAAGTTATCGGTGCACACTTGATTACACAGTATACTCTCGGAGAAAATGAGGACAGCAAATGCTGGAGCATCAGAGTCGAAAAGTGCCACGCTACACAGTATACTCTATACCATTACAGCACATGGGGATTCAAGATTGTGCATCTACACGTTAGAATTGACGTACTTTCCAGATTGACTAGTGGCTAGGCCCCAGAGTTGCCCGATCTAAGGGAGACAGTAATGGCATCCAGGTGGTAATTCGGAGGCACAGGCTAGAGCTGTGAGGACATTGGTTCAAAACACACTCCAGCAGCTGGTAGAATCCAAATTCAGTTCAGAAATAAAGTCTGGAACTGGAAGTTTGTATCAGTAATGGCGATCATAAAACCATTATAGATTGTTGTAGAAACTCATCTAGTTCACTAATGGCCTTTAGAGAAGCAAAACTGTTGTACCAGAATATGATGCAGTTAATACTGAAGAGTGCCTTAAGCATAGTGATCTCATATAAGCCTGGTGTGAGAACAGCTTAGGATTTTACAGGAGTAAGTACAGAGAGGCGATGACCTAATGACGTTATCGCTAGGTGATTAATCTAAAAACCCAAGTAACATTCTAAGGACCCAGATTAGAATGCCACCATGGCAGATGGTGGAATTTGAATTCAATCGAATCTGGAATTAAATGTCTAATGATGACCATGATACCATTGCTGGAAAACGTATCTGATTCACTAATACCCTTTAAGGGAGGAAATTACTGTCCTTACCTTGTCTGGCCTACATGTGTGACTCCATGTCCACAGCAATATGGTTGCCATTAACTGTCCTCTGGATAATTAGGGATTCACAATAAATACTAGCCGATGATACCCAAATACAATGAATGACTAAAGTAAAAAAATCTTATGCTTATTCAGTATGGGTGTTCCTCATAGTTTCTGGAACAAAGTCTATTATATGAATATAACTTATACGTAGGGGTTATCATGTAATAAACTGCATCTTATTTAAGATAGCAGCCTTTTCTCATTAGTGGTTTTCCAAGTGGTTTTCCTCTACCACACTAAGCCAAGCTACTCCTATAGATCCCTACCAGGAAAGAGGGTAGTTCAGAGAGTTCAGGCAGTGTGGCAAGCAGTGGAATACATTGCTCATACAATACTGTCCTTACTTGTATGGTCTAACTATGTGTCACTCTATGACCACCATAATGTGGTTGACTTTTAACTTCTCTCCGAAAGGAGGGGCTCTCAGATGTCCAAGAGTAATCAGAGATGAGTGACAAATGCTGGTGTTGCTAACAATGCCCACATCACATGAAAGAATAAAGAAAATGTCTACTGTGACTGGGCCAAACCTGTGACTGCTGAAGGACAGTAGTGTTCTATGGGGATCAGTTTGGGGACCTCTTTTGCTTGTCATTAATATAAATGATCGGAATGAGAATATAGAAGGCCTGTTCATAATTTTGCAGATGACACCAAAATTAGTGGCTTGGTAGACAATGAAGAAGGTTTTCTAAGATTACAAACGAAACTTGATCAAATGGATCAAAGTGTTGGAAATGGCTGATGGAGTTCAATCTGGATAAATGTGAGATATTGCATTTTGGTACAACAAACAAGGGTAGGGCTTATAAAATTAATGATAGACCTTGTGTAGTATGTAGAACAAAGTGATCTAGGGGTGCAGGTACATAATCTTTTGACTTTTTCATCACATACAGACAGAGTGGCTTGCCTTCATTGCTCAGTCATTTGAGTATAGGAGTTGGAAAGTTATGTTGAGGTTGTACAGGACGTTGCTGAGGCCTCTTCTGGAATACTGTGTCCAGTCTGGTCACCCAGTTATAGGAAAGGTATTATTAAGTTGGGGAAGGACCAGAAGAGATTTACCAGGATATTGCTGGGTATGGAAAGTTTAAGTTATAAAGAAAGGCTAGATAGGCTGGGACTCTCTTCACTGGAGTGAAGGAGGTTGAGATTTGACTTGATAGAAGTTTATAAAATAATGTTAATGGTAGTTGTCTTTTCCCTAGAATGGGGTATTTGAAGACTAGGGTGCTCATTTTTAAGGTGAGAGATGAGAGATTTAAAAAAGACATGAGAGGCAAATTTTTGACACACAGGATGATTTGTGTGTGGAATGAATTTCCTGAGGAAATGTGGGTGCAGTTACAATGTTTAAAAGATAGTTGGGTAGGTACATGATTAGGAAAAGTTTGGAGGGATATGGACCAGGAGCAGGCAGGTGGGGCTAGTATAGTTTATGATTATATTTGGATGGACCAGTTCCATGCTATAGTAGTTGGTATTATGAGGTGCACTAAACATGGAAGGAACAGGGTTGGAGATATAGAGGCTTTCCATACCCCAGCATTAATGTTTGGGATGAATCTGTCTCCAGTTGGCTGATTGACCTTTAATTATCATGAGGCAAAATTTTTATTATGAATTTATGCCTCCAAGAGTATCCTCCAGATCTCTGGCCTACCTCAGCAGTGACCACCTCTCCTGGCAGAATTGTCAGTGTTATAAAGCAGCTGCCTTTGAGATTAATTTGGCAGTATCAGGAGACCACCTGCCTCTTATCAAATATAGGTGAGCGCAGATGTGGCCAATTCGGAGGCTGCCTCCGGGAAAATAGCTCCCTTGAGTCTGGCTCCCTCCACATTTGCATTCTGAATAGATGCCAAGAACTCAGAATTCCAGGACAATCTTTTCTGGTATCTTTGCTTAGAAGAAGCTAGCTCCCATCAAAAAAAAAACTTTTATTGCCTTATAGCTCCGGTAGCTGCAGCAATCATTCATTTTAGCTTTCCTGGGGTCAGTGGCACTCAGTGAGAAATGGTGTACAGGCTGCATTATAAAAACAATAATTTTAATTTGGCAGTGATTCAGTTAGTTAATAAAGGATCTTATTCTCCATCTTTATCTTGTCCCTCACTAACAGTTAGTCATGTTCCATCCACATCATCATATGCACACTGCTTTATGTTGCCCTGCTTCTCCAGTCTACATTAGGTCTGTACCAATGCACACATAAGTTCATAGTCTCCATTAGGTAAAGACAATGACTGCAGATGCTGGAAACCAGAGTTTAGATTAGAGTGGTGCTGAAACAGCACAGCAGTTCAGGAAGCATCCGAGGAGCAGTAAAATCGACGTTTCGGGCAAAAGCCCTTCATCAGGAATACAGGCAGAGTACCTGAAGGTGGAGAGATGAATGAGAGGAGGGTGAGGGTGGGGAGAAAGTAGCATAGAGCTATGCTACTTTCTCCCCACCCCGACCCTCCTCTCATTTATCTCTCCACCCTTCAGGCACTCTGCCTGTATTCTTGATGATGTGCTTTTGCCCGAAACATCGATTTTACTGCTCCTCGGATGCTGCCTGAACTTATAGTCTCCATTGCTTGATGCAGGCATTTTTGTACCAACACAATGTCTGGTTTAGATTTTTAGATTAGATTACATTACAGTGTGGAAACAGGCCCTTCGGCCCAACAAGTCCACACCGACCCGCCGAAGCGAAACCCACCCATACCCCTACATTTACCCCTTACCTAACACTACGGGCAATTTAGCATGGCCAATTCACCTGACCCTGCACATCTTTGGACTGTGGGAGGAAACCGGAGCACCCGGAGGAAACCCACGCAGACACGGGGAGAACGTGCAAACTCCACACAGTCAGTCGCCTGAGGCGGGAATTGAACCCGGGTCTCAGGCGCTGTGAGGCAGCAGTGCTAACCACTGTGCCACCGTGCCACCCACAATCTAATCTAATCTAATCTAGTCTGGTGTTACGAGTTATAAAAGTCATTTTATGTACCTCTCATTGACACCACAGCTTTTATCTTCTTTTGTTTTCACTGGAGACAATTGCCAAGGAGAATCTTTGAAACAAGCACCATGTTAAAAGTCTTTGAGAAGGTGTCCAATTTATGGAAGGAGTGCCTATGAGCCCCAACTCCTGTCCAGCTCTGATCTCAGGATAGGTGACGGGTGTGCAGGATAGGTGACGGGTGTGTGTGTGAGAGAGAGAGAGAGGGAGAAAGAGAGAGAAAGAGAACTAGCTTAAGGCAAAGTCCCACTTGGAGAAATCTGCATTCTGACATCAATAATTGGTTCATTTTTTCAATAAAACACTGGCCTCCAGCTGCTTCTGGCTGAAATCAATGGTTTACCTAAAACATTACAACCAGCAAGTTTGAATTTGATGTTTGTGCAAATGATTATGGGTTTTGACCTTTTGGAACAAATAAGTGACTGATGTTGATAAAGATGGACATTTTAAAAGGTGTGTAATGTACTGAGTAGAATTACTGCAGGAAAAAATAATCAATGAATAATTTTTTAGAAGTCGAGGTGTTAATTTTAACTTTTGGGAGACTGACTACACAGCATCACTTATTCTGACAAGAAATATTCCTCACTATTTTGAGACCAATTTGTTCTCCTAACTAAATAAAAATATGCTGTCTTTTTGTATTGTAGTTGTAACACTGGGTAAAGGATCAACTCTTTGCTGGTCATGGTTCATGAGGTAGTGTTCCAGCCTCTAAGTCAGTGGTTTCAGGTCCCACTTCTGAAAATGGTAATAATCTAGACCAATGCTCAGTGCAAAGTGTAGGATTGAGCAAAAATCCCCATCATCTAAAATACTGGACAAGACCCAGGACTTTTCCAATATCTAAAATGCTGGACAAAATCCTGGACTCAGGCTGCATCAAACACATAACAAAGCCAGAGTGATTTCTGGCTGGGACCATTACTCAGCCTGGAATTCCAATTTACACCTCCATTCTAAGAAAATAATCAACCAAACCTAATACTCTAGACCGAAACTAACTTCACACCTTAGGCTACCCAGCTCAGACAGTATTGGGATCTTACGGAGATACCAAACATTTCAATTTCTACCCAATAGATCCACTACGCACCTTATTGCATCAGCAGACTGAACCCAAACTGAAAAACCTATGCAGCCCAAAGTCTTCTTCCAGGCTCCTGAGTATGGCAAGTGGGACCAGCCAGCTGTACTTCAAAACTGTGTTTCCTCAGTGGTGACCTGAAACTCTCTAGACACCAAAGTTTCCAACCTAGCTAGCAGGGAGGGGAAGGCAGGTGGAGACAGTGCATTGGGACCCTAATGGCAGGAAGCCTGCCTAAACGATTCTGCAATTAAAAATGTTGTCCTTAGATTCTAATAGTATTTAATCTAGCTAATAGTATACTTAATAGTATTATTGTCCTCTGTATAGCTGATTCTGTTAATTTCCCTGTTTATTGCAGTTATCTGTATTTCTTGTGTTATACTTACCTTTTGTATTGTAAATAAATGCAGCGTTTTTTGCACTGAAATAGCTATCGACTACCTTCTTCATTTCACATAAATAGCTGCAGAGTCTAGAACCAGCAATGCAGGGGCGATTTGAACCACTTAAAAAGCAGAAAATTACTGATTGCAAATCAAAATCCTACAAATGCTGAGGGAATGCGGCATTGTTGCAGATATTATCTTTCAGGTGCCAAGTTAGGTATTTGCTTTCTGTCTCAGTTTAAAGTCACGTGATTATTTGAAAGGGAAAGTATCACTCAAACAGCATTTTAAAAAGTCTATCTGGTCATTATCACAGTCGTGGGAGTTTGCTATATGCACATGAATTGCTGCATTTCATACATTTCAATGGGAACTAAATTTGAAAAATATTTCACTGGTTGTAAAGTGCATTGGAATGTCATATGGTCATGAAAGGTGCAGTGTACATGCAAGATCTCTCTGTTCCTTTTTTCTATTAATGTTTTACAAGTTTAGGCCAGTTTAGTTCTAAATGGCTGAGAGCAATATCATTGGAGAGTGACAGAAGTGCAGGAAGAGGCCACGGTGCCCATATTTTCACCTTCAGTTTCTCTGAATGCACAATTCTTTTCACACCATTTTCTTGCCTTTTTGCCACAACAATGCATTTGGTTTCCTTTTGCAAAACATAACAATGGGACAAAGGCAAACTCCGGCAATAATTGCAGGGAATTTATTGCTTTTGGCATTGGATGCGTGATTGTGACAAGAGGAAGGCCAGATGGGAGAGGCAGATGATAATGTTAACCAGTGCAACACCTATTTGCAAAGCTTGAAATAGATGTGAAGGATGCTTTGATGATTAACTTTATTAGACAAGACCTGGGTAAACATTTAATTAACAAGCATACTGACGTTAATAAGGATAAGTACAAACATACATGATCAAACACTTTCTACGACACTGTGGGTTCTAGCCCTGTTGGAAGTTGGAATTGTGGAATGTGATTGAACATGGTGAGTTGAATGGCAAGGTCACATTCTCCAAAAATACCTCAACATGAAAGGTTTGTGTGTATGCCCTGGCTGTTGATGCTCTGCAGCAAGAAAATAACAGTATATGCATGAGTGTTGGTTTATATGATTAGCCCACACACAGCCAGGAGAGACTGATGCCTTTTGACACTCTGTATCAGTCACAATGCAGAATGAATGAATTTCTTCTGCTGTGGTCTCTTGCATTGTCAGCAGCATCCTATTCACATTACAGCACTGCTACTGAAGGTAGGGCTGCTGGTGCTCTTGGAAAGATGCAGCTGCAGTTGTAACAAAGCACAGCAAAACCAATCATTTCACTTCATTGCGTCAGTGGTAATTATGAATTTATACCTCTTGACAGGTTTTACCTGTTGTCATTTGCCTTTACTCAGAAGTGGGGTAGAATCTGCAATAGGAAAATTGAAGATAATATATTGGAAGTAGCAGCTTCAATTGACCAGAAAGTTTTGTGTCATTCATTGATTAAATCAAGGGGGATGCAGTGCTGAATGAGTGAGCTGGGCCTAACAGGACTGAAAAATACCTCTGCGCCCTTAGACATTGAGCTTACACAATTTCTTAACATGTTTTAAGTTTTAAAGGAAGGTTAATTCAAATTTTGCAATTTTGATATGAATTCCTTTTTGCGCAGAACAAAATAGTTTGCAGTTGAGTTGTTGGTAAGAGGCTGTACTGTAATGGGTGCACAGTGGTTGTAGAATCATTGAATGCACACAGAAGGAAGTTGTTCAGTCCATTGTACCTATGTCATCTCACTTTCCAGTATCTGGGGCTTTACTATCATGGGTATGAAATTCAGACGCTTGTGTTACTGATCCTCCTATTGCGCCGGTCCGTTTATGTTCTCCTGAAGTCTGCTAGTATCCTCATTTGTTACACTCTTACTTTTAAGTCATCTGTAACCTTTGAAATTATGCCTTGTCCATCCAGTTCAATAGCTTGTCAGCAGGTCTCCTCATACTAACCCCCATGTTGAATTACGTTTATTGTCACGTGCACTCTAGTACAGAAGTACAGGACTACAGTGAAAATAATACAAAGTCACCACTCCCAGCGCCATCTTAGATACAAAGGTACCTTGGTATAAAATCTTATGTACAAAATAGAAAAATAAAGAAAAAAGTTAAAAGTTCAACATTATGGTTCTTCTATAGCCATTGACCTGCCATTGCTCCATGCTGTGTTTTCCCATGAGGGATTGCACTTCCCCCTCACTGGACATGCACTCCCCATGAAGGCACACTCTCCCTCGCTGAGTTGGGCTGCATTCCTCACCACTGGCTGCCTTCCAGTTTTGCCAGCTGCCTCATAGTTGACTGCCATCAGACTCGCCATCCATTTTGCACAGGCTCATGCAGAACAGCTTCAGAATTGATTGAAGAAGTGATACTCATTGAACTTTGAATTTGCCTGCTCCAAAAGGGTGTAATGACATCTCTAAACTTTTTGATTAGAACACTTCTAAAGAGTTGAGCTATGTTGGACTCTTGTGGTGCAGTGGCAATGTCCCTATCGCTGGGCCAATTGGCCTAAATTCAGAAGCCATTTGCTCTAGAGGGATGTAATAACATCTCTGAATAAGTTAATTAGGAAAATAAACAGAAAAGGAAAAAGCTGAGTTTGCAGCAGTGGCTTCGACTTGATTTTAATTTAAATTCCGTTCCTCCCTTCCGACCATCCTCTGTATTTATTATTGTTACGCTGCCCCTAATGTGCAGTGCTTGTTAATTGCTAATGTTTAATTAGATACACAGGTAATTTGGTGGAGGTTTAATTAAAAAAGAAAGAGCTGCTCAAAACTTTAAAGACAGGCCACCACTGGAGCAGGGTGCATTATTTCCCTAAATGCCACTATTTTAATTTAGTTTCCTCCCTTACTTTTCCCCTTTGCATTTCATTCATGTTATATTGCCCTCGGTGAACAGCATTTGTAGTTTGATTAATTGGAGAATTGTTTAATTTGCAGAGTGTTTATTTTACATCAAGGTAAAGTTTTCGCAGTGAAATATGTGGATTCTGGGCAGGGAGAGGGTCTGGGGGAAAGGTGAAGATTGATGTTTGTGTTAAACTATAGATTTACAACGGAAATGCTTGTAAATCTCTCCAAGTCTTTTCCGCCTGAAATCAATTATGAATATCGATGTGTAAAACAGAGAATTCAGAAGACGGATGAGATACAAAATTCCCTGCATCCATTTTCCAAATGTTCCGTGAAATTCCCAACATTGTGGGAATGTTGGGGTGGGTGGGAGCATGGAAAACGTGCGTGTCAGGGGGAACTCCTGAGTATAGCAGGGAGTGCGGGACAGCTGGCTTCTGCTCAGTGCTTTCTGTTCAGTGCTGGAGCACAGCAAACCTGAGAAAATGTTATGGGATAACACATGCCCAAAATTGTGATGGAAGATTTAAGGGCCAGGTTTTATGGATCAGTGCTCCCAACAGGAAGCTTTTGTCAGCAAGTATGCAGGTCAGACAGTGGCTATGGTTGGGCCACCACAGGATTTACAGCCCGTTAATGCCTGCTCCACAGAATTCCTTGTATTTCTACTAAATATAAGCTTTACATAAAACCTTCCCTTTAATATATAACTGTGAATTATTCAATGGGACACTCGTCACATTTTAAGGTACTTTTCCTTTTCAAATTCCAGTGTGTGGACTCATAGCTCAGGGTTTTAAGCTGGTGGTGAGTGACATGAACTATAATTTCTCACATTGTGACTTCGTTTTATTCTCATTCTGTGAGTGAAGAAGTACACGTTTTCACAGTATTATCAAAAAGCACAGCAGACAGTTTCCAATTCCAACACTGAACATCAATTTATCTTTACTTGTATGTATATCACATAAAAAATATGTATTACATACAGTTGTGAATATTTAGTTTATTGTTCACTTTGTATGTTAGAGCTAATCTTTGTTCTGCGATGATTAAAGTTATGAAATTAAGGTAATTAAATGGGCTTTACCAATTACTAGATGTCCAAAACTAAAAAAAAGGTTGCTGTAAAAGGTGATCCTGTTTGTTTAATAAATTAGAATGGGAGAGATAGAGCTATTAAACAGCAAGCATTTAAACAATGCATGTTTTAAATGAAAGTAGAAACTGAAATAGAAACAGAAGAAGGAAATATAAGAAGGAAACTGACTTTCTCTGTTTCTAAGCAAACAGAAACTGAACCTGAAGTTTGAAACCAAAATCTGAGAACAGACTAAATCTAATTGGAAGTTTTTAAGCACACAGTTCAAAGCAAGCAGGAATTGCAGTGTGGACCTCACTTAGATAGCCAAAGTCAATTCAATTTAAGTAGACTTGCATTGTAAGCAGACTAGAAGGCTACTTTTATAACTGACTGTGGAATTTTTGAGGAATCAGAAACTTAAAGATTGCCTGGATTAAAACTGCTAGAAGAACCAACGTGATTAGATTGGCAGTATCAGGAAAGTAAACCAAATAAAAGATTAAGCCATCTACACGCGTGAGATAAAAATAAAAATTTTACCTGGGATGAGTAGCTTTGCAGAAGCAAATAATTTTAACATTGTGGTGTCTTCAAAGTGAATTCATGGAAGAAGTATGAAGTGAACCTGAACACATAACATATGTAGTTACATTCACAAATTATTAAGTTAATAATGCTTGTGTTTATCATGAACATACAACATAAAATATGTTATTTTGTTCTTAAATTGGACATTGCAGTTTTATTTGTTATGAAAACATATTTAGACTTCTCTTTAAATTTTAATAGTCTCTAAATAAAGTGTAAAACATAGATATGTAAACTGGTATCTGGAATATATCTACCATTATCTGGATAGAAAATTTCCCAATACGACCTCCAAAGGAGAGGAGAAATAAGAATAGGAATATTTGGAGAAGGTAATCTGTGTCATGGCTGGAGAATGTAGATCGATGGTATCATGACTATTTGAAAAATTATGTTACAATATCAGAAAAAAATTATTAATCTAGTGAGAGTTATTAATGTGAACATGCGACTTTCAATAACAAAACATTTACAGTGCCTGCAAGATTCTCCTCCCCCAGTTCCCATTATTAATCAGTAGTCACTACATGACACTGCTTCTTAACATATTTACATAATCACACCATTATTAAAATCCTTATTTAGCCAAATTGCACGTCACACACATGATAATCAGCCACTCCACTATGATAGCCACATTCCCCAAACACAAGATTCCCATTTAAACCATTCTATCCTTCCTGGCAAGAGGATGTGGTATAGAAATCAAATCTGCAGATTGGCATTGGTGGAGGAACAGCTTCTTTGCACACCCACACCTCCTGTAATAACTGTAGGAAATCTTAAAAATTTTTTAAAAAAATGTTCAGTTCATTATGGAGAGGGCTACTGTATGGGAATCATCACACACATTACATTTGTGTCATCCCCTGCACCCTATATAGTAATCTCTTCTCTCACTCTTTTTGCTGACCCTGCACCATAAATTAACACTTTCTCCTTTCATTCATGTTAACTACTGAGAATGCATAAGTCTCTGTTCTCGAATATAGGTGGCCCCAGAAAGATACTTGGTTACAGGTTAAGTTCAAAAACCTGCCTTGATCTCAAAGAAAAAAAAAATCAACTGGGTCTTTCTCACATTTTCTGTAACAATGTGCCTATCACTTCATTGTAACTTGTACACAGTTGCTATTATACAACAAGCTATAGATTGAGTATTGCTAAGAAGACACTCATCAAGGCGATTTGCAAAAAATGTAAGGGGGAAAACAGCATTTATGTAATAAGACACAGAGTACTATTCAGCTGCCAAGTGGTCTCTGATTGATAGAGGCATTGCCAGAGAGTGTACTAAAACCAAGGTTGTGCCAGTTATCAATACCAAATGTGTTGATAATGCTAAATTGAGAACAGCTTACAATTAAATGGATGTTTATGTGAGATGATATTGAACAGATTGTTAATAGGTTCACTGCATTATGTTCTACCCTATGCTGCTCTTGGTTTGACATGCACAAATTCCTCTCATATTTCAATTTGATCCATTTATGTTGCTGTATTGTTTCAACAGATGACCAAACCATTAACAGTATCAGTTTAAAACATGCCTGCACCAGGAATCCAACTAAGCAAAGTTGGTTTGGCAAAGCAATTAACAATGCCATTAAATGTGTAATATATCTTTCAACATACAATCAGAAAATGAGGAGCTTGTTTTTGCACATGATTTCAATTTTGATGCGTCTTCATCCACATTTAATGGAAAGAGATATTTGCTGAGTTCCAACTCCTCTAACTATCACACCACAAACCAAGACGGCGAATCATTGAAAGTCAATCTAGCACATGTATGATGTGGAATACTAAAAGGGTTGTCTGAATTTCAACTTGGTGTGAATGTGTGGCAGCATTGCGAGACCTCAAGACCAACTTAGACATACATATCATGCCTGACAAAGAGACAGAAACTGTTGTCCTTAACAAGTTAACTTTATTATAAGAATGTATGACATTCTTAATGACAGGTCTAAATTTGTATCCATTGGACCAGCCTCTGGGCAGTCAATGCTTGTTGAACCTATGTAAGAGCAATGAGTTGCTGAGTGACATATGTGATAGGATTTGTCCTCACATGTCACTGCATTGGCATGTGTTCAGACTGCCCAAGACATACAAAACTGATGGCCTTTTATGATATAACAGTTCAGCACGACATGAACTGTCCACTTGGCTGCATGGATTGCTGCAACCAGTTTTGAGCAAGTTTTCCACATACACAACATTCAAATTTGTGGATAACATACAGGATTTGCATCTTGAAAGTATTGCACTGCCAATGTCCTCATTTAACATTGCTAGCCTATTCAATGTGCCATTTCAAGGAAACCATAGAAGCCAGCATTGCTGCACTAAATCTTGGTGATTGTATGTATTAGGATTCATCGAAATTACAAATTCAGGAACATGTAACATTTGATTTCGGTTTCAACAACACCACATGTATCTAGACAGATGGTTTTTCCATTGTATTCCCCCATGGCCCAATGCTCACAAACATTTTTGGTGGGTTCAATGAGAAACTTATCTTCAATAGAATAACTCCCTAATTGTTACACCTTGTGTATTTCTAATTAATAATTGATAATTAATTCACATTAAAAAAAAATCAATAATTTATTTGTTTGATTGAGTCCAAAGCTGCATGTCAGAACTTACTTACGTGTTTTAATAGGCTCCATCCTGCTCTCAAATACAGCAGTCATAGGAGCCTCCTTTCCAAGATAACCAACTTGAATAATCAGTCATCATAGAATCCCTACAGTGTGGAAACAGGCCATTTGGCCCAACAAGTCCACACTGACCCTCCAAAGATTAACCACCCAGACCCATTCCCCTATCCTATTCCTCTACATTTCTCCTGACTAACCTACACATCCCTGAACACTATGGGCAATTTAGCATGGCCAATTTACCTAACTTGCACATCTTTGGACTGTGGGAGGAAACTGGAGCATCAGAAGGAAACCCACACAGTCATGGGGAGAATGTACAAACTCCACATAGACAGTCACCCAAGGCTGGAATTGAACCCAGGTCCCTGGCCCTGTGAGCCAGCAGTGCTATCCACTGAGCAACCGTGCCAGTCATGTAGTTCCCTAATACTGCCTACTGAAAATTAAATTTAATTGGTCAATATGCTTGTTGGGAATCTACAATACCATGCGTCTGGTTGTATTGGCAACATTGCGAATGGCATCCAAGCCATTTAGTCACTGTGCAAACTTGATGCTAAAGCGTTTTTAATTCATTCATGAGATATGGGTGTCACTGGCTGGGCCAGCATTTATTGCCAATCTTAGATGTTCTTCAGAAGGTGGTGGTGAGATGCCTTCTTGAACTGCTATAGTGCTGTCAGGGAGAGATTTAAAGGATTTTGATCCAGCTGCAGGGAACAAAATGTGATATATTTCCAAGTCAGGATCGTATGCAGCTTGCAGCTGGTGATGTTTTTATGTGTCTGCTGCTCTTTATCCTCTGAGGTGGTAGTGATCATGGATTGGCAAGTGTTGCCGAAGAAGCTTTGGTGAATATCTGCAATGCACCTTGTTAATGGCATACACTATTGCTACTGAACATCAATGGTGGAGGGAGTGAATATTTATGGATGTGTGCAAATTGGATTGTGTGCACCATATCCATTCTGCAGGGTAATGTCTGCTCTGTGATCAAATAGCTTTTCACTGTATATTGCACAAATTCATGAATGTGTCTGAAGCATTACTTTTGGTCCTGCAAAGTACTCAATTCACCTCAGATTACTTTGAAAATGTGGTGTTCACTATTGTTGGAGGTCTCAGTAATTTTTCATTATTTTCACTCTTTATCCATTTTGCTTTGGAACTATGAACTCGGAACTTTGAGTTTAGGATGACTTTTGGACAGTGGGTAACAGCTTGTGTTAAGTAGAAGACAAACGGAACAAGCTTTTATTTATTCCAGGCCCCGAAGTGGCCAGTAACAATACCACTTCCTGGGAGTTGGTTTCAGCAAGAGTACCTCTACTCTTTAAGAAGGTTTTGAAGAAATTTGACAAATGTGTCTTTTTTTTCCAGTGATATTCAAGTTTTCAAATACCAAATGGCTATTTTTAAACTTCATCATTTTTAAGACCTCTTCTCATTAGACTATCAAGTGGTTTTTCTCTTCCACAGTAGACCAAATGTGAATGAGGATGGTAGCAGCAGATTTACTTTACAGAGGCAATATTCCAGAGAGTCATATGACATGTTGAATGGTCATACAGATGGATGAAGACTGTTGGATATCTACCAGGAAATGCTAGACTTCTAACTCTGCTAGAAAGGCTCAGACATTAGAAGCATTGTTTAAATGCACTGGTGCTTTTCTTAATGATGTCCCTTGTGACTGCAAAGCACTCATTGCAGACATACACTTCAGCTGTGTGTTAGTGCAATTAGTGATGTCCAAGGGAAGGGTCTACTTCTTGTCACCCATAGCTAGCCACTAGTGTCCAATTTGCAACAAAGATAGCACAGGTGGACTTGCACAGGATGAAAATCTGACTGTTGCCAGAATAATGGCTGTAGACCTGTATGATGCACTATGTGTGGTTGCAAATGGACTGTATGTTGAAGCAGTAGAAAATGTTTCGATGGATAAAGATGCCAATATGCAAAATTCAAGGTAGTGAGTGAGAAGCTTATGGCACCTTACAATCTAGGGAAGCCTACACTGTAGGTAAAAGCTAATGTGTTTCTTCATTCTATCTGCAGAGGTAAGTACTCCTTGTGACATAGACAGAACTCCTTGATATAATGGTGTACTGGGAGATGTGGATTATGGCACCCGTTGCACTCTGAAAAGACTCCTAAGCCTATAAAAAGCAGCAAGGACCTTGATAGTGCAGACAATAATGTCAGTAATATAACCTCAGGACTACATGAGGTTTAGGTTAGATTCCCTACATTATGGGAACAGGCCCTTCAGCCCAACAAGTCCACACCGACCTTCTGAAGAGTAATCCATACAGACACATTCCCCTATCTTATATTTACCCCTGACTAATGCACCTAACACATGGGCAATTTAGCATGGCCAATTGACCCTGACCTACACATCTTTGGATTGTGAGAGGAAACTGGAGCACTCAGAGGAAGCCCACACAGACTCTGGGAGAATGTGCAAACTCCACACAGACAGTCACCCAAGGCAGGGATCGAACCCGGTCCCTGGCATTGTGAGGTAGCAGTGCTAACCACTGAACCACCGTACCACCCCTTAGTTTTGATTTACTAATGAAGGAGGCTAATCCATTGCCCTTGGGTAAAATGAATGTGGGAGAGATGCTCCCTAAATACCCTCTGGAGAATTCTCCCCTGTTTAGCTCCCTTATTTTCTTCTGTTTCCTGGCAACTGCTTTCTGGTGTTTTCCTTCTTTGCTGCTTCCCTTTATCCTTCAAATTCAATGACAGCAATAGTAACAGGAGCCAAATTTCTTCTTAAGCCCTAATTTGTAAACCTTAATGGCTGAAATAGTAATGAAATCAAAAGCATAGTGCTATGGCTGGAAGAAACATATAAACAACTGATAAAAAAAATCATGAACTTTTGGCACTGAGAACATAAACAGGTGTATTCAAAGCAAATGTTTTAATCTTGTGGTTCAGGCAGGAAGTGTTAGCTGGCTGAGTTCGCTTTCCTAATTTATGATTTAATCTGAAACCCTCAATTAGTGGAGTATTTTTAAAACCTGCTAGCAGAAATGCACTACACAGTCTGAGTAAATCTATCATCTAAGAGTACCATTTGAATGCCTTTTTATCTTATCATATGGAGCATTTATTCTTTGTATGACAAACACATTAAGAAAAATTATTGATTGTGTTTTAAAGAGTTTACCAAAGTCTGAAATAATGCTTGCAGGGACCACCAAGTTTCCACAGTGTGATTGCCTGAGCACTTGGAGAGATGTAGGTTCAAGCATAGAGGTAAGCTGCTTATTCTTGGCCTGTAGCACTCAGGCTGCTGTAGGATGGCTTTGCTGCTTTTGCATGTGATTATATTTGATGCTGCTCTCCTCTCTGCTCTGGAGATATGCTTTCCTGACTTAAACTTTTACCTTTCTATTTTCAACAAATATAAATGATCAAAAATTATTTTTGTGTCACTCAGGTAGAGAGTAAAGTTGTCATAATCTTGCCAGACCAAAGGGCTGCACATTAATTGGAGAGATACAACTGGTGGTAGTTTAACCTGAGGGTCACCACGCCTCAGGCAAGGGAAAGATTGAGAAGGTGAGCTCTTCATGGTAACCTCAGTCACTGTAGGAATTATCCGCATTGTTGGCATTACTCTACATTGCAAACAAGCTGTCCAGGCAACTAAACTAATCAACCCCCTACCCTTTGGAACTTGTTGAAACTGGGTACAACTCGGTGACTGCCTCAATTTGGAGTTTTACCTCAGCTCGAACAATTGAATTTTTTGTGTCACAACTTGCTAGATGTATCAGGTGTTAATAAGGTATCTGAGATCTTGGTGAACTGATATGGCCAACAATCTATCTCCTTAATCATTACACGTAAGAATAGATAATAAAACAGATCAAATAACGAGAAGGAATTCAAATGAATTAGAATCAATTTTTGTTTACAAGAAATTGAAAAAGGAAAGAGGTGAATTTAGGACAAAAAGGAGAAAAGAATCTGAAAGAAAACAAGACTTTTATAGTTATAGAAGCTTTAACAAGCTTTTCAAGAGTGAGGGCTTGCTGTCCAATTGTTTCCTTTCTCCACCACTGAGATAGCAGCACGTTTGAAACCATATATTACATCATTAACAGGTTTCTTGCTCTGTGAATTACCAGTTCTAACTTTCTGCTGGAATTTAAATTATATTTACTGTAGAAATGCAGGCATGTCTTGCCACTCACTGGGAGGTTGGCAGTGAATGTTGATTTTTGTGAGACTAACAATTGAACAGCACAAAATGTTGAGCTAGTTGCGGTAATTCAGATCTCATGGTGCTTATCTTTCATGTTACACAGTCCTGTTTTTATTTCACTTCATGCCAAGTACATTTAACACACTATTAATTTTTTCAGCAAATTTTTGGTCAATTTTGTATCTTCATAGTAAAGATACAGAAAGCAAAGGATGACAATATAGACTATGGAATTCATTTCCTCCACGTAAGTACAAGTTCCCTCCAGGGAAGTAATTGCTTATTTATGTCAAACTGTCCTATATACATTGAAAAGATCATGTCTTTATTTGTTCTGCATTTTTGATTGTTGATTGAAATGAGAAAAAAACTTTTAAAACGCTGAATGCTTGATTGATTGCTGTATTACTGTCACATGGACCGAGATACAGTTGTTTTGCATGTTATACAGGCAAATTGTATCATACAAATGCATGCGGGTAGCCGAACAGAGTGCAGGATACAGTGTTATAGCCATAGAGAAGGTGCAGAAAGATTTGAAAGGTTCATTCAAAAGTCTGATAACAGCAAGAATGAAGCTATTCTTGAAACCGTTTGTATGAGTATTCAAGCTTTTACATCTTCTGCCCAATGGAAGAGGGTTGAAGAGGGTGGGAGGAGTCTTTGATTATTTTAGTTGAATTCCCAAGGCCGTGGGAAGTATAGATGGAGTCAATGGATGGATGGCTGGTTCGTGTGATGGATTGGGCTATGTTCACAACTCTCTGTAGTTTCTCACAGTCTTTGTAAAAGCAGTTGCCGTGACATTGTGATAAATTCAGATAGGGTGCATCTATAAAAATTGATAAGAGTCTTTGTGGATTTAGCAAAGTAGAGAGATTGTTGTGCTTTCTTGACCATCACATCAATGTGAATGGACCAGGACAGATTGTTGGCAATCGTCCCTCATAGGATCTTTATCTCCACCTAAAAGCATTAATGCAGACAGGGCTGTGTCGTTCATTCCACTTCTTGAAATCAATGACCAGCTCCTTCTTTTTGATGATGTTGATGGAGAGATAGCTGCCCATACATCATGTTGCTAAGTACTCAATCACTTTCCTGTATCCTGTCTGGTCATGGATTGAGATCTGATCTACAATGGTGCTTTCATCAGCAAACTTGTAAATGCAGCTGGAGTGGAACTTGGCCACACAGCCATGAGTGTATAAGGAGCATAAGGATTTCTGAATGATCACTACATGCTTTTGAAAGCAAGTAACCTGATATATATTCTAACTACTGTAGCTGATAGTTTGTGGACTCATGACCAGTACCGATAGCAAAGGCCTTCTGCTAACAATGGTGTGATTGGATCTTAGGTAGCTGACAGCTAAAGGTTGTGAATAAGATAGGAAGAAGCGGCCATATTTCTGCCAGGCCAGGAGCTGTCCAACTTCTCTGCAGTGAAATCCACTTAAAGCCTGAAGAAAACCTGTTTATGTTTTCTTTGGCATTTGCTGTAAGCTGCATGGTCATGGGATCTTTCATAAATGTAAACCAGTCACCCTGTGCCTCTGGCAAACCAGTAAAAGCTTCCAGGCAAGGAAGACTGAGAAGCAACATTTTCAACAGTACAGTTCAACAGTATAGTTCAACAGTATATCTCAACAGATCCTGTGAATAGGGATCACTGAACTGTTTTCTTAATATTTCTCTTTGCCCCGTCCATGTGTGAGTATAAGGGGAATGTTTATAAGGAGTTAGAGGTTTAATTAGTAGAGGTGTTTTCCTTGTGGTTTATGTTATTTAGATGTAGCTAAAGTCTATTCACTTGTAATAAATTGTAATTCGTGGTGTATACAAAAACCTGCTCTGGGCTTTCTATCAACCAAGGTCTAAAAGTCAGGAAATTGGGGAATTCAATGTATTTTTAGAAATTGTTAACTTTTGTGATAAGTCAGGATTAGTAATGATTGGTATCCAGCAAGCTATCGCAGTGAGGCGTAACAATATATCTGATAATTAGTGCTCCAAGAAAAGAAGCCATTGACTGGAAGTATTGCATGATGTTGCCATCCTAATGTTTAACATGCTGTATGAAATCTTCCTGCTCGCTTAATCAACAAGTTAACCTTTTTTATTTGAAATGGATTATTGGCTCCATTAACATAGAGGAGAAGGGAATTGAATACAAACATATAATTCAGATGATAACATTCTTCAGGATCATTCTCACATTTGTATTTATTATGTGCAACACCAGAAGGGACAATTACTGTTTTTTTGATGGAACTCCAACATGCTATATTAAAACAGGGATACCCATTTTCTGGCTACAATTTGAATTTCATCTTTCTTTTAAATGATTTTTCATGGGACATGAATTTTGCTGGTTCAGTGAGGATTTGTTATCCAATCCCAATTGCCTTTGAACTGGGTTATTTTAGAGGGCGGTAAAGAGTCACCCACATTGCTGTGGTCTGGAATCACATATAAGCCAAACTTGGCTTATTGGATAGGGCAATCAACTAACAGTTGATTGCCCTATCCAAAAGGAATTAGTGAATGAAATAGGCTTTCACAAGTTTCACATGGTTACTATTTATGAGTCTAGCTTTCTATTCCAGATTGATCCAGCTTGGGTTTCAGGACTACTAATCCACTAACATTACCAATGTACTAATATGTGCTCTATTTTTGGGTGGAAATGCAGGAACTTTAGTTTCTTCTTGAAATTGTTGCCCTTTCATGCCTCACCAGAATCCAGGTGGAGTGGCAGTTGCCCCACTGACTCAAACTTCAAAGGAAAATGATTGACCAAACTATCTTGCTAGAAGAAAATGAGGACTGCAGATGCTGGTGATCAGAGTCGAGAGTGTGTTGTTGGAAAAGCACAGCAAGTCAGGCATATTTCCGAGGAGCAGGAGAATTTATTTTTTGGGTATGAGCCCTTGATCAGGCATGAGGCTTGTGGGTCGGGGGGAGCTGAGAGATAAATGAGAGGGGGTGGGGCTGGAGCTTGCTAGACAATATAGTCAGTGTGCAATTTCTTCAATTTTACACACAACAAAATGTCTTTCAGCTTGTGAAGCTGACTGCAGTGAGCTATTATTGTTACAATGCTGATGGGCACCACATGAACTAAACTCCACCTCTAACTTTATCACTTCACCCAATTCCTCCTAATCATTTGTTCTGCCAGTGCAGAATATAAGGTCTTATTGACAAAATGTTGGAAAGGCTATTTTCTCTGCAATTGTTTAACTTTTTCATAGTGAATAGATAAATTCTGACATACAAATAATTATTCACCAGAAATCAGTAAGAAGATTTTGACATCCTAATTATTTAGGAGACACATTATATTTCAATATTAAGAGCTCATCAGATACAGTAAATGAAAAAGCTATGGCATCGGTGTATGGCAAAGGGGTGAGTGGGAAAGCAGTGGACGGGTTGTCTAGAAATCCTCAGATTGTGATCTTTATTATCCATTATCTTGTTTTGGGGAGATGGAGTGGTGAACAATCCGGAGGCGAAAGAAGGAAAGCTCAGGAATTAAAATAGGACACATTGGAAATACTCAGCATTGCCTGGAAGCTGCTGTGGAGGGAGAAACCTTTCATGCAGGTGGAGAGGCTTTCTTTCTGAGTGTAAATTGTGACAGAGGCCTGAATCTGGAAGTCCCGCCCCAGAACCTGGCTCCAACCATTTTTGCACGAGGAGACGAATGAATGTGGGATCTAATCTACATATGCTTACAAAGACACCTGCTCATGTTGAAGTGTGACTGCCTCAGTCAGTTCTGTTTTGTCACGTGGGATATTTAAAACCTGATGTGTACTTTAAACCAGTCAGAACTTTATAGACATCTGAGTTCTTTGGAAAGAAACAGTAAACCTTTGGAGAGGTAAGATAGTGTTTTGGATAAGGTCCCAGGACATCTTTGGGAATGGCTAACTGCCCCTTTGGAGGCTGAAGCAGCCCATTCAGAGAGTTAAGGACCTCTTTAGGATTTTTAAAAATAGACATAAATGTGCATAAAATGTGCATTAACTCATTGGAACTGTAAAATTAATTGGAACTGTCAAGAGAGCTGAAAAAGAGAGCATTTAAAACTCTTGTCATTTACATATTCGAAAACATTGGCTGCAGTTGTACAGTCATAGAGTCATCGAGATGTAAAGCATGGAAACACACCCTTTGGTCCAACTTGTTTGTGCTAACCAGATATCCTGGATAAATGTAGTCCCATTTGCCAGCATTTGGCCCATATCCCACTAAACCCTTCCGATTCATATACCCATCCAGATGCCTTTTAAATGTTATAATTGTGCCAGCCTCCACCACTTCCTCTGGCAACCCATTCCATACATGCTCCACTCTCTGCATGAAAAAGTTGCCCCTTAGCTCCCTTTTAAATCTTTCTTCTTTCATCTTAAACATGTGCCCTCTAGTTTTTGACTCTCCCATCCCAGGGAAAAGACCATGTCTATTTACTCCATTCATGCCCCTCATGATTTTATAAACATCTCAAAAGTACCCCTTCATCCTCCGATGCTCCAGGGAAAACAGCCACAGCCTATTCAACTTCTCCCTATTGCTCAAACTCTCCAACCCTGGCAACATCCTTGTAAATCTTTTCTGAACCCTTTCAATTTTCACAAAATATCCTTCCTCTAGTAGGGAGACCAGAATTGCACACAGTGTTCTAAAAGTGGTCTAACAAATGTTCTGTACAGCCGCAACAATGCACTAACCAATAAAGACAAGTATATAAGTCCTGACCTGATTTGCCTTTCTAAAATGCAGCACCTCATGTTTATCTAAATTAAACTCCATCTGCCACTCCTTAGCCCATTGGCCCATCTGATCAAGATATCATTGTACTCTGCAGTAACCTTCTTTGCTGTTCAATTTTGGACGCCTCCAATTTTGGTGTCATCTGCAAACTTACTAACCATTCCTCCTTATGTTCACATCCAAATCATTTATATAAATGACAAAAAAACAGTGCACCGAGCACCGAACCTCATGGGACACCATAGGCTTGCTATTTCATTCTGTCTGTTGACATATGCTTGAGGGCTTGCATTATTAGATTGCATGACTAATTTCACAACCTTTCATTATCATAGACAGAAGTCACACAACACTAGGTTATAGTCCAATGTTTATTTGAAATCTCAAGCTTTTGGAGCACTGCTCCTTCGTCAGGTAACTAAATCTGTTCTTCTCCAAATGTGAGTCAATACCATCTTTAAGAATCTTCTCCAATAATTTCCCTACCACTGACATGAGGCTCACCAGCCTAACATTTCCTCGATTATCCCTATTGCCCTTCTTAAACATAGGAATAACATTGACTATTCTCAGTTTTCTATGGCTTGGCTAAAGAGGATACAAAGATGTCTGTCAAGTTCTCAGAAACTCTTCCCTTGCTTCCTTCAGTACCATGTGATAGATCCCATCAGGGCCTGGGGACTTATCTGCCTTAAATATTTTTCAATACCCCCAACACCATCTTCTTCTTAATATCAACATGCCCCTGCCTAATCTTACCATCATCGAATTCTGTGTACCCACTTACTTCACCTATTTGTATCCCTTTTTAAGCTCTTACATCATCTTCACAATTTACTTTATTACATATCATTGTGCCATCAGTAAATTTGTTGCCATTTGTTTCCCTTCATGAAAGTCCTTAATATAGATTGTAAATAATTAGTGTCCCAGGACTAGTCTATGTGACAATCCATTAATTACAGTTTTCCAACCTGAAAATGACTCATCCATATGATCCCACAATTTCCTGAGAGTTAGCCAATCTTTTCATGGTAATAAATTATCCTCAATCCCTCTTATCTTGAGATCCCTTTTGAACACTGTTTTGGAAATATAAATGTGCTACTCCTTTAACCACTCCATTTGCTATCTACTCAAAGATCTCTAACAGGTGTGTCAAAAACAATTCACTTTTTATAAAACCTTGTTTATTCTGCTTGATCAAACTATGATTTTCTAAATGTGTGCCACTACTTTATTATAAATGATGGCCTAGCACATTTCACAAACAAATAAAACAAATAAAACAAAATCATCACAGCATCTCCCCAATGACAGATAGTAGACTAATTGGCCCTACAGTTTCCTGTTTTTCATTTCTTTTTTCTGTGGTATTTCACTTATAATGTTCCAAAGTGCAGCATGGTGGCTAAGTGGTTGGCACGCACCAGGGTTCATATCCAGCCTCATGTGACAGTTTGTGTGGAGTTTTCATATTCTCCCCCTATCTGCATGAACTTCCTCTCACAGTTCAAAGATGATTTGGTGTAGTCACAGGAAATACAGGGTAGGGGGATGTGTCTGGGTGATATGCTGTACAGTGGGTCAATGCAGGGATTCTATAGTTGGCACCTTTCCAACAATGGAATTTTATTACATAACTACCAACTAATCCATTATTGTCAGCCAACTCCTTTAATAGACTAGGATGCAAGGCAATAGGTCCCAAGACTTATCAGACTTTAGATTAGATTCCCTACAGTGTGGAAACAGGTCCTTCGGCTCAATCAATCCACACCGACAATTAGCTTTCCTCATACTTTTTGTCTCATGGTATTTACAAATGATAGTGAGTATGTTAAGGTTCCTCTAACTTTTACCCCTTGTTTCTCCAATATTCTTGCTTTCTTGTGCATATGCTGTGATATAAACACTGCTCAAATTCTTTGCCATTTCCTTGCTTTCCATTATTATTACTCCAATCTCAGGGACCAAGACATCCTTTAGCAGCTCATTTCCTTTTTTGTATGCATCAACATTTACACTGTCTTTCAATATTTCTAACTAGTTTACTTCCAGGGTCTAATTTCTCCCTCTAACTTTTAGGTCATCATCTAAATGTTTTCTAAACATTTCCCAGTTCCCTGGGCTACCCCTAATTTTTGCAGCATTGTATTTCAGTTCAGTACTAAAGTGATTTCCTTCATTAACCATTCCTATTATATCGCCTTCATTTGTGAATTGAATATACCTTTTTTGAGACTTATGAAATATCTCCTTCAATGTCTGGTGTTGTCATGACCAAGGTTGCTGGACTACTGCACTGTTTCTCTCCAATCCACTAGGCACAACACAAATTCAGACGCTCAACCCAGTTACCTATATGGCTAATTATATACTCCATCTATATTAGGTTTAGAATTTTTTTAAAAATCCATTAACCAGGTTTCTTGAATAAACAACTAAATTATTTACTTATTGTGCAAACAGAATTTAATGGCAAAATTGTAAAGTTGCTTAACACAGTGTGAAAGGGGAAAGTATAAATATTTATCTTTCTAAATAACCTAACAAATATATACAAACACCAATTAAGAGGTTTGTAATTGCTGAGCATGTATAGCAGCAGTGAAATCTGGAATAAATTAAAATAAGCATAAAAACCTAACAAATCCTTTAAAAAAAGTACAGGTGATGTAGAAACAACAGAAACCTTTTTTTTAAATAAAATTATGCATTCACCTGTTTAATAAAAATTGGAGATGAGCATGCACAGCTGGAATTTAGAGTCAGATGGTCGGTATTAGCAGTCACTCTCTAAAAAGGAATGAAAAATTTCTCTGCTGGTTTTAACTTTGTAAAACCACTTTGTAGAATAATTGTTAGTAAATGATGAAAAATTATGATAAGATAAAAAAGATATAAAATGACATTCAATCTGTGTCTGGCACATGTAGATGGATATCACTAAACAGGTAGTCCTCTGTGGCCCTTTAGCTTGTTCTGGAAATCTCAAGAATTCAGAGGCATTTCAGGGGAACAAATTGTATCAGTTTTCAGGTGTCATATTGGACTCTCTAATGGAGTTTTCTCTGAACAACTAGCTGTTGTCTCTTTCTCTCCCTTAGCACTCTTCATCCCAACTACACTCTAATGAATATGCAAAACAAAGCCATAAACTCAGGCATGTGATTTCCAGAAAATTGATTCAAGTTATTAGTTTTCACCATGTGATTTCCAAGGTTCTTTTCAGCAAGTCCCAATATCCCTTTAGTTACTCCTTTTAAAAAAGATCTGTGTATCTCAGCCATTTCAAATGAACCAATGTTCACAAAAAGCATGAAGTGTTTTTATCAAAACTACTTCTCTAATGTTTTACAATTGAACCTATTTCCCACTTCCATGATAGCCAACTTTCTTCAAATCCTGGTTATTTCCTTTACTTAAGTTTAAGGCACCAATTTGAAACCAAAATGTTCATCCTTCAACTGAATGTTTAATTTACCATTTTATGATCACTTTTTTTTACATGCTCCTTTACTATAATTAATTGTCAATTAATTAACTAAGTAATACTTCTTACACATTAGCAGGTCAACCACCCCATGAGGCATCAGAATTGGCTTGTGGGTGGCATAGTGGCTCAGTGACTAGCACAATGCCAAGGATCTAGGTTCAATTCCAGCCTTGGGTAACTGTCTGTGTGAAGACTGCACATCCTCATTGTGTCTGCATGGGTTTCCAGCAGGTCCTCCAGTTTCCTTCCACAGTCCACAGAGATACAGTTTATGTGGATTGGCCATGCTAAATTGTCTGTAGTGTGCAGGCTGGGTGGGGTTATGGGTATAGGGTAGGGTGCTGGCCGGGATGCTCTTCAGAGGGATAATACAGATTTGATGGCTGAATGGCCTCTTTCCGTATTGTAGAGATTCAATATAAATCTATCTTAAATTTGATATTTCCTTGTCAATTGTAAATTAAGTTGGTATAAAAGTAGAGAGGGACATAAAGTGAATGAAAAGCATCCATTTTCTGAGAATCCAAGGTTAGGACTCTCTTATGATTGTTCCAGCCTCTGTGATGATTGGTTTGGTAAATAAGAACAGAAGAATTACGAATGAGGGCAGTTAATTCAGTCCCTTGAGCCTGCTCCACCATTCAATATGACCATGGCTGATCTTACCTCAGTCTCAAAACTATCCATTACTCATTAAAAGTCTGTCTATCTCCTCCTTAAATTTACTCACTGTTCCAGCATCCAGTGGGATAGTGAATTTTGGGATAGTGAATTCTGCAGATTTATGATCCTTTGAGAGAAATAATTGCTCCTCATCTGTTTTAAATCTGCTACTCTTTATCTGAAAACTCTGACTCCTTGTTCTAGATTGGCCCACGAGAGGAGACATCCTCTCTCCCTTTACTTTGTCAATGGTAATGTTATTAATGTTAGGAGTCATGAGTGCATTCATATTTTATTATTCACTCTATTGAGTCTGATAATATCCCATCTAAGCACTGGCAGTTTTTGTGTGTTTTTTCTTTAAATTGCAGTGAAATAACACCTTATGATTAAATTGGCTACACATCCACAACTTACTGACTGTTTCTTCACAGTTGTTGTGGGGAGTGCTGAAATAACTTTGCTTCATCAATGATTGTGATGTCTTCTGGATTTTTTTTCTATATCCTGATGGAGCTGCTGTCTCAAAATATTCACTAATCTGTTAATTATACGAGGCCAGAAAGTGTTTCAATTATCCATGTACTAACTCATTAACTGAATATGCAACCTATGGCATAATTTTAATTGCAATGTGGTTTTGATAATAATACTTTCGGTTTAATGCTTTCTGTGATTTGTCAATATAACTTCACATTGTTGTACAGGGAACTCTGTGGCCATTGTTTCTCTATATAAGACCTGCAAATAGATTTTGAACAATACCCTGAATAGCCTTGGGTAAAGAACTGCAGGAATAATTATCGCAGAATATAATAGCCACCTGGTTTGCTGAAGTCAGGGTTCAAACTATTGAGCAGAAAAAAGCTTGTATCAAGGGACAGAATGATTATCTGTGTAATCAGCTACTAATGAGTAAAGCTCTTGCAAACCTTCAATAGGAATTAGAAGTGACAGCCCTGCACAACAAAGGAAAGTAGAGAAAGAAAAAAGGTCATCAACCTATTGAACACGTGCATGTTTCTTTAAATGGAATATCTCTACTTTGCACTATTGTTAGCTCTCTCTAATTTGCTTAAACATATAGCCTGTAAAATTGTCATTGTTTAGTTTCTTGTCACAAGGCAATTACAGTTCCAACTTTCCATTCTCCCAGCACTTATGTCTTATGTTCAAGGTGAAAGAAACAAATCCATAAATAGATAAGAACAATGTTACGCAATTTCCTCACCTTATGTACTCCACCAGCAAAAACTAGCAGCTAAGATTATAACATATGTTGGAATGTACAAAACATCTTCAGCCAAATGCCATATGAGAATGGAGGGCTTGACACAAACCAATTTCTTTGACTGTATTTATTGTTAAAACGTCAAAATAGAAGATTATATTACAGAAATATATTTAAATAATCATCATTTTGTCCAGTAAAGTAGACAAGCAACTTTATATTTAGAGATACATCAGATCCATTACCAAGAGTGGAGGTTCATGTGAATGTTCCTTTAGATTTTTGCACAAAAGAAATATGAGTCAGTTAGCACAGCTGGCTGGATGGCTGTTTTGTGAAGCAGCATGAGGCCAACAGTGTGGGTTTAATTTCTGCACTGGCTGAGGTTCCCACTAAAATCCCTCTGTTGTCTCAGAGATGGGGGGGGGGGGGGGGGGGTATTGTGAGGTTGTGCAGGATTTTGGTGAGGATTCTTCTGGAGTACTGTGTCCAGTTCTGGTCTCCCTGTTATAGGAAAGATATTATTAAGCTGGAGGGAGTTCAGAAGAGACTTACCATGTAATTGCCAGAAATGAAGAGGTTGAGTTATAAGGAGAGGTGGGATAGGCTGGAATTTTTTTCACTGGAGCATAGGAGGGGCATAGATAAAATGAATGGTAGGTGAAGATAGGGGAGAAAGATTTTAAAAAGACATGAGGTGCAATTTTAAAAATGCTTTTAAAACAGGAAGTTTTGGATGTGGACACAGTTACTATATTTAAAAAACATTTAGATAAGTACAAGAATAAGAAACGTTTGGAGGGATATGGGCCAAGCACAGGCAGGTGGAACTAGTTTAGTTTGGGATCATGGACAGCATAGACTGGTTGCATTGAAGGGTCTGTTTCAATGCTATATGACTCTGTGACTGTATGACTATGACTCTCCTCTTGCCTGAGGTGTGGTGACTGTCAGGTTGAATCATCATCCCAATGTCTCTTACTAATGGGACTATTTTATTCTAGAAATGCATTGCTGGCGGTTATTTTACTGCTCCATTTCATAACGTTAAACTGTGGTTTAATTTTCAGTATTGTATCTGTAAAGATTATATGCATGTTGCCTCTGAAGCATGTTGATTAGATGCAGCGAAGTCATTTCCTAATATAAAAAAGAGCTAAAATATAAGTGCTAAAGTAGAAAAGAAACCATGTGGCATATAAGGATCTATGGCTTTCTATAATCCACCGGTAAAGTTATATTTTGACTAAAATTATATCCAAAGCGTCAGAAATTCAGGTTCTGACAAAAAGTCTTAAGAGCAGCTGGGGATGAACTAAGGCTGCCTCATTTAAAGCTACGGACAGAATTTAATCAAGAGATGCCAAAGCAGATAGCAATGTTACTCAAGTCACTGACGGAACCAAGGAAGGAATTGCACTAAAATAGAAAAACTCAGTTGTAGCCAGTAACTAAACTAGTGTGATGTGTGTGTTTGAATAATAAATTAAAATCTGAAAATTACAAAATGTTCGATCTTAAATAAAAAAGTAGACAAAGTTTGTGCTGAGCAGGAAGATTAAAAAAAACAAAAAAAATTGTGAACTGACTAAAGTATTGAGATTTTTGTCTGATCGCCAATGTAATCTTAAGAAGTTCTTTAAGCAAGCTAAGGAAGATTTTTTTGAAGAATGAGCTGCTTGTGCAATAGGTGGCAGCATTAAACCTGCATATCCTGCAAACAAAAATGAAAAGTTTAAACTATGGGATCAAACTTAAAACTAATGGTGGATTTAAACAGGATGAAGACAATTTCAATTTGTGGTTGCTTTAGGTATTAACAGAATTGGACATTAAAAATATCAGAGAATGGAAATCAGGAGTTAAAACCCAAACAGAGTAGTGTAAAGACGCTGTTAAATAGTGACCATCCTGACAATAATGCACCGTCAAATTATAAAGAACAAAGGAAATGATTGAATCCAGATAGTAAACAGGTGTCAGAACAAAAAAATTTCTTCTTTTTACTCCTACTTGGAATAAGGTGGAATTAACGTCAGGCAACATGGCTTTGTGTAGGGAAGGTCATGTCTCAAAAACTTGATTGAGGTTTTTGAGGAAGTGACAAAGCTGATTGATGAGGGCAGTGTGGCAGATGTTGTCTTATATGGAATTTATCAAGGCCTTTGACAAGGTCTGTCATGGCAGGCTGATACAAAATGTGAAATCACATAGGATCCACGGTTAGCTGATAAGTTGGATGCAGAACTGGCATAGTCATAGAAGACAGGGAGTAAGGCTGGAAGGGTATTTTTCAGATTGGAAATCTGTGACCACAGGTATTCTGCTGGGATCAGTGCTAGGACCCCTGTTGTTTGTAATATATATAAATGACTGAGGAGAATATAAGTAGCCTGATTAGAATGCCTGTGGATGACACAAAGATTGGGGGAGCTGCTGATGTGAGGAGGATTGCCAGAGGATACAGCAGGATGTAGATAGGCTAGAGATTTGGTTAGAGTTGAATCAGAGGTAATGTATTTCAGAAGATCTACTGCAGAAGGGAAGTATACAGTAAATGGCAGAACTTTAATAGAGCCAGAGGGAAACTGAGAACAACCTAGCACTTAATGCCGACAAAACCAAAGAACTCATTATTGACTTTTGGCGGGATGTCACTTAGGCCCCCTACCACGTTAACAGCACAGAGATGGAACGAGTGGAGAGTGTCAAGCTCCTGGGAGTGGTCATCAACAATAAGCTTTCTTGGACTCTTCATGTGGACGCACTGGTCTCAAAGACCCAACAACATCTCTTCTTCCTCAGGCAGCTGAGAAAATTTGGCTTGACAGGCGAATACCCTTGCCAACTTTTATAGGTGCGCCATCGAGAGCATTCTGTCTGGATGTGTCACTACCTGGTGTGGCAACGGAGATGGCTACCAAGAGTGGTGAACTTGGCCTGGACAATCACAAAGGCCAATCTCCCATCTATAGAATCCACCTATCAGGCCCTCTGTCATGGAAAGGCTGCCAGCATTCTCAAAGATCCATCCCACCCTGGCAATGCTTTTCTACAATCTCTACCACTGAGGAGAAGGTACAGAAGCCTGAACACACGCACCAGCTGTTTCGAAACAGTTTCTACCCTACTGTTGTTAGAATACTGAATGGACTCACAAACTCTTAGCATTCACCTGTACCTGTGTTTTTTTTGTTTTTGTTGCTGTTTACCTACTATTTACTTATCTATGCTGTTTAGCCATGTGGTCTGCCTGTATTGCTCACAAGACAAAGCTTTTCACTGTGCCTTGGTACACATGACAATAAATTCAATTCAATTCAATTCAATTCAACACAAGTGGATAAGATGGCCAAGAAGACATATAGCATGCTTGTATTCATTGTTTGGGGTATGATTTGGAGATGCCGGTTCTATTGTACAGGGGATCTCCAGCTTCTGTCGCGACACTACGGATTTCTTACAGAAACTCAGCACCCACGGGCCAGTCGAACCGGGAACATTCCTCGTCACAATGGACGTTTCCACACTCTACACCAGCATCCCCCACAATGACGTCATTGCGGCAACAACCTCAGTACTCAACACCAACAACTACCAATCTCCAAACACCATCCTACAACTCATCCGCTTTATCATTGATCACAACGTCTTCACCTTTGACAACCAGTTCTTCATCCAGACACACGGAACAGCCATGGGGACCAAATTTGCACCCCAATATGCCAACATTTTTATGCACAGGTTCGAACAAGACTTCTTCTCTATGCAGGATCTCCAACCAACATTGTACACCAGGTACATTGATGACATTTTCTTCCTCTGGACCCATGGCGAGGAGTCACTGATAAAACTACACAGTGACATCAACAAGTTTCATCCCACCATCAAACTCACCATGGACTATTCTCGACTATCTGTCTCATTCTTGGATACATGCGTATCCATCAAGGATGGACACCTCAGCACCACACTCTATTGCAAACCTACCGACAACCTCACAATGCTACACTTCTCCAGCTTCCACACAAAAAATATTAAAACAGACATCCCCTATGGACAAGCCCTGCGCATACACCGGATCTGCTCAGATGAGGAGGAACGTGACGGACATCTGGAAGTACTCAGGGATGCCCTCACAAGAACGGGGTATGATGCTCAACTCATCGACTGCCAGTTCCGACGTGCCAAAGCAAGGAACCGTAATGACCTCCTCAGGAGACAGACACGTGCTGCAACCGACAGGGTACCCTTCGTTGTTCAGTATTTCCCAGGAGCTGAAAAATTACGCCATGTTCTTCGTGACCTGCAACACACTATCAATAAGGATGAGCACCTCACCAAGACCTTCCCCACACCTCCACTACTTGCCTTTAAACAACCGCCAAACTTCAAACATATCGTTCATAGCAAGCTGCACGGCTCTCAGGACAACTCCATACAACCCTGTCAGGGTAGACGCTGCAAGATGTGTCAGAGTGTGGACATAGATACTACCATTACATGTGGGGACACCTCCCACCTTGTACATGGCAGGTACTCATGTGACTCAGCCAACATTATCTATCTTATACATTGCAGGCAAAGATGCCCGGAGGCATGGTTCATTGGGGAAACCGAGCAAAGGCCACGACAACGGATGAATGGGCACCGCACAACAATCAACAGACAGGAGTGTTCCCTCCCAGTTGGGGAACACTTCAGTGGCCCAGGACATTCAGCCTCGGATCTTCGAGTGACCATCCTCCAAGGTGGTCTTCAGGACAGGCAGCAGAGAAAAGTGGCTGAGCAGAGGCTGATAGCTAAGTTCAGTACCCACAGGGAGGGCCTCAACTAGGACCTTGGGTTCATGTCACATTACAGGTGACCACCATTGTACTTTACACACACACAGACACTCCTACACTCACACACTGTCACACACACACAGGCACTCCTATACACACACAAACACACGGATACACATACACACAGACACGCACACAGACACCCACACACACCCTTACAGACACACACACTCACACATGCACCCCCTCATAGACTTAAGACACTCTGCACTCACTACACACACATATATACTTTCTCACACTCACAACCCCCAACCCAGACAGACACACACACACAGACAAAGACCCACATGCACACATATACTTTGTGGGGTGAATTTGTGCTTGCAAGGTTACATTGTACTTTGCTCAAAAACTGCGTGCATTCATGTCGAACTCTGAGCTCAAAAACTGCATGAATTTATGTACAACTCCGTTATCTCACTTTTTAGATTAGAATCAATCTAAACATCATGGCATAGACAGAGAACACAGGGGGCCAACACCTTCAACATATTGTCTAGCTATCACCATTGTTAACAGCTACCCTGAGAATGCAACTTTATAAAAAAAGGTTGTGTGATTTACGCATGAAAGAAGTGAAACTATCACGGTATTCTAACAGATGAAAGGCTTAACAGACAATCAATTTTTCAATGTATAATTTCAGTTACATCACACTGTAAATTTTTGCTATAAATTCTGTGTGTTAGGATGAGCCCTCCACTATCACCTGATGAAGGAGTGTCGCTCCGAAAGCTAGTGTGCTTCCAATTAAACCTGTTGGACTATAACCTGGTGTTGTGTGATTTTTAACTTTGTTTTGGGTATAAAGTATAAAAATTGGCAAGTCATGTTACAGCTGTATCGAACATTAGTTAGGCCACATTCAGATTACTGTGTAGGATTCTGGTTGCCATATCATCAGAACGACATGGAGACTTTGGAGAAGGTACAGAAACAGTTTGGTGAGATGTTGCCTGGTTTGGAGGGTATGAGCTATGAGGAGAGATTGGACAAACTTAGTTTGTTTTCACTTGAATGTTGAAGAATAAGGGGTAACTTGATAGGAGTTTACAAAATTATGAGAAAGATGGACAGAATGGATAGTCAATATTTTACCCAGGGTAGAAAAGTTAAATACTAGGGCACATAGGTTTCAGGTAAAAGGGGGTATGTTTGAAAGGAAATGTAAGAGATAGGTGTTTTTTTTATATAGAGTGATAAGTATGTGGAATGCACAGCCACAGGAGGTGGTGGAGGCAGATACAATCGCAATGTTTAAGAGTAATCTTGACACACATATGAATAGGCAGGGAATAGAGAGATACAGATAGTGTAGAGGCAAAGGGTTTTTAGTTTAGTCAGCACAATCTTGATGTGTCAAAGGGCCTGTTCATGTACGGTACTTTCTTTGATCTTGTACAATTCAGCAGTCCGGAAAAGCCGGAGGGATCATGATAAATCGGCAATAGTCTTCTTGACTGAATTAACCTGAAAAAATCTAGCATACAACTTTTTAATCCAGAACATGGGACATTTCTAAATAAAATGTGAATTAAGAAAGAGGTTTTGCTGCAGTGGGTGGTGGAAAGTGAAGACACCCCAAAACTCTAATTCACAAGATTGTTAAAATTCAAAGAACTGGTGCAAAGTGAGCTTTAAATTCTGACTAACACACACAATTGTTTGTAAGAATAAGCCTGTACTTTACAGAATTCTTTTGACCTCTTTTTAAAGATGGACACTTGCTGCAAACCCAGAATGAAAATTTCACAGGGGAGGGGGAACTGATGAGTGGGGTGTGGGATGTTCAAACAGCAGGGTTTCAGTACAAAAACAAGATGCTGAGCATTTTGCAGGATCTGCTGGAGTCAGCAATCAGACTTCTGAGCCCATTAGTTCAGACTAGACATATACTGCAAGCAAGAAAGCAAACACAGACAAACATTGCTGAGGCCAACTAGGGACAGACAATAAGTGCTGGCCAGTGAGTAATATCTACATCCCACAAATGAATGAAAGAAAGGGCTTTTTTTAAGGTAAACTCTGGACTGTCAGATCTCATTTGGAAGTGTTGTGAATAGTGACGAAGAAGGTTACAGAAAGACATAGAAAAGCTGCAGAGCTGGGCTGAGAGGCGGCAAATAGAGTTTAATCTGAAAAAGTGTGAAGTGATTCACTTTGGAAGGAGTAACAGGAATATAGAGTATTAGGCTAATGGTAAGATTCTTGGCAGTGTAGATGAGCAGAGAGATCTCAGTGTCCAGGTACCTAGATCACTGAAAGTTGCCACCCAGGTTGATAGGGTTGCTATTGAAGGCAATCGGTGTGTTAGCTTTTATTGGTAGAAGGATTGAGTTTTGGACCATGAGATCATGCTGCAGCTGTACAAAACTCTGATGCAGCTACATTTGGAGTATTGTGTACAGTTCTGGTCACTGCATTATAGGAAGAATGTGGAAGCTTTGGTAAGGGTTCAGATGAAATTTACTAGGATATTGTCTGGTATGGAGGGAAGGTCTTACGAAGAAAGGCTGAGGGACTTGAGGCTGTTTTGTTAGAGAGAAGAAGATTGAGAGGTGACTTAATAGAGACATATAAGATAATCAGAGGGTTGGATAGAGTGGACAGTGAGAGCCTTTTTCCTCAGATGGTGATGGCTAGCACAAAGGGACATAGCTTCAAATTGAGGGGTGGTAGATATAGGACAAATGTCAAAGGTAGTTTCTTTACTCAGAGAGTAGTAGGGACGTGGAACGCACTGTCTGCAACAGTCATCAACTCGCCAACTTTAAGGGCACTTAAATGGTCATTGGATAGGCATATGGATGAAAATGGAACAGTGTAGGTTAGATCAGCTTCCGATTGGTTCCACAGGTTGGTGCAACATTGAGGGCCAAAGGGCCTGTACCGCACTGTAATGTTCTATGTTTATGTTCTATCTTCCGTCCCTGCTCCATTGCCATAGCTGCCTCAGAATTTGTGACCCAATTTCTTGTCCATGACTCCATGAGTGCAGTTTGGGAACCTTTGGGTTAAAAATTATAATGTTGCCATGATAAAATTTTTAATGTCGAAATGAATTAACGAGAGAGAGAGAATTACTTGTGCTTTATTAAATGTTAAAGGGACGTTAAGAATTTCATTTTTAGGGAACATTTATATGAATGCAGGGATATATGAGATGTTTATATTTTAAACTGTCTCTATTCATTCACAGTAAAATGGATTAGTGGAGAATGCTATGTCATTTAGCACTGGTTCTGCCTGATTGTAAGTTTATCTGACCTGGTTAAGGACTCTTGTGTCATGCTATTAGTGTCCCTATTTTTGAGTCAGGAGGCCCAAGTTCACTCCCACACATTCCAGAGGTGTATACTAACATAAACAGAAAGTGCTGAAGAGAGTCAACAGATGTATAGAGAGAAAAACAAAATTAATGTTTCAGGTCCACTGACCTTTTGTCAGATAACATGTATAATAATTTGTGTATAATACATAACAATATATGATAACATTTCTGAACAGGTTGACTTGAAAAAGAAAATCTATGTGAGCTGGTCGCCTTGGAACTGGGGGCTCAGGTTAAGTCTTATTGAAGTGCACGGGGCAGTTTCCACACCCAGATGCAATTAAATAATAGCTTTCTTTGTGATGCATTGGCTTCCAGATTCTGAGATTACTGAAAGAGAAACCCTGCATGAGAAGGAAGGAGAGTCTCAGAGAGGCAGATAGGGAAAAGACATTGTTCTGAGCAGTAGGGAAATGGGTCTTCTCTGTAGTCATCGGGGAAAATTAAGATGGGAGCTCATTCACTGTTTAAAGAAATGGAACATGTGGAGATTTCAGGACCTTGGAAAATTCATCTTGTGTGGTTAGGTGAAAGATTTTCTGGTATGGACCTTACTCCTAGAATTTAGTTCAGGGATTCCCAATGGAAGAAAGAAAATGATCTTTGGCTCAGCAAAATGCGAGGAAGCAAGGCTGTTGGAAGTCTTGAGTAACTTTGGATTAGGTCTTGTAAAGATTCTATCTAGGTGGAGAATGTGGAATAGTGTGTCAATGTGGTATGGGGTTTTCACTTGTTTTATGAGGTTAAAGGGGAAGTATCTATTGTGTATTAGTAGTGCACTAAATAATGGGCTGGATTTCCCAAGGAGTGACAATCACACTCTAGGATCACCCACCTTCTTTCATACAAACTAAAGAGGGCTCCTTCAGAAATGAAGAGCCATATTTTCATTCTGATAGGTCTCTGGTAGTGCAGAACAGTCTGGGGAAGGCATACTATGCCCACTTCACTCAAATTTACAACAATCAGTTGCACTATTCTGTGCTTTAAAGGTCCAGCATCACAAGCACCCATTTTGACAGCTCCTGTAAAAGGTTAAGTATGTAAGGTAAGTGTGAGGTTAGGATCCTAGGAGGATAGACTGCCAGCTTCGTACAGATTAGGGTGTGAGCTCTGTAGGGTGCCAGGTGAGTAAGGGTAAGTCCCAGTGTCAGCTCCTGTGAGTATTGATGGATGGATTGTAGCTGGGGATGAGGGAAATCAGGTCTGGTGGTAGAGGTTTCAATGTTGTAGGCAGACAGATGTGTGTCAGGTCACAAGGGTCAAATAGTGTGGTTGTTGGATCTGGTAGAGGGTCAGGTCATTGGACAAAATGAGTACTGGGTCAGTTTCTTGGGGAGGTGTAAGTGTCTTAGGATGGGGATGTGGAGAGGTGTAGTTGTGTGTGTGTGTGGTAAGTTGGGGAATTGATTAATACTCAGTTCGGTATGTATTTGATAGTCTAACTTTTCCTGAGTAGGTATTTACTTAATTGTACTGGAACCATTCAAACTTTCTGATTAAAATGGAGATTTTTAGTGGGTTCTTTGTGGAGGGGAATTTTCAGTTTCCAGTCAATTCCTTCAAAATCTGTTACATCAGGGATTCCACAGGTCTCCATACGCAACTCCCTTCTACAGTGCAGAAAAACTACCTACCCGTTGGAATATCCGTGTTAATGTTTAGTCACAGTGGATTTTTTGTTTGTTTATTGTAGTGAGTATTAAACATGACATTTTGTGGTCCTTTGAGTCAGTCATTGGCAATGAAAGTCATTGTAAATGTTATTACTTTAAATTAGGATCGTAACAGTGTAGAATTGGCTCAGGGTATTAAGTGATTACTTCAGTGTAATCAAATCCTTTCATTATTGTTCAATGTTAAGTCATTCAAACATTATTTAATCATCAGCTTCCAAAAATAAACTAATAGATATTAAGATTCTCAAATGAGAAAAAAGTTCTCAAAATCATGCCCATGTGAACAAGTGAACAAGATGATGAATAATCTTAGTGTGACTCACAAACTATATCTGGTAAAGATATGAACTTTGCACCTTGCCAGTAAAGTGCTAGCCAGGCAAAACCTTGTAACTGATTTAAACAATCTATTTTGTTGATCACATCAGCATCCAAATGTTTTCTGATTAATATTGGCTTTCAGGTTGTTCCAATAGATTATATGAAATGAAGCAAACTAATGTTTTTTTCTCAGATGCGTCTCCATTACTGTAAGTTTGCCAGCAGCTGAGTACTCACCAAGGAGCCTGTGAGGTTGCGGCAGAGGAGCAGAATTAGGGTTGTTGAGTGGATCATGCCTGCACTTGATTTCTTTTAATGTGGGATGATCATTGTATACAGACAATCTCTCTGTCCCAGTATTAGAGTGGGGCCTTGGTCTAATTGCAAGGGCTTTGCAAGACAAATGGAGGCTGGGCTATGATGTGATTCATTAATGGATTCTGTACACGATCATGTGCAGAGATATATATTAACTCTGTGCTGAAGCTGAAAAAGAAAACACAGTATCAGACATAGGCTAAAGAGCAAGTCTGGCAGGAGACTGCTGTTTGTCCTATCTCTAGTTACTCACTAGTTAGGGGCACAGACAGGCATTTCTGTGGCCGTGTTCGAGACTCCAAAATGGTGTATTGTCTCCTTGGTGCCAGGGTCAAGGACATCTCTGAATGGTTGCATGAAATTCTTAAGGCGGTTGGGGGCGGTGAGTGGCCAGAGGTTGTTATGCACATTAATACCATCAACATCGATGGAAAGAGGGATGAGGTCCTGTGGCATGGGTACAGGGAATTAGGAAAGAGGCCAAAAAGCAAGACCTCGAGGGTAATAATCTCTGGGTTACTACCAGTGCCACGTGCTAGTGAGGCAAGGAATAGATAGATAGGATAGATGAATGTGTGGCTAAGGAGCTGGAGCAGGAGGCAGGGTTTCAGGTTTTTGGATCATTGGGACCTCTTCTGGGGCAGGGTTAACTTGTACAAGAGGGACGGTTGCAACTAAACTGGAGGGGAACCTATATCCTTGCCTGCAGGTTCACTTGTGCTACTTGAGAGGGCTTAAACTAGAGTGACAGGGGGCTGGGAACGAGAGCAGCAGCTCAGCAAATGGAGGGATTGAGAGGAAGATATATGTTAGGACCAGTAAATCAAAAAGAAAGGACAGTCGGACAGGTAAATGAACATGATGGTACAAATGAGCTGAATTGTGTTTATTTCAACACAAGGAGTATTATAGGTAAGGCAGATGAGATTAGACCCTGGATCAGTACATAGGACTATGATGTTGTGACCATTACAGAGACTTGATTGAGAAAGGAATGGGACTGACTGGTCAAAGTTCCAGGGTTTCGTTGTTTTAGATGAGATAGACAGGAAGGTAAAATTGGAGGAGCTGTATTACTAATCAGGGAGAATGTTACATCTGCACTCAGAGAGGACTTACTGGAGGGCTCATCCACTGACGGAACATGGGTAGAACTCAACAATAAGATGGGTACAATCACTCTGATAGGACTATACTACAGAGCCCTCAACAGCCACTGAGACGTCAAGGAACAAATGTGTTGACAGATTTCGGAAAGATGCAATAAAAAAGAGTTCTCATAGTGGGTGACTTTAACTTCCCCAGTTTTGACTGGGACTTCCTTAAAGCAAGAGGTTTAGATGGGACAGTATTTGTTAAGTGTGTCCTACAGAGTTTCTTGAAGTAGTATGTGGGTAGTCCAACTAGAGCAGGGGCCATACTGGACCTTGTATTGGCTAATGAGCCTGGCCAGGTGACTGACCTTTCACTGGGAGAGCATTTTGGAAACAGTGATCAAAACTCCTTAAATTTTAAGACAGCTATGAATAAGGATTAGTCAGGAACTTGTGGCAAGGTACTAAATTAGGGAGGGCAAGTTAAATCAGTAGTAGGTAGGAGCTAGGAAGTGTTAATTGGGAGGAGCTGTTATCAGGCAAGCCCACATTTGACATGTGGGAGTTGTTTAAAGACCTGCTGATCAGAGTTCAGGACCAGCATGTTTCAGTAAGGAACAAGGACAAGGATAACAAGGTAAGGGGCCCTTAGATAATGAAAGAGGTTATGAATTTAGTCAATAGGTAAAAAGAAGCATATGTAAGGTTTAAAAATCTAAAACTGGACAGGGTCATGGAGAATATAAAGAAAGCAGGGAAGAACTCAAGCAAGGAATTAGGACAGCAAGAAGGAGCCATGAAGTGACCTTGGCAATTAGGGTTAAAGACAATTCCAAGGCATTTTATACATACATTAAAAAAACAAGACAATAACAATGGAGAAGGTAGAACCACCTCATGGATAAAAGAGGGAACTTGTGCTTGAAGGCAGAGGATGTGGGTGAGATCTTAAAAGAGTACTTTATGTCAGTATTCTCTCAGGACAAGGATAGTGTGATTTGTGTGGAGGCTATTACTATGCTACAACATATTGAGATCAAGAAAGAAATGGTGCTGAGTCTCTGGCAGAGCATTAAGGTGAATAAGTCCCCAGAGCTCCATGGTACATGGATAGGTACATGGATGGGTGCTTCAGCTAGGACAAATGTTTGGCACAAAATCATGGGCTGAAGGGCCTGTTCTGTGCTGTATTGTTCTATGTTCTATGTTCTATGTTCTATGTTTCTATCACAGGTTATTGATAAAGGCAAGAGAGGAGATTGCTGGGGCCTTGACCATGATCCTTGTATTCTTATTAACCTCTGGAGAGGTCCCGGAGGACTGACAAGTAACTAATGTTGTTCCTCTGTTCAAGAAGGGAAATTGGAATAATCCAGAAAACTATAGACTGGTGAGTTTCACATCGGTGATTAGAAGTTTTTGGAGAGAATTCTTAGGAATAGGATTTACGTGCATTTGGAAAAACATGGCCTAATTAGGGACAGGCTGCATGGCTTGTCTTACTAACTTGATTGAATTTTTTGAGGAGGTGACAACGGTGGTCAATGAGGGTAGAGCAGTGATGTTGTCTACTTGGATTTTAGTCAGGCTTTGACAATGTCCTTCATAGTAGGGTCATCCAGAAAATTAAGATGCATGGGATCCACAGTAATTTGGCTCCATGGATTCAGAATTGGCTTGCCCATAGAGGGCAGAAGATAGTGGTGGAAGGTCATTTTTCAGACTGGAGGTCCGTGACTATTGGTGTTCTGCAGGGATCCCTGCTGTTTGTGGTAGGTGAAAATGTAGATGTGTGGGTTAGTAGGTTTGCAGACAATACAAAGTTCGGTGGAGTTGTGGATGATGTAGAAGGTTGTCAAAGGATACTACAGGATATAGATCAGTTGTAGGTATGGGCAGAGAAATAGTAGGTGAAGTTTAATCCATGTAAGTGTGAGGTACTGCACTTCGGGAGATCAAATGTAAAGAAAAGTATACTGTTAATGGCATGACCCTTGAATAACATTGATGAACAGAAGGATCTCAGGGTTCAAGTCCATATCATCCTGAGAGTAGCCACGCAAGTAGATAGGGTGGTGAAGAAGGCATATGGCATGCTTACCTTTCTTGGTTGGGAAATTGAGTACAAGAGTCAGGATGTCATATTCCAGATTTTTCAGACTTTGGATGGCCACACTTAGAGTAGTGCATTCATTTCTGATTGCTACATTACAGGGAGGATGTGGAGGCTTTGGAGAGGGTGCAGAAGAGCTTATAAGGATGCTGACTGAATTAGAGGGTACGAGCTATAAGAAGAGGCTAGAAAAACTTGGGTTGTTCTCTTTGGAGGGATAGAGGCTGAGGGAAGACTTGATGGAAGTCTATAAAATTATGATGTGCATAGATAGGGGTTGACAGTCAAAATTCTTCTTTCCCAGAATTGAAATGTCTAATACTAAGGGCATGCATTTAAGGTGAGATGGAGAAAGTTCAAAGAAGATGTGAGGGGCAACTTTTTTACACAGAGAATAGTAGGAGTGTGGAATGTGCTGCTAGGGGTGGTGGTGGAGGCAGATATGATGGAGGCATTTAAGGACCAAGAGCAGGTAAAAGGGATTATTTTCATTTGGCATAATGTTCAGCGCAACATTGTGGGCTAAAGGATTTGGTGAACAAGTTGGGTGCTCTGTGGTCAATGGAAATTGTGGAAATCTTATCACACTGAAGCATTCACCCTGGCTTTTCTGGGGGAAAGAATTGCAGAGTGGGTCTTGCTTAATTCTGGAAGTCAACTCAGGGATTTTCAGCAGACTGATGAACATGACTTCTGATGGACACTGGGTATATCAACAAAGTAAGGTAGCAGAAACAAACTGTAGGAGGTGTTGAGTAACTGGTTCTTGTTAAATGTGTAGAGTGTGATATTATGTTTAACATAGCATGGAGAATTTGGATGTGTTATGAATTAAAAAAGGAAATATCTTTCCCGTAGTCATATTCATTACAGTGGGGAAGAGAGGTGGGTGGCAGCAAATTGACACAAGTGTTATAAACATGTCACAGGGGATTAGCGAGAAAGACTGAATTGAGGTTGTACAAGGTAGTCAGTGTCATCCAGAACAAAAATATCTACTTGATGTCGAGAAGGCACCTAGTTTTGAAGCCAATCTTGAAAGATGATGGAGATCTACGTTTTACCACATTGCAGGTTGGAGAAAAAAAACCAAAAATGATTTTGGACAGAAGCAGAGTCTTACATTTTTAAATGAAAGTGAAGTACTGTAAATATAGATGATCCTAAATGAAAATAAGGAGAAACTCAGCCAATCTAGAATAATCTGTACAGAAAGCAACAAAATTGATATTTTAGGGCCAACATGACTGTTCCATGGAATCCAAACTCTTACATGAGTCCTCGCTGACAATACGGTCTTGCCAATACAGTTGATTGACAGTAACCAGTGTCTCATTGCTGGGATGTTGGCCTGAGAGAGGCCACTAATGTAAGAGTTCCCATCCCACACTTAGATTTGCATGATTTTGCAGAGGCATCACTATGGTGTCTCAGTGGTTAGTACTGCTGCCTCACAGCACCAGGGACCTGGGTTCGATTCCAGCCTCAGGTGGCTGTCTGTGTAGAGTTTGCCCATTCTCCCTTTGTCTGTGTGGGTTTTCTCCACGTGCTTCAGTTTCCTCCCACAATCCAAAGATGTGTAGGTTAGATGAATTGGCTATGCTAAATTACCCATAGTGTTCAGGGATATGTACATTAGGTGCAATAGTCAGGGTAGGGGAGTGGGTTTGGGTGGGTTACTCTTCAGAGAGTTGGTGTGGACTTGTTGGGCCTAATGGCCTGTTTCTACTCTGTAGTGATTCTATGGTTTCTCAAGGGATTTGAGACATTTGCTGCACTTTGTGTTTTTGATGAATACAGGAGAATAGCTAACACTGCTGTGCTGTAGACAAGCTTGATGCCAAGTTTAAGGTTTTATTTTAATTAAATGCCCAGTTCCCAACATTAGGAGGTTTCACTTGGCCCCTCATGATGTCCAGTGTTTCTGGGTCAGGAGGTGTTTATTTTGTCCCTCGTCTTGATTCTGTTTATGGCCATCCACTCACACGTCATCTTCAGAAGAGGAGTCACTGGTATGTCTTTCAGACAACTGTCTCTTTCCCTTCTGCTGCTGGCCTGTGGTAGTCCTCTGTAATTAAAGGGTTTTCAGCACTACTAGGCACACACTTCCCCATTTGTACACTGTTTCCTCCTCCTGCATTCACTTTATTTTCTCAGGTAGAGGTTCAGTCGATTCATTTTGTTCTTCACTGGAAATTAATACCTCACTTGAATGAAAAGCTCTCTCTACCTTGCGTCTTGCTCTCTCTATTTTGCTCCTGTCCCTGGAGGTCAAACCAAGTTTTAAAAATTGCGAAGATTACTAAGATCTCCGGATGCTGCTGCATATCAAGCATAAGGAGGCACTGTGTTGGGGGCACAACAATGATATGCCAAATTATTCAGCCTTGTGTGATTACACAAAATCAGCTTAATATATTGTCGATCTCCTGAAGAGCAGCATGTGCGATAATATCAACGATAATATGGAAGATTATTTTATGTTTGGACAATGAACTAGTAAAATCTTTGTCACTCAATGGAAAAAGACATGCTATCACATTTGGACAGCTGTTTTTGTAGTGGCACATGTGACCATTAAACCTTTGACTTCCTGGAATGTGCTTGGACCATTAAGAATGCCTAGCTAAATGACCCACAGCAAGTTGGTTGATTGATGATTCCTTCCTCTTTCTGTAAGTCTTCCCTTACTTCTGACTGTTTTGTCAGTTGTTTTATTGGAGGGTGGTGTCTTACTGTCTTTTTGGCGTCCTCTGCTTGTATTGCCTGCCCCCACCACCGTCTTGAGCATGCCTTGTAGAGGTGACCTGCTTCCCCACAAAGGCTGATATTTTGGTCTCTTTGTAGTCCTTAGTCAGATGCCCCTTCTGTTCCTAAAGGTCCTGCAGAGGGTCACTTTTCAGTCTGCTACCAGGTGCCCTGACTTTCCACGGGTTCAGCACACTTTAGGCTGATCCTCATATGCCCCTCGCCTCCCTCCCATCACAAAGCTGGAGAACAGGTGGAGAAAGTGCCCAATGGCTAACATTCCTCCTTCAACTTGGAGCACCAAAAAACAGCCCCTAGTGACCATTTGGTATTCCCTTCCTGTGGATAAGCAACCTCTTTCACTTCCCTGCCGAAAGAAAGTCACTGGATTGTTGTGAGATGATAGCAATATTTTATAGTTTGCTAGTTAGAGACAACATAGAAGAGACAACCCCATGTTCCAACTCACAAAAGACAAGGGGACAATGCTACAGCACATTACAGTAAGAATAATGCCTATATATTCTTGCATTCGGAAAACCAACAGAAAGTTTCACTTCAGTATTGTAACTGGTAGATTAATGAAAACCCAACTTATTTGACAACTAACAATGGGGTTCAGGGGAGTTGGGAAAGAAGAAATAGGAAGAAGAAATCAAACTACTTAGTTTGTGCCCCTAGCTAAAGAAAACTGGGCAACTTCAGTTAAATGCTGAAAATGTGTTGCTGGAAAAGCGCAGCAGGTCAGGCAGCATCCAGGGAACAGGAGAATCGACGTTTCGGGCATAAACCCTTCTTCAGGAATGGCTTATGCCCGAAACGTCGATTCTCCTGTTCCGTGGATGCTGCCTGACCTGCTGCGCTTTTCCAGCAACACATTTTCAGCTCTGATCTCCAGCATCTGCAGACCTCACTTTCTCCTCAACTTCAGTTAAATGTTTGTTGAGGGTTTGGAATTCTTTCCAAGTTGCAGAAAGGTTCACGCACAGATCTCAAGGGGAGAGAAATGAAATGGTCAGTCTCATATGCATCTTTCAATAGTGCTGTGTGCAGGATGCAACATACTATCATCAATCAACCAACTTGCTGTGGGTCATTTAGCTAGGCATTCTTAATGGTCCAAGCACATTCCAGGAAGTCAAAGGTTTAATGGTCACATGTGCCACTACAAAAACAGCTGTCCAAATGTGATAGCATGTCTTTTTCCATTGAGTGACAAAGATTTTACTAGTTCATTGTCCAAACATAAAATAATCTTCCATATTATCGTTGATATTATCGCACATGCTGCTCTTCAGGAGATCGACAATATATTAAGCTGATTTTGTGTAATCACACAAGGCTGAATAATTTGGCATATCATTGTTGTGCCCCCAACACAGTGCCTCCTTATGCTTGATATGCAGCAGCATCCGGAGATCTTAGTAATCTTCGCAATTTTTAAAACTTGGTTTGACCTCCAGGGACAGGAGCAAAATAGAGAGAGCAAGACGCAAGGTAGAGAGAGCTTTTCATTCAAGTGAGGTATTAATTTCCAGTGAAGAACAAAATGGATGGAGTTGGTTCCTGTATCAGCTGGTGAAGACAGAGAATGAGCAAGACATTTTCTTGACTCAGAAGTTTAGCTCATAAAGTGATTGAGTACTGGCTGCTATCTTATAGTACCTTATAGATTGGGTCATGATGCTGATCTTAAAGTCATCTGATCCAAAGAAAAAAAAAGATGATTCTCCACATCATGTGTAATTAAACTAAAGGGAAAGCTGGATAGTCTGTTCCATGAGATGGATGAAAAGAAGAAATGATTGGCAAAGTTACAAAGCCTACAGATTGGATTAGTTCCATTGTCGTGGGACAGAAGGAAGTGGATGAGTATGAATTTGTCTGCACACTAAATGATCTGAACTAAACAATAACAAGGAATCACTATCTCTTTCAAAGCTGGGAGATATCATGCTATTATTTACTTGGAGAAAAGGTTCTCACTGATCTCAATGCCAGGAATGGTTACTGGTATGTGAAGCATGATGACAAATCCTTCCTGTTCCATCATTCAATATCTGTTTGGATGCCACAAATTCATGTATCTGCCCTTCATTCTTGAAATGAGTTAGGATATCTTCCAGTACAGCAAATTATATAAATGTATAAGGGATGCAAAAGAGCAGTGATATCCAAGTCCGTGGTGAAAATGGAACAGATCAGGATCACAGCACATGAACTCAAGAAGAAAATAGGAAAGCTTATCTAACTTTAAGGCAGACAAATACACTGTGACTTTCAGTTCACTGCAATAGCCAATTGACAGAGTCAACCTGCGTCCTAAAAAATTCATAGCTAACTGAGATGAAAGCTCCAAGAGGCAAAGAGGTTTCCTTGGCTTGATCCAGTTGGTGAGCTCTTTTACACCTCACTTTTAAGAACACACAGCAAACCTACAAGAGCTAATGGAAGAAAATGATGAGCACCAGTAGTCAGAGACATATGAGATGAGTTTGAACAAATGTAAAGAAGAATGCAAAGACACAGGTCTGTCATAATTCAATTCAGCAAAACCCTTCACTTGGTAAGGAGACATTTTCACAATGTATCTGGCAGCAATTCTGGTATAAATCGAAGGACAATTGCAAAGATAATTTTTAAAAAAATAATAATAATTAAATAATTACAACCTCAGTGGAAACCAATACTTTTTGCTTAAAAATTAGATGTAATTGGAAATGCCAATTTTTATAAAGCCTGAAGATGTCATTGCTAAAGATTAACATTTTACTGTGTAAGAGCAAACAAAGCAAACACTGAGCACAACACACCATGAGCAGCGAGCCCTAGTCCAGTTTATGGGCTATAAGATTAGCAATGCGAGGACTGGAACAGTGCAAGCAGCAAGGAAGTCGACGTTTCCGGCAAAAGCCCTTCATCAGGAATGAAGGCAGGGAGCCTCCAGGGTGGAGAGATTAATTGGGGGAGGGGGGGGGGGCAGAACTAGTGAAGTCCACATTGATGCCATGGGGTTGACGTGTTCCAAGGCGGAAGATGAGGCGTTCTTCCTCCAGGCGTCGGGTGATGAGGGAGTGGTGGTGAAGGAGGCCCAGGACCTGCATGTCCTCGGCAGAGTGGGAGGGGGAGTTGAAATGTTGGGCCACGGGGCAGTGGGTTTGATTGTGTGGGTGTCTTGGAGATGTTCCCTAAAGTGCTCTGCGAGAAGGGGCCCAGTCTCCCCAGTGTAAAGGAGACCGCATCGAGAGCAATGGATACAATAAATGACATTGGTGGATGTGCAGGTGAAACTTTGATGGATGTGGAAGGCTCCTTTGGGGCCTTGGATGGAAGTGAGAGGGGAGGTGTGGGCCCAGATTTTACAATTCCTGTGGTGGCACAGGAAGGTGCTAGGAGGGGAGGGTGGGTTGTTGGGTCGGGTGTGGCCCTGGAACCGTGCAAACAGCGAGCCCTGGAACAGTGCGGGCTGCGAGCCCTGGAACAGTGTGGGATGCCAGCCCTGGAACAGTGTGGGCTGCATGCCCAAGAACAGCATAGGGAAACAGCCCTAGAGCAGTGTGCACACAACAAGTCAAGCTGTGAGCCCTGGAACAGTGCAGGCTGCGAGTCCTGGAACAGTGCGGACTGCGAGTCCTGGAACAGTGCGGACTGCGAGTCCTGGAACAGTGTGGACTGCGAGTCCTGGAACAGTGTGGACTGCGAGTCCTGGAACAGTGCAGGCAGTGAGCCCTGGAACAGTGTGGGCTGTGAGCACTGGAACTGTGCAAGCAGTGAGCCCTGGAACCGTGCAAACAGCGAGCCCTGGAACAGTGCAAGCAGAGAGCCCTGCACAGTGCAAGCAGCGAGCCCTGGAACAGTGTGGGCTGCATGCCTGAGAGCAGCATGGGGAAGCAGCCCTATAGCAGTGCGCACACAACAAGTCCGGGACAGAGATCAGAGTGGAGGCTGTGGACTGGGACTGGCACGGCTGGTCAGATCATGTGTGGAAGCCCTGTGCTGAGCTGTTATACTGTAATGTCTATTTGAAATTTCCTACATTACTTTAATATCAATCCTTAATGATGTCCTTTTTCTTAAGCTTACTTTTCAACTTTGCAAAGTAATGCATTTACTTTTCTTCCTCTGCTGTATCCAAGAATTGTACCTAGGCACCTGTACCCTCAGATGTACCATACGAAGGCAGAAGTTGTAAAAGCTTTTCACTGTACTTCTACAATGGAACACATGTGACACTAAAAAGATATTCTATATACAGTATTCTAACAAAATAATATGTTTTGTGGTGCTACCATCATGTTGAATGGAATAGATTTCAAACAGATCAACAACTCAAAACTGGGCATCTTTGAGGTACCAATTTGAGTCGAATTGTATAAAACCATAAGCACAACTTCTTGGCCCACTTGACCATGACCATCAAGATGATTAACCTGGTTCAACAATAAATACAGAAGAGCAAAGTGTCACCAGCATAATGCAAACATAAAAATTTGGTGTAAACCTGGTGAAGCAGAAGCAGCATAAAAGAATCAAGGCTAAGCAATCTCACAACCGACAGATCAGATATAAGCTCAGCAGTGCTGTCATATCCATTTGTGAATGGTGTTTGACAACTAAATAGCCAATGGGAGAAAACTCCACAAATACCCCATCCTCAATACTGTGTGTGCATGCTTGTGTGCGTGTGTGTGGGTGGGTGGTTGGGGATGAAAGAGTACATCCCTACAATTGACAAAGGTAAAACATTTGCAACAACCTCTGAGATCCTGAGCAGTATAAAATGTTAGTCCCAATCAATTTGGTTCATTCCATGTAATCTCTAGAAATGGCTGAAGGCATTGCAAACTGTAAAGATGCTGACAACATTCCAGTGTTCGTACTGAAGTTTTTGTATTCTTGAATTATCTATACCTGAAGTTTTTGTATTCTTGAATTATCTATACCCTTTTTGAAACCATTTTAATAAAGCTACATCACTGATAAATATCTGACAATGTGAAAGTTGCCTAGATATGTCTTATCTCCAAAAAGCGTACAAATCTAACTGTGCCACTTATCACCCCATCAGTCTACACTCAATACTCAGTAAAATGATGGAAGGTGTTATCAACAATATTAGATTAGATTAGATTAGATTACTTACAGTGTGGAAACAGGCCCTTCGGCCCAACAAG
>NC_057711.1:100770548-100842477 GCF_004010195.1 Chiloscyllium plagiosum | reverse complement strand
GGGTCTCTGGCGCTGTGAGGCAGCAGTGCTAACCACTGTGCCACCGTGCCGCCCACTATGCCACCATGCCGCCCACTGTGCCACCGTGCCGCTTAATATTACTTAATATTATTAAGTACCACTTTCCTCAGCAATTATATGCATACTAATGCTCAGTTTAGGTTCCACCAGGTCACTCAGCTCCTAACCTCATAGTTTTGGATCCAAGTGTTGCCAGCACTTCTAATGTCGTGGCTGTGTCCATCTATCATGAGGGACTCACTGCCATTAATTCTTCTTATTGTTATTGGTCTAAATTACTGCTATCATGTGGGGAAGTATGCCTACATGAAATCTTCTGCAGAGGATAGGCTAACTATTGGTAAACAATAAAGTTGAATTGCATGTTAATACATAGCTAGTTATGTTACACTCAAGATAAATGAAACTCCATGGTAAGACTTCAGGCTAGACTTGAGAATAAGTAGATTACTGCGACTAAAATATTCTCACATGAATTTGGTGTACACGATGTGGAGGGCGGATGTTGGTCTGGGGTGGACAAACGATCCAGGTCTTTTTCAATATAGAATTTCATTTACATCACACTGTAAACTTTGGCTATAAGTTCTGAGTCTTACGGTCTTATATTCCACAATCACCTGATGAAAGAGCTGCACTCCAAAAGCTAGTGCTTCCAAATAAACCTGTTGGACTATAACCTGGTGTTGTGTGATTTTTAACTTTGTAACTCCGGTCCAACACCAGCATCTCCAAATCATGACATCAGAAGTGCACATTGTGCAAGATAAAGTATTTATGGTAGATCATAGGAAGAGATAGACAAGAAATGAGATCCTACAGATAAAAAAAGACAGTCAATGAAATTTAAACTCTTTAGGAAAAGTCAAACAAATTGGGGAGTTAATCCCAAATCTGTTTACAATTACTCAACCTCCCCAAGAGATTTTGAGAAAAGGTCGATGACATTGGATTCTGGAGCAGACCACAACATTTCACAACCAAAAAAAAAATACTTTTGCCAGATGTGTGAGATAACTACTGAAATAATTCCACAGAGGTCAGTATCCTGTCACCAAGTTACTGTTTATTTACACTTGGAAAGTCCGTGATACTGATCCAGCTCCCTCAGAGCCAGCTCTCAGAGCGACAGGATGTCCTACATTCCTGCCTACATCTGTCAGCTAGGGCTCCCAGATTGGACCAGATTAACTGCCCCAATCAGGAACCTCATTTTATGAAGTCCACCTGGCAATGATAATAATCACTACATACCTCCCCCTCTGAGTCCGAGGACATATGCCATTTCTTTACTGCCTCTGATATGGATGGCGTGAAACACATGGTAGCTTGCCTCTTGCACCCGAAGCATCTCGGAAGAAATTAATTATCTTCCCAAGGCAGCAAAGGCATCAATGTCACAACATCATCTATGTCCATCTCAAATTCTGAGGTGTCTTCAATATTTGAGGGACAGGGAGAATTTGACTGTCCTAAGGAACTGGGTATGCTTTGCTCCCAACCTGTTTGCAAATTTGCAGCTTTCATATGGTCCACATGCTTGTTCAGGGCCATTGCACCTAGTCAAACATTATACATCACTGATGTTGACCTCAGGTTGACCATACATCTTACACATACAGGGCCATTCCCGTGGTTCCTACACCAAACTTTGTCCCCTGAAGTAAACTGTTTCTCTCGATTAGCAGAATCATGTTTCCTTCACTGGCATTCCTGATGCCATTTCACCCTAACCCCAGATCCAGGAAGACCTCATTTAACCTGGTGCAAAGTGTTCTCTCCATTAGCAACTCTGCTGGAGCGATACTTGTAGTTGCATGAGGAGTGCAAAGAGAAACCAGGACAGCTTGGTGTCTAGTGAAGTTGTAGGCTGATTCTTTAAGCCTGTCTTAAAAGTTTGGACTGCTCTTTCTACCAGATAATTGCTAATTTGATGGTAGGGAGCAGTCCTTATATGTTAAATGCCAGCAGGTACAGTTAAAATGTTTAAAAGATATTTGGATAAGTCAAGAAATAGGAAAGGTGTGCAGAGATATGGGCCAAACGCACATAGATGTGATTAGTTTAGTTTGGGAACGTGGTCAGCGTGGACATTTTGAACCAAAGGGTCTGTTTCCATGCTGTTTGATTCTATGACTCTATGAAATACTCAAATTCCCTTCTGATAACTGATGGCTTGGCAACGGCTACCAACACTTTCAGGAGTCTGTGTATTTCAAAAGATGAACGCAGCTTTTCTATCATCATGACTCAGACCATTGACCCCATTAAAGGACCCGCATAATAGATGTGTAATTGAATCCAGGATTTACTTAGGCAATCCCATGGCTGTGGGGAGCTGCTGGTGGTAAGTTTTGTCCTTGTTGGCACTTTGGGCAATGCTCCACCATTATGGCTATGTTTGCATCCAATTCTGGCTACCAGACATACTTCTCGCCAACGTCTTCATTTTGGAAACCCTGGTGGTGATCATGCAGTATCTGGTGACAACTTTTGCTCGGGACAAACACTTCCATAATAATATGCTGCCCTCTACAGTACTGTGACCCTGTCTCTCCGGTCCAATTTTGCTTTCCTTTGATTTCCTGCATCACCACCAGCTATTTCAGTTTATCCAGGACCAGATCTTTCTGCGTCCAAAGTCTGATATTGTCAGCTGTGATTGGAAGAGTGTTCAGAAAATTTTGAACCATTACATACTCTTCCAGTGGTGGTGCCCTTGATGGTAAATCTACGAGTGTGCGGTGGCTCAATGCATCCATGTTTACTGCTTGGCTTCCTGGAAGGTGTTCCAACTTTTAATTATACGCACATAGTATTAGAGCCCACTGTTGAATTCAGCCTGAAGCTGTGGGCGGTACTGCCTAGTCCTTGTTAAGTAGACCTAGCAGGGGACTCGTCACAAATTTATCCCTGTAAAGACATTGGAGGAACTTTCTGATTCCAAACATGATTGCCAAAATGATTGTTAAACCTTCCTTCTCTATCTGGGCATATTTATGCTCTGCATTAGCCAAAGTCCTGGATGCATTTTCTATTGGGTGTTCCTCTCCATTGGGCCACACATGAGTTAATATTACCTGATGCTATTGGGAAGGTATCACATAACAATACCAAATCCCAATTGGGATCATACCGTGCCAAAACCTTCATGTATAATAGCTGTTTTTTCAATTCTCTGAAAGTGATATCTTGACTGTGCGACCATTTCCAAGGCTGACAATTTTTAAGAGTTGATGCAAAGGTGCCAAGAAGGAGGCCAGGTTTTGTATGAACTTTCTGTAATAATGCATCAGCCCAAAGGAAGATCTAAGCTCCAGTACAAATGATCACTTTCCCTTTATCTTCCAAAGGGTGTAATTCTTCTAAATATCTGTCTTATTAACTCTGGAGCACAAGTACATCACTTGGGGTGCCTGGAACACATATCATTCCCTTCTAAGACATACACCCTCATGGGAGAAACATCTAAGGACTATGTCAAAGTTTGTGAAGTGCTCCTTATTGGTCTTTCCCTCTATTAGATGTCAGCACATCATCTAGATAAAGACTCCAGGGTCGACCTTGTAAAATATGATTTGATTTGATTTATTGTCATGTGTACCTAAGTACAGTGAAAAGCTTTGTTTACGTGCGTGTTCAGATCATAGTGTAATGTTAAAAAATTAAATTGTACTATCTCTCTGGACATTAATGTAATGTTAAAGTGCTAAACTGTACGTCTTTCTCCAAGAAGTGCAACATCCTGGAAGTGGATGGGGGCGACATTCTGTCTCCCAGACAGTATGCAGGAATGTGGATGACTATCCATTGTAATCCACACTCCGTTGGGGCAGCCATTTACTACTATTCTCTTGCTATTATCAAATTAAGCTATCATTCAGTCCCTTCCATTCAGAAATACTTTCATAGCTATTCCCAGCCAATCAAATTCATTTGCATGATCATCCCCCAATATTGAAACATATCACACCTACATTATCTTGGGGAATCATGGAGTCAGGAAATTGTTTGCATAATGATTCCCCAGGATTAGGGCATTTTAATTTACATTACCTCTGAGGATGACCTCATCCTACCACTGTACCTGGGATAACATGTGGTTGTGGGGGTGGAGTAGCCAGAGTACCTATGAGCATTACAAACTGACCTGTATAAAGGGGATGTGTTTCCTTTGTTCGGGGTCTCTAACTCGACTTTGCATGCCTTTTGGGGGGTGTGAGGTGGGAGTCAAAAGGATCACCTAGCTTGTACAGGCTTTAATAAACTTTAACAGTTTGCAGAAGTTGGTGTGCGAATTACTTCTCATGTGAAACCTCGGGATAAGAACCAAACAATAGTAAGCAAGGATATATAGATAATAGCGTGAAAAAAAAACTTAGAAAGAGGCATACAGATTACATTGCACAGTGCATGTGCTAGGTAAGATCAACATTAGCAAGATCAACATTATTTGAGGTTACACAGCCCATTCATCAATCTAATAACAGCAGGGAAGAAGCTGTTCTCGAAGCTGCTACTGAGTGTGTTCAAGCTTCTATGTCTTTTGCCTTATGGAAAAGGTTGCAGGAGAGCATTCTGGGATGGGATAAGGTTGGCAGCCTTTCCGCGGCAATGAGCTGTGTAAGTGGAGTACATGGATGGAAGGTTGGCTTCTGTGATGGTTTGGGCTGTGCACACAACCTTCTGTAATTTCTTACAGTTCTGGCAGGGCAGTTGCCATATCAGGCTGTTATGCACGAGATAGTATGCCTTCAATGGTGCACCTGTAAACGTTGGTCAGGGTCCTTGTATACATGCCAAATTTCCTGAACCACCTGAGGAAGAAGAAGCGTTGTTCTCTATCATCTGCTGAAAAATTGCACAGGCTGACAATACCCAAATATTGGTATAAACCCTTATGGGTATTAATTGTTGCTTCCTTCTGGGAATTCTCATCTAACCACAATTGCAAGTATGCATGGCTCAGTTTTGTGAAGGCAGGTCTCCTTCCAGCTTTGTGCATAAATCCTCTGAGGTATTGGGTATTTATCCAGCTGCAAAAAAAGCTGTTTACCATTCGTTTAAAAAACCCACAAATGTGAATCATCCTGTTGGGCTTCAGAATTGGTATAACTGGTGCTGCCCATTCTGCAAACCGCACTGATTTGATAATTCCATCACTTCCAGCATCCTGATTTCTGCCTTTCCTTTTGCCTATAAAGCAACTGGCACTGGGCAGGTCTTACAGAATCATGGACTTACTTCCTAGTCAACATGCAAGGTAGCCTGGGCTCTGTTGATAACCCTTAGACCTTCCTGAAAAGCTTCCAGGTATTTAATTAAGACTTCGCTCAGGTAGCCATTTTCTAACTGAAAAATATTGAGCCAATCTAGGTGAATCTTTCTCAACCAATTCCACTCCATCAACCTTGGGCCCCAGCTTTTTACTACAATCAGAAGTAACTGATTTTACTACAAACAGCTGTTTCTCATGACAGCTGAACTAAATTTGTACCATTAATCTGTAAAGGTTCCCCAGTGTAGGTTCTCAATCTAGCCGAGGTCGTGAGCAAATGTAAGTGTTCGAGTCCAGAATGAATTTTACTGATTCTGTAATCACTGGAATAGACTGCCTCTGTTCATGATATGTCCTAAGTGAGGCTGTGCAATTGCCTTCACTCAAGTGGTGTTCTCCAAGCTCTGCCGGGCTGGCAAGAGTGTCCACTTCCATCAAATACCCTGCATCTCATGTGCTCCACGTGCCACATTTTCATGATAAAGACAGTTGTAGTGCCTGTTTGAAGTCCAGTTGGGCTTCAGCTAGTAAGCTCTTCTGCACGGTAACATCATTAATCCCACATACCAAACTGTCTCTCAGCATCTCAGTAAGGGTTAAACCGAAATTGCATGCCTCTGTAGTTGTCTTCACCTAAACAAAAGTCCCAATACAGATTCTCCTGCTTCTGAAACTGCTGAGTAAAACCAATAGTGCCTCATAATTACAGAAGGGTTGGGGTCGTGATATTGCTTAACTAAAGCTATCAGCTCTTGAAAGGTTTTAGTATCTGGTGCTTCAGGGAAAATTAGTCTCCTATTAACCAAAAAAGCTGCAAGTCCACAAACTGTCAGGAGAAATACTCCTTGCTTTTCATTTGCCCTAATGTCATTTTCACAGAAAAAAAAACACATTTTCTCCACATATTGGGCACAGTCTTTGACAGCAGGATCGAATGAGTCAAGCTACCCAAATAACATCATGATGCCAGTAACATTTACCCAACTCAAAGATGACTGTTGCCAGTGAATTTCTTCAGGAGTGTCCCCTAGTGCTATCACCATTGAAATAAATCCACAGAGGCCAGTATCCTGTCATCAAGCCACCTTTATTTTCATGTGAAAAGTTTTTGATACAATGCCAGCTCCCTCCGAGCCAACTATCAGAGTGACAGGATGCCTGAGACTCCAGTTTTATCTGTCAGGCAGGCTTTCCTGATTGGAGCTGTTAATCTGTTCCAATCAGGGAACTCATATTCAATGATCTCCACTTGGCTGACTTCATTACTATCATGACAACTACAATCCCAGATTACCCATAATGGCTACAGATACACCTTCCACAAGATTAGGCATGGTCCACATTCAGGTGCAGGAATGATGGCATGAGGAAGACAGTCTCCCTCATCTAGGTTTCCAATGGAAACAGAACAACACAACACATTTTCTAATTGAAAAATGTTGAGCCAATCTAGGTGAATCTTTCTCAACCAATTTCACCCCATCAACCTTGAGCCCCAGCTTTTTACTACAATCAGTGGTAACTATTGAGAAAGAAACTTTAACAGTTACTTGGGGATACAAATGCTTCTCACATTATCTGATGGAATTAAAGTTTCAAGTGAAAACAGACCACAACTATGGGATTACATTATGAAATAGTCAAAATATTACCAACAATCCAGCAGTTCAGACTCATTATTATGACCATTTAACAGTCTAAGGCTCAACAACGACTCAGAATACAGAAGATTTAGTCCTATTCGAGGAAGTAGGAATATGTTTTGACAGGAATAATGAGTTCTTTTGTGCTCTCAGAGAGGAGGTTACAGGAAATTTGTGAAGATCAAAAGACAGGTGTTGAATGCACAAAATTTAGACAATTCTATCTAGACAGTCGGTTTAGATACAGGTAGACAGACAAGGTTTTGTGCAAATTTATGATAAATTTATGATCTACTGGTTTTTGATCATAGGCTGGTAATACCAAAATCCAAGTGAGAAGAAAATTGAAGAATAATTCAAGGCCAGCACTTAGGAATTACTGAGTGTGGGTTAATATGCAACATTTTCTATGGTGATGAGGCATCTTAAAAGAAACAGAGAATTACATACACATATGATTGTACTATATCCATGCCACCATTAGTCAACACTAACAGAGCTGTCATATCCTCTAGTCTCCCAGTTCTGCCTTGGAAAAGACTGGGACCAGATATTTTCAACTTTCAAAAGGAAAGCATACTTGATACTGGTGGATTATTATTCCAGGAGGATGGTCATTTCTAGACTTCACACAATCACAGTTGATTTGGTCATCAAAGCACCAAAGAAAATCTTTTCCCATATGAGATTGTTTCAGATAATGGTCTGCAATTTGTGCATGAACAGTTTAAGAAGTTCACAGCACAATCAGTAACATCATGTCACAAGTTCTTGTTCACATCCACAGGTCGATAGAAAAGCTGAGAAAGCTGTAATGACCATAAAATTGCTAAATGGTCAGCTACATTGGTTGGAATGGAGCTTTATTGAATCATGAACTGTTAAGTAATGGATACATGCCAGCAGAGCTGCTCCTGGACCAAAGGTTGAATGGAAAGTCTCAATTGCTACAGCAAAAACATTGGACCAAATATAATGTCTCAAGACCTTGAGTGAATGGAAGAAATTGAGAATGGTCACAAGAGGAAACAGCAAAACAGCAGCACAATTCTGCGCACAGACTGAAAACATTGTCAGTTTGAGGACGAGACAGAAAGTTTATATCATGTATAAGCAATCAGAAAGTGCCATTCTCAAAAGTAAATAAAACACACATATTCTTATGCTGTTTGTTTATCAGTAGAAAAGGAACGAAAAACATTGATTTTACTTGAATCAGTGAGAACAAGTGAGTATAATTATCTTGGAATTTAGGATAATGAGAACAGAGCTACATCAACTACATACTGAATGGTACTGATGGAATAATGGAATGATCCTCATTCAGCAAGCATATAAAGCAGATCAGGACGAGCAGGGAAGTGAATATTCTACCCAGACTTGACTTCTGATAATTGGACTTTGAGAGCAGGGAGAATGGATGGATGGTGAGAATGTAAAAGAATTGTTGAAATTATTTTAAAATGAAAGTTGGGAGAAACTTGGGGAGGGGTCAACAGATGTACTATGAATGGTATTCAAACAATATGATGATGTAAAATTAACATCGACAGTCAAATATTATCGATGCCCTGACAGAAGAGAGGAATGAAACAAGTAGAGATCTCAAATAGAAATTACATGACTGTGTAAATAAACAAGTTTGTTGGAACACTATATTATCAAGGCAAAGAACCCAATTGTCCAGACTTAATGAAAGGCAGAATCCATGAGGACTCAACATTGGATCACACCGACACCTTGGCGGCAGCTGCCCCAAGCTTTAGTGCCTCCCTCAACACGTAGTCCTGAACCTTGGAATGTGCCAGTCTGCAATACTCAGTCGGGGTCAACACCTTCAGCTGGAAGATCAACAGGTTTCGGACCGCCCAGAGAGCAACCTCCAGAGGTTGATGATCCTCCAGGCACAGTTGATGTTCGTCTCGGTGTGCAGCCCGGGGAACAGGCCTTAGAGCACGGAGTCCCGCGTCACAACGCTGCTCAGGACGAACCTCGACAAACACTACTACATTCCTCTCCAGACTTCTTCTGCATAGGCACATTTCAGAAGGAGGTGTGTGACAGTCTCATCCCCCCTGCAGCCGCTTTGAGGGCAGCGTGCGATGCGACTGAGAGTCCGGGCATGCATAAAGGATCTCACAGGCAGAGCCCTTCTCACCACCAGCCAAGCCATGTCTTGGTGCTTGTTGGAAAGTTCTGGCGATGAGGCATTCTGCCAAATGGCTTTGACAGTCTGCTCAGGGAACCGCTCGACAGGATCCGCCCTCTCCTTTTCCCGAAGGGTCTCAAAGACACTACGTGCTGACCACTTCCTGATGGACTTGTGGTCAAAGATGTTTTTCTTCATAAACTTCTCCACGAAGGACAGGTGACATGGAACGGTCCAACTACTCGGAGCGTTCCGCGGCAGGGAGGCCAGGCCTATCCTTTGCAACACCAGGGACAGGTAGAACCTCAGTACGTAGTGACACCTGGTGTTGGCGTACCAGGGATCCACGCACAGCTTGATGCAGCCACACACAAAGGTGGCCATCAGGGTGAGGGTGGCAGTGGGTGTGTCTTTTCCCCCGTTGCCCAGATATTTATACATCGAGTCCCTTTGGACCCGGTCCATCTTTGATCTCCATACAAACTGGAAGGTGGCCCGGGTGACTGCAGCAGCACAGGTTCTGTGAATAGGCCAGACCTGTGCCACGTATAACAGCAATCACAGTGCCTCACATCTAATGACCAGGTTTTTTCCCGCGATGGAGAGTGACTGTAGCTTCTATCTGCCTAGTTTCTGCCTCACTTTGCTGATACGCTCCTCCCAAGACTTTGGCGCACGTCCCAGCCCCCCTGAACTAAATACCCAGCACCTTCAAGTGGTTGGTCCTGATGGTGAAGAGGATCGAGGATTGGTTGGCCCAGTTCCCGAAGAGCATGGCCTCGCTCTTACCTCGGTTTACCTTGGCCCCCGAGGCCCATTCGAATTGGTCACATATGCACATGAGTCTGTGCACGGACAGCGGATCCGAGCAGAAAATGGCAAAGTCATCCATGTACAGGGAGGCCTTACCTGCAGGCCCCTCTGCCAGGAATAGTCACCCCTCTCAGGCTCGTATCCTTCCTGATGGACTCTATGCAAATGGCTCTATGCAGCATACAAACAAGGCAGGAGAGAGAGGGCAGCCCTGCCTGACTCCAGATCTGACTGGGAAGCTATCTGATTCCCACCCATTGATTGAGACTGCACTGACAATGTTGGTGTAGAGCAGTCTGATCCAATTGCAGATTCCCTCCCCAAAGCCCATTTTGGAGAGAACATCTCTCATATACCTGTATGATATCCTGTCAAAGGCTTTCTCCTGGTCCAGGCTGATCAGGCAGGTGTCCAACCCTCTGTCCTGCACGTGGGCGATCATATCCCTGAGGAGTGCGAGACTCTCAGCGATCTTCCTGTCCGGTACAGCATAGGTTTGATCAGGGTGAATCACCGACCCCAGAGCAGACCTGACCCGGTTGGCAACTACCTTTGACGGAATTATGTAATCCATATTCAATAGTGAGATTGGTCTCCAATTTCTGAGTTCCTCCCTCTCCCCCTTCCGCTTGTAGATGAGGGCGATGATGCCTTTTCTCATGGATTCACTCATGGTACCTGCCCAAAGCATACTGACATACACCTCCAGCAGGTCCTGGCCAATCAAGTCCCACAGAGCAGAATAGAGCTCGACCGGTAAGCCGTCGCTTCCGGGAGTTTTATTCTTTTCGAAGGACTCGAGGGCCTTGGTCAGCTCGTCCGGAGATAGCGGCTGATCCAGCCTCTCCCGTGTTCTGTCGTCCAAGATCTCCGTGGTAGAGGGCAGGAACGATTGGGAGGCCACGCTGTTGGTCAGCTTCGCATCATACAGACTGGCATAGAAGGATTTGCTGATCCTCGTGACGTCAGCCTAAGATGACTTTATCAAGCCATCTTCTTCCTTCAGACTGCTGAGCACGGAGCTCTCTTTGTGCACCTTCTGGAAGAAGAAACGTGAGCACGTCTCGTCCTGCTCCACCGAGTGGACCCTGGACTGGAAGATTATCTTGGAGGCCGCCGAGGCAAAGAGCGAGGCTTACTGGCCCTTCACCTCCTTGAGGTCCTCCATGACATCAACCCCCATTGTCTGCAGCAGGAGCAGGTTTCTCCAACCTGCGTAGTCCCTCTTGAGCTCCTTAATGTTTCCCGGGGTCAACAGCTTTGTGTTCAACTTCCACGTTCCCTTAGCAGTCTGCTGCTCGTCCTATAGGTGACAGTCGGCCAGCAGGAGGCAGTGGTCAGAGAAGAACACCGGCTTGACGTCAGTGGATCTGACCGAGAGCGTTCGGGACACAAACAGGTAATCTATCCTTGAGCGGATAGACCCGTCTGCCTGTGACCAGGTGTATCTACGCTGCGCTCCATCTGCAGGGGTGCTGAAGACATCATGCAGCTTGGCATCTTTTACCATGTCCATCAGGGATCTGGACGTGGTGTCCAGTTTACTGTCCCCCCGCCGGATCGTCCATCTGCATCAATGATATAGTTGAAGTCTCCGGCCAGAATGACCTGCCTGGAAGTAGCCAGCAACAGTGGAAGCTGCTGCACGATGGCTAACCATTCACTCTTACCCACTGGGGCATACACATTAATCAGTCTCAGGAGAGCATTCCTGTACATGATGTCGGTGAGGAGGAGGCGCCCACCCACCACCTCCTTAACCTCGGAGATGGTGAAGTTGCCTCCTCGCAACAGGATACCCAGGCTGGAGGCGTGGCTATCGTTGCCCCCCCGACCAAACTGATGGCCCATGGGCCCACAAACTCGACCATCTCCTGTAGCTGCTGAGGTGCGGTATCCCACACTCCTGCAGAAACAGGACGTTGGCTTTAACGTTGGCCAGGAAGGCCATCATAGAAACACATCGCATTCCCGATGAAGGGCTTATGCCCGAAAAGTTGACTCTCCTGCTCCTCAGATGCTGCCTGACCTGCTGGGCTTTTCCAGTGCCACACTTTTCAACTATGCCTTTCCCAAAACAGGGTGACCAAAACTGTACGCTTTATTAGAAATTGCTGAGTAGTATGGATTTCATATCATCTCATCACCACACTCTCCAAGCGGCTCACAAATTTATGTGCAGACACATAAGAAAGCCCTCATGAAATGTAAAGGAACAAAAGATCAACCAAACATTACCTTGTTGTAATTCTGAGCTACTCCTGTGCAGCATGAAGTGAAAAAGCCAGCAAAGCTATTCAATGGTAGAAAGCATAAGACAGCTTTTACAAAGTACATTTTCTAAATGACCAAGTGCATGTAAGACAACAAATCCTCTGTGCACAGGTCTATGGAAGTCAACACTTCAACAAGCATGCACGTTTCTTACCTGAGCTGATGAAAGGGCAAACAATACATGCACCCAGGATCCAATCTCATGAACTTGAAACCCACCTAATGTTATTGCTGACACTGAAATTCTGAAGTCAAACACCGTTGAGACTAAAACCAGCAAGTTAATGGGAAGGAAGAGTCCATATTTGACCTACACCTAAACTGCCAATTTAAACATAATTTCTGCAACATGAGGAGAAATACACACAATCACAGAGCAGTATACTTATTTACCGTTGAACAATGCATTCCAAAACTATTAGATCTGAGAACAGAAAACTTGCTATAAAAAAGACTTGTAAGTGATTTAGTATATAAAAGCATATTGCTAATCTTCTTTGGGTTACCAATATTATAATAGAAAGGTTAGTAACCCGAATCTTCCAATCAGTACCGGAACAATTGTGTCCAAAGCTGGTCAGTCAGGAAACTATACATTTGCCTGATTATGTTTGGAGGTATGATTTCTGATGCAGCAGCCTGAATCCTGCAAAGAAAATTAGCACAGATGAAACCTCCACTTCCTCCGGATCCCAACACACATACACATACACTCCATTTTACAGTCATAGCCGCAGTCTGATAAGCTTAAATGTGAATGTTAACAAACAGGCAAAGGATGAGTGAGTGAGTGAGTAGATGAATACGTAATGGTACTGGATTGGGTGTAGGTGGCTGATATTCATGGGGGAGGGGACGGAAGATAGAATGGTAAATTAATAGAGTTCTAAGTGAGTAATATGGTAGGGGGTAAGTTGGGGGCGATCAACTCAGGGGCTAGTCAGGTCCAGTGACAGAGTAGTCAGAGGGTTGGGCTACATCAAGTGAAAAGAGGTGTTGGGTTTAGACTGGGAGTGTTATATGGTTAGATCTAATCAGGGTGAGTTTGGGGGTTGGGGTAGTGAGGGAGTCAGAGAGGTAGTAGAGGAGTTGAAGGATGGACAGTCAGTGTGAGTGGGGGAGATTCAGATATATAGTTAGGCAAGAGTTAGATTAGCACTTTTCTATCTAAAATTTCCTGGGTAACCACTTACGAAAATATTTCAGAACTGGCTAAAGTTTTCAACAAGTACTCAGAGTCTGAAACTATTTTGGGAGTTCAAACTTTCTGGATAATTCCCACAGAGATCAGTGCATCAGAACTTCCAAGTCGTCCCGAAGCGTAGGTTGGGTTGTACATTTAGTCTTTGGTTGTCCACAGTCTGGAAGAACAGTGTCAATTTTGGAAAACAGTCATATTAGTTTTGAAACATTAGACCTGCACCACTGATGATAACAGTTCTGTTGACATAAAGAAAATTTCTATTTTTCTAAAAAAACAATAATTATTTGAAAAGAATTTAAATCTACATTGTTGCGTGCATGTTTATGCAAGTAAATAAAATGCCGTTTCACTTACTTTCACACTCCAACCTATTTACTGACCTAAATAATGCATCCTTCCATTGCACACAGTGAGATTTGAGACACACATTCAATGTCAGTTTTACCATTTGTGGCTTCAGGTATAATCATTTTGAACTTCCTGGAACCATAAGACATAACATTCAGCCTGTTGTCACGAAGATATGCTTATCTCTAATACTGATTTCTATCCATTAAGAAACAGGAATGAGACCTTTAAAAAGGAAAATCTTTTGATACAGACTCCATCCTAGGAAATAGCCTCCATCGCAGCATGTTGACAAAATCGCCTTCAGTATTCAACAGCTGAGGATCAGCCATTCAGAAGTTAATTAGTTGGACAAAAAAAAAACATGATTTTTAAGACAGCTCTCCAGAGGAGCTAATTGAGTTATAATTGGAGTGTATAATTATTCTAGAACTACTAACTGTTGGAGAGATTACATGACAAGCCTAACTCTTTTGTAAGTTTAAACACGTGGGTTTCTGAACAGAGCAGAACCAGTTATTGAGTTAATTGGAGCTCTTGCTTCTTTCTCTCTTTTCATCCAACTAACAAGCTTGGGACCTTGCCATTGATTTGACTTTGTCTCCATTCTGCTGTAGACAGACTTTTTAAAGAGAGAATTCAATTTCACAGTTCAAGTTACATTTTGCAGAAATTTTCATCTGAGCAAATCCCAGATTTTAGAAAAAGCTGCAGATGTTATGTCCCATGGATTTTTAGGGTCACTATAGTGTGTTTCTCCTCAGCATGGGCCTTTTACCATAGTTAGGATTTCTTCACACTTTAATGGCTGTTTTGTAAGTAAAATGGGAAGAATTGTATTTGGTTATATTTATGTTATATTTAGCATCTGTACTGGAGTTCTTCGATTCTTTTCCATGACCAGATACATATTCCCCTCCCCTCACTTGTCAGCAGTCTGCAGGGACCTTTCCCTCTGGTCCATCCTCCTCTATTCCCAACATTTCCCCACACAACCAAAGCACCTTCTGATGCAATCACAGGAGGTGTAATAGCTGCCTGTTTACCTTCTCCCTCATCACTATCCAAGGCCCAGACATACCTTCTAGATGAAGTGGCAATTTATCTGTATTTCATTCAATCTAGTCTATTGTATTCCTTGTTCATAATGTGGTTTTTCCCATGTTGGGGAGACAATATGCAGATTAGGTGACCACTTTGCTAAACACCTATGTACAGTCTACAAAACTGACCCCAACTTTCAGTTGCTTGCCACTTCCCTATGTAATCATGTTTCCATGCCAACATTTCTCTCTCAGGCCTGTTGCATTGTTCCAACAAACCTTGCCGCAAGATCAAAGAACAACATCTCATTTTCCATTTTGGAATCCTGCAGCTTCTAGGACTAAACTTTGAGTTCAATAACTTTCGAACCCGACTCCATCCTCCTATCCCAAACACAGTCCTGTTGGTACATATATTGCTTTTAACATTGTCACCCATTCTTTTGTTCTCCAAGGCACATTGTCACATCATGGGTTGAATTCAGCACAGCTCAATCATTTACTCTTAGCTCTTACTATCACGTATTCAGCTTTGCTTCTGTTCTGGCCTGATATCCATAATCTCCTTGTTTCATTACCTCCTTCATATCTCCAACTCCACCTATCTGCTCACCTCTTCCTCTCTCTCCCTGCCCCAACTTCAACTTCAGCATAAATACCACTTATTTTCTAGCTGCTAACAGTTCTGATGAAGAGTTACTGGACTTGAAACGTTGACTCTGCTTTTAGATGCTGCCAGACTTACTGAGTTTCTCCAGCAATGTCTGTTTTTGTTTCAGATCTCCAGCATCCATAGTTCTTTGTTTCATCAAATATAAGCCTCTCTTTGAAATTCCCAAATGATTATAATGATGGCTAAGAATTTGCTAGGCACCAAAAGTGTTAAAGCTTCAAACAAAGGTACTGGTGGCATGGATTTTTGCAATGTTATGAAGAATGCTCTGAAATAGATTGAACTTCAATTCAAACGTTATTTTGTTCATTCTTACATCAAATATAAAAATTATTAGTCAGTTATGAATTTGGCATTAGTCATATCTCATGACAGTACTCGTCAGTCAATCTTCTAAAAAAAAACTGCAGAACTGCTTCTACACCATTACACTATCCACGTTCATGTCATAAAATATTGCATCATGTTGTTCCTCATCAGAAACAAAGAGAAACTTCTCACTGAAGAGGACACATGGTCAGCTGGCAGGAGATACTAGTGATGCTGAAACTCGGATGGATCTCAGTGTCACTCCATGACTTGCAAATAAAAAGCAGCAGAATGAAAGTTCTGACTGTGACAGACTATTACCCAAATCTTACAGCAGATTATTGTCCCCTTTGAGAAAGTGTGACCAGATAATAAATTTGACAACATATGCGCTGAAGGGATTACGATGTTGTACTTTCAAGTTGGGAAAACTTTAATTGTTATGAGCTTATTTACCTTTTTGCTATCATTAGAATAACATTAGCAGATTTCAAAGAGGGTGTTTAGTTTTTTAGATCTGCTGAAATTTGTTTCAGCTAGACTTACTTTTGCAGTGTGTGATTGTGTGCTTTTTAATGGCTTGGTATTTTCGATTCTAGATGATGAATTTTCACAAGTCAGATTAGTACCTAGCCATGGTTTTACTGGATATTCCTGTGCGGAGATGGCAAGAGTTTAATCCAATCTCAAAGGCAGTACAGTAGAGAACATAATGCTGTAGACGCAGCCTCTCAGTTTTTGTCTGATTGTTATGGTGACATACTAGTTGAACATTTGCAGTTAAGCGGCCTTGTTGCAGTCATATTGATATCAAGAGATATATATTTAGATTTAACAATATTTTCCTGACTTTACAAGCTTCATGGATGTCTCTGTAGCAAAATTAATTAATGAAACAGCTCTGAAGACTGATATGAGCTGGAGTAGGCTATTTGTTCCTGGAACCTACTCTATCATTCTAGATTATGACTGATCATCAACTTTGACACTTTTTTCCCTACACTAACCCCATGATGTTATTATTGATTACTTGTTCTATTGATTTCTGTCTTGAACACATTCAATAACTGATCCTCTACTCCCTCAGAAACAGAGAATTACAAAGACTCACTACTCTCTGAATGAAGAAGTTCTTCCTCATCTCAGTCCTAAAGGATCTGTCTGGCTTTGGATTATCTCTTTGATTCCACTGTATTATTATGGTTAATCAGTGAGCTTTGAATGGTCAGGAAGATCACATCTAGAGTGATACATAGGCCAAATGTGTACATAGTTCAGGGATTTTGGAGGTATCATGGGAATTCAGTGCAGAGGGAAAAGATACTATTTTGTTTGCTCTTTGACACATAATTTGTAATTATTTTAAACAGGATAAATTGAAGCACAGGATCAGTACATAACAGTGACAGAACAGGTAAATTGTAAGTTAATTGGTTGATAATAGCTGCTAATTTGACTATTTATTATAGGTTACTTTCAGTTTGAGGGTAAATATGAGAAATATTTACAGATTACAAACTAAAAGACCAGAAGAAAATTCTTAAATAAAATCAAATTAAAAACTAATTAAATTTTAAAAAGTGATATGGGGCCAGACGCTGTGCATGATATGGAAGTTGGTGGAGCCCATTGTGACTCACAGTGAACACATCTGTAGCAAGTGTTGGTTGCTTGAGGATCTCAAGTTAATGAGCTGGAATCTGAGGTTAGAACACTGCCATACGTCAGGGAGCAGGAGAGTCACTAGTCAGCGGTCAGTGACAGGAGCTTGTCAGTATGAATGATGCAAGTAAAGGGATCCAGGAGATAGTGATGAAGGAGCTTCAGTCCTTGAGTGTGTGCAACAAGCTTGAAATTCTTGCTCTCTGTGTGGATGAGAGTGGGGGCTGTAGGGAGGATAAGCAAACTGACTATTGTAGGGAGCCATTCAAACCAGACGAAACGAGAAATGCAATTGTAATCAGGGATGTTATACTCAGTGGAAAGACACTGTTTCTGTGGGCAGGATTGAGAGTCCTGAAGGCTATGAGGGCAGAGCAGTAGATGTGATCTATATGGACCTTAGTAAGGTGTTTGACAAGGTTCCCCATGGGAGACTGGTGAGCAAGGTTAGATCTCATGAAATACAGGGAGAACTAGCCATTTGGATACAGAACTGGCTCAAAGGTAGAAGACAGAGGGTGGTGGTGGAGGGTTGTTTTTCAGACTGGAGGCCTGTGACCAGTGGAGTGCCACAAGGATCAGTGCTGGGCCCTCTACTTTTTGTCATATACATAAATGATTTGGATGCGAGCATAAGAGGTAAGTTAGTAAGTTTGCATATGACACCAAAATTGAAGGTGAAGTGGACAGCGAAGAGTCTTACCTCAGATTACAACAGGATCTGGACCAAATGGGCCAATGGGCTGAGAAGTGGCAGATGGAGTTTAATTCACATAAATGCGAGGTGCTGCATTTTGGGAAAGCAAATCTTAGCAGAACTTATACACTTAATGGTAAGGTCCTATTGAGTGTTACTGAACAAAGAGACCTTGGAGTGCAGGTTCATAGCTCCTTGAAAGTGGAGTCACAGGATAGTAAAGAAGGAGTTTGGTATGCTTTCCTTTATCGGTCAGAGTATTGAGTACAGGAGTTGGGAGGTCATGTTGTGGCTGTACAGGACATTGGTTAGGCCACTGTTGGAATATTGCGTGCAATTCTGGTCTCCTTCCGATCGGAAAGATGTTGTGAAACTTGAAAGGGTTCAGAAAAGATTTACAAGGATGTTGCCAGGGTTGGAGGATTTGAGCTATAGGGAGAGGGTGAACAGGCTAGGGCTGTTTTCCCTAGAGCATCGGAGGCTGAGGGGTGACCTTATAGAGGTTTGCAAAATTATGAGAGGCGTGGATGGGATAAATAGATGAAGTCTTTTCCATGGGGTGTGGGAGTCCAGAACTAGAGGGCATAGGTTTAGGGTGAGAGGGGAAAGATATAAAAGAGACTTAAGGGGCAACTTTTTCATGCAGAGGGTGGTAGGCGTATGGAATGAGCTGCCAGAGGATGTGGTGGAGGCTGGTACAATTGCAACATTTAAAAGGCATTAGGATGGATATATGAATAGGAAGGGTTTGGAGGGTGCTGGCAGGTGGGACTAGATTGGGTTGGGATATCTGGTCGGCATGGACCAGTTGGACCGAAGGATCTGTTTCCATGCTGTACATCTCTATGACTCTATGACTCAATCATGGTCTGCATAGTATAAGTAATGGGAGGAAAGAGGTTCTGCTGAAGGAATATGAGGAGTTAAGGGCTGAGTTAAAAAAGCAGAACCAAATAGGTAATAATATCTGGATTAGTCCTTGAACCATGAACTAATTGGAGGAGGGTCAACAAAATTGAAGAGGTAAACCTGTGACTCAGAGATTGGTGTAGGAGAAATGAGTTTGAATTCATGGGGCATTGGCACCAGCATTGGGGAAGGAGGAAGCTGTTCCACTGGGATGGGCTCCAGCTGAATCATGCCGGCACTAGAGTGTGGGCTAATCACATAACTAGGTTTGTAGGTGGGCTTTAAACTAAATACAGGGCGATTGCCATATCTGGGGAATCAGTTTCCGCAGTTTCAGTTACCCGTGGTTTACTGTTGCCTGAACATATTAGAGGGACCGTTCCAGAACCAGGGACCGGGGCTGTTGAGAAGGTATGTTTCCCATTTAAGTGAATGAAGTCGCACCTCTCTGCGGTTTTGGGCTTCTGCGGTAGATCTTGGAACATATCCCCTGTGGGTACGGGGTGACGACTGGACGGGGGAGTGGTTTCAGTTGCATAGAAAATTATAAAATCAGAGGTAAAGGAGAAGATAGGCTTGCTGATCAATGATGAGTTTGACTGTTACCAGAAAAAAAAGGAAGGGACAGAAGATGTGAATGTAATCATGTATCAAGGAATCATAAAAGTGCAGGGAAACTCGATAATAGAACAAGCCTAAAGGCTTTTTATCTTAATACACATGGAATTCAGAGTTAGTTAGACAAACTACTGGTGCAAATTGAGGTCACAAGGGTTTTAAATGCATTAAAGATATTGTTATGACACGGGGTAAACCCTCCTGCTTAATTTAAAGCCAGCAACACAGAAAAGATTTATCCCATGCAGTATTCTGTAAATGTTAGAGTGGCAAAGACCTATATAAAATAAAAATTAATAACTTTATTTCTTAAAGTATAACAGAGAACAATTAACTAACAACTATGTACAAGTCCTTCCTCTAACCTATCTTTTACCTTCCCTTCTATAATACTAGTTCGATAAAACTCCCAATTAAGATTGACAAAACAACACTTCTTATCTCAGACCAGGCAGCTTTCAGTTTTTCTATTTGGATCTTCCTGTGTTTTCTTTTCTCCTTCTTAGGGACTTCTGCATCACAGGTTACTGATCGGAAAGGTACATTTTAGGAGAGTTATTTTTCAGGTAGTCTGTTTACATGCTGGGGCTTGGCAGTTCTCCCCTCAACTGTTCAATTTTCCTCAGTCTTATACCCCAAAGCATTGGATTGTGTCATTGGTATTTAAGATTGTCAATTTACTCAATTCAAACTGGATTGGAGTTTGGTATTTTTCAGGATATAATTTCAATTAATTGGCTGAATTTGAATTTGTTTTGTCTCCAGGCAATGAGTTGTTTGACCAAATGTCACGTTATAACTTATTGAGAACATTTGGTGCTGTGTCCGGTAGTTGTGCTGCTTTTAACTCTCTCAAAGTACACCCACATCTTCATAACAATAGGCAGGGCTCAAGAGAGGTTATTAAAATTTCCAAAACCAGTAATAAAACAGAGGCTATGGAAAGGGTCAGGCATCCAACTTTGGGCATACAGTATATGAAACAAGGTAAATGAGCTTGTGGCACAGATTAAAATTAATGGGTATGATGCTGTGGGTATCACAGAGATGTGATCGGGGATCAGGGCTGGGAACTAAATATTCAAGGATATACCTTCTAATGAAAGGGCAGGCAGATAGGCAGAGGGAACAGGATGCCTTGTTAGTAAGAAATTAAGTTAAAGCACCTTTAGTAGGTCTGGCTTAGCATGACACAAAATTGTAACAATTATACAAAGTGAATGAATCTCAGGAGCAAGTGTTAACAGCATCAGGTAGTAAGAATTAGAGAAACTAAATTGTCTTGAAATTATATAGGCAATATGCTTACACTGCTTTAACAGATTAAGAATCCTTCCAAAGCATTCAGGCATCGATGATGAAGACTACATTAGGCTAATAGAAGAGATTCTGATGAAAACATTTTGAAAGATCTTGCCTGTCCCATTGCAAACTTATAATTGGTATCTGATGAGACACTTGCCAGAGATTTAAAGAAAATGATATTTCAGTTCCACATAGAGTCATAGAAATGTACGGCACGGAAACAGACCCTTCAGTCCAACCCGTCCACGCTGACCAGATATCCTAACCTAATCTAGTCCCATTTGCCAACACTTGGCCTGTATCCCTCCAAACCCTTCCAGATGCCTTTTAAATGCTCAAATTATACCAGCCTCCACCACTTCCTCTGGCAGCTTATTCCATACATGCACACACCCTCTGCATGAAAAAATGGCTTTTAGGTCCCTTTTATATCTTTCCCCTCTCACCTTAAACCTATGCCTTTCAGTTCTGGACTCCCCCACCCCAAGGAAAAGACCTTGTCCATTTACCCTATCCATGCTCCTCATGATTTTATAAACCGCTGTAAGGCCACCCTTCAGCCTCCGACACTCCTGGGAAAACAGCCCCAGCCTATACAGCCTCTCCCTATAGCTCAACTCCTCCAACCCTGGCAAAACCATTGCAAATCTTTTCTGAATCCTTTCAAGTTTCACAACATCCTTCTGATAGGATGGAGATCAGAATTGTATGCAATATTCCAAATGTGGCCTAACCAATGTCTGTACGAATGCAACATGACTTCCCAACTCCCATATACAATGCTCTGACCAATAAAGGAAAGCATACCAAACGCCTCCTTCACTATTATATCTTAGAGATCTGGCACTCAGATTTAAACCTAATGTTTTACTTCTGAGTTGAGAGTGCAGATTTGGAAAATTTCCCAAGTCCAGAGACCTGAGAATGAGAAAATGTCCCAGATGATCTAATTTTGGTCCTGGTGAGGCAGATCTTAACAATCTATTATTCCTGGAAACAGCTGAAGTGGCTACCAAGAGCTGAGGCAGGTTGTGTAACAAGCCTATCTTTCTTTTCCAGGCCTTTGTTCTGGCTGTGAAAACTAACAATGGAGCAAAAATAGTTCTCCAGTGCTGAAACCTCACAACCCTTTACTCCCTGTCTCCCAACATACTCCTTGTTCCCTCTGTATAGCGACCCACGCCAGCACACAATCAAGGCCTACCTGCCCAGTCTGTAATTCCCTGTATGCAACAAATGTCCTCTACCCACCCCCAAGGACCATTATGGCCCTATGAAAACTCAATGCCAACTCATGCCAACCTATACTCATCTATCCACCGCCCTTTGGCCTTATACACTGCAGTGTGCTGACTTCAGAACCCATGCTGAGATAAAACAAAGTTGTAAATATCTCTAAAAAAGCAATCTCCTTCTTAATGCTCTTATTAATAAAAGCCAATTCACAACATTTAACTTCCTTCAACTACTTAACCCCTCATTTCAAAAAGAGTGTTTGCATTCATAGCACCACATCAAAGACAACTGTGAATTGACTGTGATGATGATGAGTTGAGGAATAAGTCATGCAGGACAAATCCTATAATGATAACCCTCAAGCCTTTCTCAACCATCAGAGTGAAATAATAAACATTATTTCTTTTAAACTGCAAATAGCTATTTCTAAACTTAAATGCAAGGTTTTATATATATATATATACATATACATAAATATTATATATATATATACACCATGACATCTTGATAGTTCCAATTAATTTATCAACGTTTCATATATAACCATACATACGATTACTAATCTCAAAGGATATTTGATCACTTTCAAAGGCCACTTTATCTTCCCAAAGGAATCAAAACAATACCTTATCTCGTCAAAAGGGTATCACACCTTTCCAACAAAATTAGATACATTTAGTCCTTTTCCTGTGTTTTGGACATAATACTTATGAACCATTAGATCTGACTAAAGTAGCTATACTTTACACATGCATTTATGCCCATGAACTGTAGGTATTCAAAATACAAACCAACCCCATTCCCATGCCATATTCTCTTAACTGAAGTTCCTCAGCCCTGGAAATATTCTTGTAAATCACTTCAACACTGTCACCAACAAGTTCACATCCTTCCTATAATGTGGCACTCAGAACTATACACATTATTCTTGCTGAAGTCTAACAAGCATCTTGTACAAATTCAACATCTATTGCTCACTATTACTGTAACACACTAAGGCAAGGCTTCTAGTTTTGTTTGTTTTTAAAGAGCAATTTGGTTAAACAGATGCTAGAATAGAGCTGGAAAAGTTATCTTGAAAATCCTTCTTTTAGCTCTTTTGGCCCCATATTCATAGGAGTGTAGATCAATCAACATAAAGCCGCATTTCTGCAGGCGAACAGTTTTCAAAGAGAAATGTTTCTGAAACCACCCAAAGATGTAGTAAGAAAACTATGGAAACTGAACAAATGTATCATGGCTGAATGATGCCTCCTGGGGATGATATTTTTCAATGCGACTGCTTGTAGCTGAAGATAGGTTGTATTCAGCTAAAAGCAGATCCTACCATGTTTTATTGGTATCATAAAGTGAAACCTACAGGTAGCCTCATGATGCACGTTAATGATTTCTTAAGTGGTGGTACTGCAGAATTTGAGAAATATGTTGTTAATAAGATTAGCGTAGAAAAGAAAAAGTTGAAGTCAGGCTTCTGGATCTTTCAAATGTCTTGGTTTCGATAGTTAGCAAAATTAATAAAGGTAATCCTCTTTTAAAAGTGTTACCATTCTTATTTTGATGTATTGGAAATAAGAGCTACAGTGCAACACCTAAAAGTAGAGCATTTGGTAAGGACAAATGAAACATTAAGAAGTGAATTCTGGATAAATGCATTTCCATCCCTCAGTGATTCAAAGAACAGGAAGATAGTGATTTTTGCTTCACATGCAGGGCCTTCCAGTGCAGCTGGTTTCCTAACATTTTGATGTGTGAGAATGGTGATTGAAGTCCTTTATCTTAGGGTTGTTTCTCCTAAGATGTGTTGTTACAACTGCTTTGGCTACTGAAGTGCTGGATGTTATGTAGGTTGTGGATTTAGGATTATGTTTACCAAATATTGTAAATGAAATTTTGTGCAATAGAAATGTGGAAGATAGTATAGTCATTGAGTATTACAAAATTAATTGTCCCTTTTGCAAAATAAAATGTATGCTATGAAATGTATGAGTGAAAAGAGTTTACAGATTAACTCTCTTGGCTTGAAACAAAGGCTGAAGTGAAAGGAAACATCTAAAATAAATTACTACAGGGTCTTGAGGAGAAGCAATGTAATAGTTTGTACAGAATTTGGAGATTTTAATTAGGTTGAAATTTTAGTTCAATATATGAACTCTACTTTTATTTACAAAGATACAGTGGAATCTGCTAATTCCATATTAATTGTTTTAATTGCATGTGGATAGTGGGCATTAGCCAGGAATTCACTTGTGTTCTTACAAAGTGGAATGAACTGAAATTGTGCTCACTGGGTGAAGGTGAGGTGTGTAATACATAATTCTGGAAATAAATACTTACAAAAATGTATAAAAATTGAGCCCCAGTTTATCATTCATCACTTGGCTTTCTGGCGATTATTAACTAATCCTGAAAATGTTTACAAGTTTTTGGAATTCCTTCCTGCAGCTCTTAATATTTCATCTGCATTCTTTTGTCGCTTTATGTGTTTCTCTCAAACCTTGTGAGACCTTACTTCTATCTTTACATGTTATTTTAAAACATCTGATTTTCTTCTGCCAGCAGATGTAATGGAACCTGACATTAAAAAAAAACAAGGACAATGAGATCATTTGTAACAATACGCTCAAGGCAATCACCCTGATAAAATCACACAACTCCAGAAAAATGCACTGCTGAATTGCCAATTGAACTTTAACTAATTTTGTGACCAATTCAAACAGCATTGCTAAATAGCAATATTGTAAAGAAAACTAAGCATGCTTCACTGAACAAATTAGGTGAGATATTCATTTAAGATGCTGTCACATGCTTGTTCATGTATCCTGGCATTAAGTTTCCTCCTTATTTATTTCTAGTATTGGGATAAACGTGAGACTGCATTGATGTGCTCTACTACCATCATCCATTTTATTCTGGTTGTGCTATTAGTGACCCTCTTCCCCAATGAAATTGCTAATGCAATTTATGATCATTGAACAGTGACTTTCTAAACCTAGCCTCTTTTGATTGGTCGATAAGAATTCTAGCTTTAAGACCAGTTACTTAAGAGCTATTATGATGGGAATGCTGCTTCCACCAGCTTGACAAACTCTTAATGAGCAATATACTAGATACAGTAGGGCAGATTAAACCAAGTGGATAAACTGAACCTTCTTGATGAAATGAGATTGATTTGTTTGTGTTTGGTATTTGGAAGATGGCGACAGCGCTATTCGCAATAATATTGCACAGGAACTACATCATAAAATGTTGCTTCACACTTACCTGGAGTCACTGTCTGCTTCCATACATCGATGAATTATCTGGTATATTGGCACAAAGATCTCAGTTTGTTGTAAGAATTATTTCCTGGTGGACCATATGAATTCAAATAAATTAAAAGTACAAAGAATGGATACACATGTAAATCCAATGCAAGATACAAACAGCAAGTAAGAATATTTCTGATTATGAGAAGATTCTCAAGGTGCTCTAAAGCAGAGAATGCTAAGAGGAAATTTACTTGAGGTTTTCAAAGTACAAAGAGCTCAGACAGAGAAAAGGTACTTTCTCTGGTTAGGGTTGTGGAGTCATTTAAACCTATCATTAAAAGAGTGAGGTGAGAACTTAGAGGAAATTCTTGATTCAGCTTATTGGTAGATGAACGTGTGCTTTTCTTGGAGCATGTAGTTATGATTCAATTCATCTTCTAAGGGCAAAGAAGATAAACATTTAGAAAAGAGGAGGTTACAGGCAGATCAGGTGAGTTCAGGGCATTAGTTTTCAATTACTTTTGCAATGAGCAGATATAATGAACTAAATAGTCTCCTTTTGTGCTGCCTGCTTCTGTAATCTTAATTGAAATTCTTGAATAAAGGGATTTCTTCAACACAAAGCCCAAAATTCATAAGCGTAGTCACAGTCAAAGTAATTGGACCTCTGCGTTTTTTTCAACAATATCAAATGCAAGTGGTTTATTAAAAAGTTCTAAATAACCATCTTGCCAGAAATAATCTATTTTACACTATCTTTCAGTCTCTTTGGAGACTATATTCAGGTTTGAATAAAAATATTGTAAATTCTATACTGCATCTTTGATATATGATAAAGATGAAATGGTATCCCGCATAGAAAGTTTTAAGAAATTGTCGACTTTGCATTAACTCCAAGAAATTCAAATTCCAGTTAGTTTAAATCACTTCAGATTTGGATGAACTCAAATTACTGTTTTCAGGTGATTTTCCTGCAGAAGCTTGTTAAAATAATACTGTAATCAAGTTATTGTTTTGGTAAAAATAATGATATCTTAGCTTGATCAGTTTTAACTCAGGTTCGCCCCGTGTCTGTGTGGGTTTCCTCCGGGTGCTCCGGTTTCCTCCCACAGTCCAAAGATGTGCAGGTCAGGTGAATTGGCCATACTAAATTGCCCGTAGTGTTAGGTAAGGGGTAAATGTAAAACGTAGGGGTAGGGGTATGGGTGGGTTGCGCTTCGGCGGGTCGGTGTGGACTTGTTGGGCTGAAGGTCCTGTTTCCACACTGTAATGTAATGTAATGTAATGTAATCTAATCTAATTATTTTGAAAATGCCCTTCTACTTTTTCCCCACCTCTACATGGTCCTGCCAAGTAAACTCCTCCAAACTAAAATCACTCTCCTGACTTCAGGATAGACAACATCAATAAGGAACTGCCAGATCCCTTCCTCCAAGGGTTGAAATTTCTTGTAAGTCTCTCACTGTCTGATAACAAGTGAATCTTTCATTTCCTCTATCAGCCTCATTCCTTTTTGTCAGTTCTCTGCATTACTGATAGCTAGTTGCTATCAGCCAAAATATACAAAGAAAATTGAACTGCCAGGAAATGAGCCAGGATTTGCTGCCATTCTGTTCAGCTTGTGTAGGCAGCAGAACAGTATCTGGCAAAGAGATAGATATGAAGCTAAACTAGGATGTGCAAAAGTTACTATCCAAATTGCACTGGACATTTTTACGAAAATGGAATTTTGTGGTCTGGCTTGAATATTGAAATACATTGAAAAGGGTGATTTTTTTTCTAGCATTTGCAGGTTGGAACGAATTAAGTCACAACAAACAGTAGAGATTTACCTATTTAATCTTAAGAAATTACTGACTGCCAACTTACTTGGCATTGAAAATTTCCAATTACAAATGTACTGCATTGTTTAGGTACTAATTTTTGCAGAGGTTTTAAGAATGAAAAAAAAAACAAAATAAGTTCAAAGATAATGTCTATTCTTACTTTGTTCTTAAACCTAACCGTTCCTCCTTTTTTTTTCTGTATCTGTACTCCCTATAACATATACTTAGTTCTCAGCCCTGGCACAGTTGGTTTCCTAATTTTTCACTTTACTTGGTTCAGGAGATAAACAGTTGCTTGCCTTCTTTTTCTCAATTTGCATTTCCAGTATTTTGCATACATAAAAATTCAAAAACTGTAATTGGACAAGAACCAGTTTAATTAATGGCTAATGTTGTCAGCTGACAAACTGTAGAAAAATTATGTTCTATCATGTTCAGGAAATGAAGATACTTTTTGGTTCTTCTGACATCCCAGTCCATTAATGGGTGAGTACCAGATATGGATTTCTGTCAAGATTAAAACGATGCTGGAAAAGCAAAGCAGGTCAGGCAGCATCCGAGGAGCAGGAAAATTGATGTTTCAGGCAGGAGCCCTTCATCAGGAATCAGGAATCAGTTATGGATTTCTACCCACCAAATGATGGCCTTCTGCTTTCCTAAGCTCCATCTATTTCTGTAAGTGTTAGTGATCTGCCATCAATGACTGATTGCAAATGTCTTTTGGGGTTGAGGCTCAGATGGTGAAATTGAATTTTCTTGGTTAAATGATGTGCAAGGCACATAGGACACTTTAGTCCATGGGGAAAGAGACAATATAAGGCCATTATTGGTAGCTAAAGCATTTAGTGTCAAATTTGCAATGATTCACAGCTACAGTGATGGCAGGTTCACCTGCATTTCCTCTAAGCTGATTTAACTGTTGTTCCTGATGCGATCTCCTTTACATCAGAAAGACTGAGCACAAACTTGGGAACCATTTCATTAGATTATTGACAGTGTGGAAACAGGCCCTTCAGCCCAACAAGTCCACACCAACCCGCCGAAGCGCAACCCACCCGACCCATTCCCCTACATTTACCCCTTCACTTAACACTATGGGCAATTTAGCGTGGCCAATCCACCTAACCTGCACATTTTTGGATTGTGGGAGGAAACCAGAGCACCCGGAGGAAACCCACGCAGACACGGGGAGAGTGTGCAAACTCCACACAGAGAGTCGCCTGAGGCGGGAATTGAACCTGGGTCTCTGGCGCTGTGAGGCAGCAGTGCTAACCACTGTGCCACCATGCCACCCACTAAAAGACAGCATTTATATTTCTGGGAACATCTATGGTTCATATGTTCCAATCATACTCCACCTCCCGGTGGCCAGCCATTTCAACTACCCCTCCCACTCCCTCAATGACATGTCCATCCTGGGCATCATCCACAGTCAACATAAGGCCACATACAAACTGGAGAAAGAACACCTTATCTTCTGCCTTGGGAGCTGACAACCTTGTGACCTTAATATCGAATTCACCAGCTTCCAAATCTCCCCATCCCCCACCTCATCCCTGATCCAGCCCTCCCTCTCTGCCCCACCCCCTTGACTTGACCTAACTTGTCCTTCCCATCTATCAACTTCACCCTTCTCTCTGACCAATCCCAATCACCTCCTACCTGAATCCATCGATCACTTACCTTTTCCCCAGCCTCTTCCCCCTTCCCCCTCCCCAGTCCTGATGTATCATCCTGCCTGAAACCTCGAATCTCCTGCTCTTCTGATGGTCCATGACCTGCTGGGCTTTTTACAGCTCTGTATTTTATTGACTCAAACTGCTTGGGGCTCACTCCAAATCATTATCCAGGATTCAGAGAAGTCTTATTTCTTGGTTGACTGGACATGAAAATTTTGCATCCTGCTTTCAATATCAAATTAGCTTAACATAACATTTAACCAATACAATGTGATCACCATATAGGGGCAAAGAAAATACCTGCTTTGCATTGCAATTGGAATTACTGCAGCAGTTGAAAAATGACCCAAAAATGATTGCTAAACACTGCTTTATAATTATGCCTGTGGAGTTGGGCACCAATTAAAATCTGCAGGTTCATTTACTTCATTGAGGCTGTTAATAGTCCGAAGCATCTTCTGGTCAAAACACCAGCAACAATAATGCCTTCAAACTGTTTGAAGTATCTGGATTACCTTGCTACACATTAATGTAACAGTTTGAAGTTTCAGTATAACATAGTAGATTACTTTAGTAATATAGGAGCCATCTTTATATTGTACTTTAATAAGTTCCATCGTTGTTTAAATTGGCACCTTTAAATTCATGTCACCATTAGCTACCTGTCTGTCCCCAGGTGATAACGGTGAATGGGTGTGGTTCTTGACATCCTCCTCACAGATAAATTTGCTTTGAAGGACTGTTCTGAATGATGTCTTATTATTGCTGTTGGTTGACATGCTTCTCTCCCTCTTTCTATGTGCCTCTCCAATAGCTGTTTCCTTTAACATCTCTCCATCTTGCTTCTCTTCTTGCTCTTTCTCTCCCTCTGAATCTCCCCAATGCTCCCTACCCCTCTCCATTAGCACCTCTCCTTAACACTGTCTTCTCCTCTTCCTCACACCTCTTCCCAACACTCTCTCCTCCTCTCTCTCAGTGCCTATTTTACAAACTCTTTCTCCCTCTTTCTCAGCACCTCTCTCCAACTCTCTCTCAGCACCTCTCTCCAACACTCTCTGAGAAGATACAGACACCTTTGTAAGCCACCTTTGTCTTGTGGAGTTTGCTTCTTCTGCATCTGTTCTACTTGCGAGGATCAGGGCTTAACCAAGTTATAGTTTTGAACCAAAGAAATTTGATTTACCTCATGTTATTTTTACATTTTTTTGTTGTTGAAATATGTAAGTCCAAATTGCATCAATTTATCAGACAGAATCTCTCTATGAGACCTCAATTTCTCACCATATATTACCAAATACATTAGGATAATTGTCAACGCCACCCCAATTGCATCCCTCACATCCAATTTCCAGCGCACTTAATATGCACTGATCCCAGAAGACCTCAGTTCTCAGCTGATATCTGTCCTAAAACCAGCATCCCTTGCAGCCACACAGTCAATGAAAGCCCCCTGAGTACCTAAAGGAGCAGAAGCATCTGAAAGAAGCCTTGGCCGGTTTTGAAGAATGAGGAGAGGTGACTGAGAGGACAAGTTGGCACTGTATATTTCCAACAGGATCCTTGAGGTCCTTGTCAATAAGGGTGGTGCAATGAAGAGCAGTCTTCTTCCTGGAGGATTATCAGAGTAGGTCGCGCCACCAAATGATACCAACTTGGTCAGATATTGCCACACAGGTCAGTGCTGCCTTGAAGGTGAGGAGCTGAAAGAAGGTCAGTGGTGTTTTGAAGAATGAAAGGAAATCTAATTGAGGTATCTCAGATACTCATGGGGATTGACAGTGTAGAGGATGTTTTCTGACATGGGGCAATCTAGAAGGAGAGGTTATAGTTTTAGGGCATGGAATAGTAGATTTAAAACAGAGATGAGAAGAAATTATTTATCTTGAAGGATCATAAATCTATAGAAGTTACTGCCCCAGAGTGTGGTGGATACTAAGACATTGAGTAAATTTGAGGACAGATAGATTTTTAATTAGTAATGGATTGAAGAATTATGGAGATTGGGCAGGAAAGTGGAGTTGAGGCAGAGATGAGATTTGCCATGAAAATGTTAAATGGTGAGCAGGATCGAGGAGATGAATTGCCTACTCATGCTCCAGGTTTTTTTGTTCTCTGCTCTACCAGGCTCTACCATTGCCCATCAGGCTCTACTCCACTCTCTACTCCATCACACTGACTGTACTTCTGTCACTGCAGGTACTTCTCACCAATGCTTATACTTTGATACCCCTTGTATTGCATGCAACACCTCACCTCAGTAACTCTCATTGCTCCTTAGCCTCCCCCATCCTCTCAGACCACCAGAATATATACCCTCCACACTGCCTCCTCACACTCTCGGAATAGCTGAACACATTTCCCGCATATGCACTAACACATACAGACATGCTAGCCATTGAAGTATTAATCATTTGCTTGTTTTATGTCATTGTAGCAGATGATATTGCATAACAGGGCAGAGAGACACCACAGAGGTAGTGAGTGCCTGATATCTGATTCCTCAACTTCTGTAAGCAGAGAATCCTAGTGGAGAAGACCAGGATTGCTCCTATGGGGATGTAGAGACATCCATGTCTTGGCAAATCAATAAGTACCACCAGATATTCCACTGTAACACTGACTTTAACCAAGCAGTCAGTATCATGCATAAAACACCACTCCTGACCACTGGTCACATTGCCTTCTGCTTCTTATTTCTTATAAGTGCAGCCAACCTCCTAAATGCATTCACAGAGAGTCACCAATCTCTCTCAGAAGCTGACAGTGACCTGAGGAAGCATCAACTAGACTACTCCTATAGTGCTTATCCGCTGTTATATTAATACTTCAGTGAAGTTGATTGTTGCACACTGTGGGATTGGAGTCTGGTGAGCAGCGCACAGTGACTGTTCCGCACATAGGTGAAGGAGAAGCAATTCAGGCTACTGGCACTCAGAGGACTGCCAGAGGTCAGGCACCTGCTGAATGTCAGGAAGGAGAAGACCATTAGACTTGGTACTGAAGGACTCTGTCCAAATTCACAGAGTTTGTCTAACTATTGTCCAAATTAGGTGGTCAATGGTTAGAATCTCCTTTGTTAGAGATGGTCATTGGCTGGTACTTATCATGCAAATGTTAATTACAATTTGTCAGTCCAAGCTTGGATATCATCCAGGTTTTGTAACATCTGGGCATGGATTACTTCATTATCTGAGGAATTGCGAATGGTGCTGAATATTATGCAATCATCAGCAACCATTCCCATTTCTGAACCTATGATGGGGAGGATGTCATTAATGAAGCAGCTGAAGAATACTACCCTGACGAATCCCTGCAGAGCTATCCTGGGACTAAGATGATGGAGCTCCACAACCATCTTCCTTTGCATTAGATGTGACTCCAACCAGTGGAGAGCGTTCCTTATGAGTCCCATTGACTTCAATTTTGATAGGGCACCTTGACACCCCTGCATTAGAGTGGTCCAACTATTGTCTGGCTCATGCTGACATGGATATGGTGGAATGGATGGGCAATGGTACAGGTATGTGATCATCCTGAGAGTAAGCAACAAGTGCCTTTCCCAGGGAACCTCATACGCCACTTCATAATACACAAATACCTATGCATGAGAACAGTGTGTAAGAGTAATGTGATGCTTCAGAACTGCCTGTTATCATGGCTCCCCAGTGCATGGTGGTGTGGATTGTGGATGAGTAGTGGCCAACCTTCAGCACCTAAGGGTAATTTCAACACTTTCTGTATCCGCAGTGGAAGCAAGGGACAGAGTTAGCTTGTGATGTAAGGGGAAATTGAAGAGAGGTGGGTGCCTTCTGAGAACATTTGTATGTTGTCATATAGAGTTTGGAAAGGGATAAAAGTAAAAAGGGAAAAAGAGCATCAGGTTGTGAAGAAAATTGATAGGACACCTTGACACTACACTGTCAAATGCAGCCTTAATATCAAAGTCAGTCACTCTCACCTCACCTCTGCATTAGGGTTGTCCAACTATCTACCTGGTTAATGCTATACAGCTTGTCTACAGCCATGACACTGATAGTTATTAGGTTTCATTAAGGAGGACGGTGTCAGATTCAACCTTCTCCACTTGCAGTTTCCTGGTCAGCATGGTGAGGGGTTACTCCTCAAAAACTGCACATCATCTTTCCTGATCTCAGGATGTTCCAATGTGTAATTTCTGTTAAAATATGTGAAGAAAGTGGAGACTGGTGGTGACATTCTTGTGGTGTTTACCGGATTGTTGAATAGATTGTCTATATGATGAGAAGTAGGGAAGTGAAGGTTAGAATAATAGTGAGCACGTATCTATGAGGAAGAGGTGTAATGAAGTGTGGTGCAGTAATTGCATGGGGTGAGATGGGGGCATTGCTAGCGGGATGTCATTAGAGTTACGCTTCTAGTGTTGAGTTCCACTGTGTTGTGTTCCCACAGAGACCAATGATGTTACCTGAAGGGTTTTCTGCTTATTTGTAGGTAAATGAAGGGGAGGGGTGAAGGGTGTAAGCAGGATCACTGTCATCCTGTACAATATCTGTGAGAAAATGTAGCCCCAACAGCATGTCTTCTAGTCATTTTAGTATTGAGAAGCCTTTTCCAGTTGCTTAGAGCTGGAACACATAGCACCTCTGCAGAAAGATGAGATCTGTGCTCCAGTGCACAAACATCAACAGGGGTTTACTGAACATAACTATACGTGGACGATAGGAAGAGAGGACATCTTTGTTTGGAACCCTGCAGACCCAAGCTCCAGTTTCCTGTGATCTGACATCACATGCTCAACAGTTATACTTAGAGTAAAGGCACGATTCCTTTTAATGTATATCTGCCGAAGTTCTTTTATGGGATCCCTGCTTCACCAGCAACATTTAAAATCTTCTGCATTTCTGCACTTCTGCATCATATCTCGAAAAGTGCTGAAGAATCTCATCTCCAGCCGAGCTCTCAGTCTGACTTCTGGACCCCAAAATAAGCAAATAGCTAACAGGTACCATGCTCTATTTTAATGAGATCCCTGTATGAACTTAGCATGCTGATTCTGAGCAGCTAAAGAAGCACATGCAAACTTCCAGAGAGCACTCCACTTTGGATAGGAGTATAGCTGAAGACCTGAAAGATCAGCTGTAAGTCACATGAGCTTGTTATGGACTTTGCTGCTAGCTTTCTCAGTATGATGTGAGAGATAGAACCTTCATTTACCCCAAAGGTAAGGCCAGAGAGGACATGATCAGAGAGAAGGGGCTCCCAAGTCAGGACTAATTAAATGTCACATTCGGTTAAATTAATGCCAGCTGGAGGATTTGGGACTCACCTGGGAATCCAGGTTGTGTTTCAGGTTCTGCTGTTTGCTGCACCCTGATGCCAGTAGGTCATGGTTCCTACCTCATTCTTCTATCAGAGCTTATACATGCAGGGCCATGGACAACTGGCATATACATTTAGACTGGGGAGTCTTCCTGGTTTGTTTTTGGAGTAATACTGGTCCTCCAAATGAGGTGCTAGTCTTGCTGAGTTTCTCCAGCATTTCTTATGTTAAGGATGCATGGAAGGTTGGAGTCAGATGAACAGTGGAATTCAGAGAAGCTACAAGACATTTGAGAGATAGCGTGAGACATAGCTAAAGATTATATGAGTTTTAAATACAATGTGATTCTGACAGGGAACTAGTGTAGAAGCATGATGATAGCTTGATCAATTAGTCAGACTGACTGACGTAGGCAGAATGCAGAAGAGCTTTGGAGGAATTGGAGTTTCTGTTTTTACCGTGGAATGGAATAGTTGAGTAATAAAATCACATCTAAAATTTTCAGCAACTCAAGTGAGCGAGATAGAATGACATGCCATCCAGCATCTTAAACTTTTACTCTCTAAACTACACTTTACACCATTTAAAAGGTGTGTTGTCGAAACCCCCTAAGGTTTCTTTGACTGTATTCTGCAAACCGGTGTCTGTTGTCATTCAGAACAAGTGTAGCCAAACTTTGCAGACATCACCAGTTACACATTTCCCTCAAAGGCATGCATCATTCTGACTTGGAACTAAAATGGTGGTTTGTTTCACAGTCACCAGATCAAAATGCTTGAAATCCTTCCCTTGCAGCCCTGTGGGTTGCTGCAAAGTTAGCTTGTTGCACTGCATGATCTGTTTAAGATTGACATCCAGATGTCTTAAAGGAATTGTTGCTCATGCATTCCCATTTATTCGCTGTGCATCAGCTTTCTGACTGTTGCGCAATTGCAGCTTCACGCAGCTCAGAAGGAAATATTACCTTTCAATTTCAATAAGGGCTCTCCTAATCTTCAAACATTACATCAGTGGTGGAATCCCTGGAGGAATGGGATTAAAATGGTCACATTTAGCCAATTATTCTATATCGCTGATGGTTGACATTCTTCTGTCAAAGAGACCAGTAACAAAGTTCAGCTGCAATGGTTAAGAGCCAACTTTGAGAGCTACTTAACAAATAGCATGCAAGCAGTGAAATGAAACAGCTTTTCTACATTCTATTTTGGGATGGTTGAATTCCATCAATTGTATTTGGGAGCTGTGTATTTTTAGCCTGTTGTAATGTTTTTAATAAAATGCAAAGGTGCTGAATTTCATGAGAAAAGTCAGACCTGACTTCAAATTAAATCTAATGCTCATATGAAGCTCATTTTCACAGCAGAGATTCAGATCATGCACAATTTACAAAGGACTTTTACTCTTGTAGAAAGAGATGAGAAACACAAAAATGACATTTACACAGGTTAATGCATAAAGTTCTGAGATTAAAGCACAATCAAGCTGGCTGTGTATTACTCCAAGGTATATTAAACATGAAGGATAATTTGTTTTTTCCATTCTGTTGTTTGGTCAGGAATGGTGAAAACCATGAGAGTTTCAAAGATATTTTGATGGAGCTTTCTGTAATAGCTTTCAATTAAAAAATGTGTCTGGAGATTCTGAATAACGTTTGCAAGGAGTACAATACCAGCTGCCTTTGACTTATAGTGAATTAGCAGGAAAAGCAACTTCAATCAATTAATTTGAAAAGCTGGAGGGTATGATATGATTAAATCATCAAGATATTGGCTGTCTGCTCTTATCGTCAATTAACAAGTTATTTATCAAGTAACTGATGCATATGTAAAGAAGAAATGCAAAATGAGACTGCAATTCAAATTACAGGCAACGTTTTTTGAATGTAATGGCTAGTGATTTATTGTGTGGGACCTGAACTGTCAGAGACTGTCATGCAGCAGGAAATGCTCCTCTCATCACATTTTTTGTCCTTGTAAAGTGGATGAGTCACTGATTCCTGAGACCTACATCACAACTGCAAGTGTCATCTTTGATGTACAAAGGTTCAAGGAATAGGTAATTCATACTTGTTTTGATCATGTGTGTAACAAAAAAATGTCTTGGGGTAGTGACGAGACAAGACACTGATTTCTGATTCTAATCCAAGTGGTGGATTGTTGTGTTTGTTTCTATTCATTCTTGAGATGTGGATGTCACTGGCTAGGTGAACATTTATAGTCCATGCATAGCTGTTCTTGAAAAGCTGATGGTCAGTTACTTTCTTGAATCTCTACAGTCCATGTTTTTTATGGATACCAAGGTTGCTGTTCGAGAGTTTCACCTGGAGACAGTGAAGGAATGGCAATATGTTTCTCAGTCTGGATGGCAAGTGTCTCGGTGGGGAAATTGCAAATGATGGCATTCCCGTGTATCACTGCCCTCCTTCTTCTGGATGATAGACGTCACAGGTCTGGAAAGTGCTGTCAAAGAAGACTTGGTGAGTTCCTGCAGTGCATTTTCTAGATGGTCCACAGCTTTCACTGTGCACTGATGGTGAAGGGAATGAATGATGAAGCCAGTGAATGGGTGTTTAGCAAGCAGGATGTTGTGTCCTGGATGGTGTCTTGAGTGTTTTTGGAGTTACATTCATCCTAGAAAATGGAGAGTATTCCATCACACCCCTGTCCTTTGTTTCATCCAAGTTTTCTTGCCACTCTGCAAACTTACAAAGTCCATGTCTGACAGTGGCTTCTCAAAGCAAAGTTCAAAGCGTCTGCACACTGATCAATGTTTGCAGGCCCTTCAAGTGTTCCTGTAATCATACAGCTTAGAGGTGACATTGCTCCTGGCTTGTACCTTGCAGATGGGGTAGGCAGGCATTGGGGAGACAGGGGATGGGTTGCTCACTGCAGGATTCATTATCTCTGGGTTGTTCTGGTAGCCACATGGCTGGTCTATTTTAGTTTCTGATCTTTAGTAATTTAGAATGCTGTTGTTGGTGTTTTAGCAATGGTATTGCAATTATTCATCATGGGGAGATGGTTAGGTTTTATCTTGTTAGAAATAGTCATTGCTGGAATGTGTGATGAGAATGTTACTAGCATTGTCATGTTGTACCTAAGAAACATAAAGTGATTTTCATTTTGCTACGACAACATTTAAGCCTTATTAAAGCCAGCAATAGTTCCATGATCACACCTTCTTGCTGGAGCTCCACTTGTTTATGGTTGTAGGCAGACCTTGATTTAAATTTCCAGAGCACATAGGCAGGACTTAATTAATGTGTGCAAACTGGGATAAAATAGTGCAGTTATGAACATAATGCCATTTTTGTCTTCAGGCATGCTAAACTGACAGTCTCTCAATTGTCCCACAAGCCATAGAACAGGAAGCAGCCGTTTCAAGCTGGATTTATAGGGCTCTTCACTCAATCAGCTACAATAGTACAAATGTTTGGGAGATATTCTCCAGTGTAAGATAATGATTTCAGCCAAATGTGCAATTTTAAAAGTTTGACAGTGTCGCTAAACTCTTAAGAAACTTATTGCAAAACATATGTATCATTAATGGTGTCCTTTCTGTCAACTCCATTTTAGCTGGTAGATGTAGAGGATGAATAGAAATAAAAAACAAGGAAAGAACTAACAACTACCGCTGGTCTGCACAGAATAGACAGAAGAAGTTATGTTCATAGCACCAAAGAAAGCATAAGTTCAGAGTAATATACCTGCAGCCTTCCAAGAAGTATTGCAGGCGTGGCTTCATTTCTCCAGGGAGACTGTATTTGAGTTGTGCCATCTCCTATAACAAGCATTTGTAATCAGTCAGATATAAAACTCCATGGTTCAGTAGTAACACTCTTGCCTCTGACTCTGAAAGTCAGAGCTTCAGATCACAATGTGCAATGAGAACAACTCCCATGATGACTTAGGTGAAAGTGATGTTGGTAATGTATCCAGGTTTGCTGACAATACAGAACTAAGTGGGGCAGTCCTTTGAGGGCACAAAGGACTAGAGACAGGTTAAGAGAATAGACAACAGGATGACTGATGGAGTATAATGTGGAGAAACATGACATTACTTATTTTAGAGGGAAGAATAGAAAAGCAAAATATGTATTCAATTATGAGGTACCTTACTCTTCAAAAGGATTTGGATGTCCTGAATAAGAAAAAATTAAAAGGATAAATTTAAGATGTTTCCTCAAAGTTGTCTGTGGCCAATGTATTCAAATGTGGATGTGTGTATCTCTTATTCTTGGAGCAAGTGAGTCAATTACAGACAATCCAGCAATGAAGCCCTCTGTATTTAACAGAATCACAGAACTTTTACAGAGTAGAAGGAAGAGATTTGGCCCACAGTGCCTGGACTCGCTCTGTTATCTAGTTAGGCTGTATTATCTAGTGCCAATTTCCTTCCCTTTTCCCAAATCTCTACACACCATTTTTATCTAAATAATCATTGAATGCCCTCATGCATGTTCATATTTCCAAGCAGTGCATTCCATACCTTAACTGCTTGCTAAGTGAAAAGTTTTTTCTCACGACATCCTTACTATGTTTGCACATCACATTATATCTATGTCCTGTTGTTCTTGTTTATTGTACAAGTGGAAACAGCTTCTATCAACTCTGTCTAGCCCACTCATGATTTTATTTAAAAAGGAAAGAATTGTTTATTTATAAAATGAAATAAAACCAGTAATTAGAGAAATGGATTTTTGATGCCTGTTTTATGAAGGAGTGAGATTTAATGCTGTGTAAAGTAAAGGGTTGGAGTTATAGAATCAGCTTAGCAACTGCGATGGTTTTCACAGTTGGCTTTCCATGGATAGCTTGTATAGGAACATGATTAGAGCCAGAAAGGCTTGTTTCTTTTCAGCTTCTTCAGAGAAGGCAATATTAGCTGCCCAAGTAAATAAAGAGACCACTAGATGTTTCTATTTGTCTCTGTCTTTCCTCCAGAGTTAAAACTGTTGTCATCATATGAAATTCAAGATAGCTCGCTCATGACATTTTCACTTTTCAACAGCTTTCCCTGCCTTTTTGATAGTTTTGGCAGATGTAAAATGACCTGGAAAAACTGTTAATCATGTTCCAAATAAAGCAAGCAAGAATCCAATTTCCAGTTTTAAATTCCCAGTTCCTTTCAAGTCTGTTGTTATTGAGGTGGCCCATGATAATGGCAGCTGTGAAATTCTACAGGAGTGCCAACCAAAAATTATCATCTGTCATGTATTTGGATTGCTCTAAAAGCTTGACAAACATTGCTTTAGTAAAAGGTTAGGTGCCCCTTGGCATCCATTTTGAAAGTCTCTAAATTCCATCAAATTTTGTAGACCTGTGCTCCAGAATTAAGCATGTCCCTAGCCAAGCTCTTCTAGTACAACTGCAACATCACTTCCAAAAGATGGAAAATTGCTCAAGTTTGCTTCTGCCAGAAATTGCAAGACAAATCTAATCTAGCCAGACATAGGCCATCAATGTTCTCTTAATCATCTGCAAAGTGATGGAAGATGTCATCATGGTATATTAAGTAACATTTAGTCAAAGCTGAGCTGTGTTCCCTCAGGACCTTTTGTCTCCAAACTGCATTAAAGGAGAGTGACTGCCCTTGGAATCAATACTAAAGTCAATGGGAAACATTGGCATAACTTTCCACTGGATGGAGTCATGGCTGGTTTTAAAAAAAACAGGTGTGCTTGTGGGAAGTCAGTCATTTCAGTTCAGGCCAATGCTGCATGAGTTTCCCTCCACTGTAAGATCAGAAGTACTGATGATTGCTGTGTGTACAACCATTCACAACTTCTTACATTCTCAAAGAATTTGCATCCACATGCAGCAAGACCTGGACAATGTTCAGACTTGGATTGATAATGACCCAGAACATTCATGCCACATGAGTGTCAAGCAATAATTCTCTCCAACAACAGAGAATCTAAGCATTTCTGCTTAACTTTCATGCCTGAATCACCATCGCTAAATCCCTTAGCATCAATCTCCTGCAGGTTATTATCAGCCAACAACTTAGCTGGACCATTCCGCTGCACATTGTGGAGACCAGAAATAGTTGAAAGCTAGGAAGTTTGAAGCGAGCAACTCACTGTCTGATTTCTCAAAGTTAGTCCAAGAGATAGAAAAAGATACAAGTTACAACTCAAGGAGCGTGGGAGCACAGAATATTTGGTAAATGGAGTATTAAGTCAGAAGTTTGGTGCAGGTAGAAATTTGGTATAGAAGAGGAAATTAGTGCAGTTTTCCAGTAACATGTGAGTTTTTAAATTTTGTCTCTAAGCTGAGAGACTACATTGTGAATACTTAACAAAATTTGTAAATTGTGAAATAAAAAATTAAATCACTGAGGTGAGATAGAAATGTGATGTAACTACAACTCCTGGGAATTTAGAGGATGCATCGCAGTCCTGGACCACCGTGTCTGTGATAAGTCTCCGCAGCACTTTGGCTCACAATTGCTGAGCTGGGGTCCAAGTTGCAAACAGTGCATGGCATCAGGAAAGAGAATAATTACCTGGATGCTTTATTCTGGGTGACACTCAGTCCTGAAGGAAATAAAACTTGAGAGTTGATGAATGTTTAGGGACAGGAAGCTGTGATTGTGATTCAGGACAGAATGGGGATCCAGTGTGTCATGTGATATTAAGGGTGGAATCTTTTAGGAGTCTGAATGAAGTAGGCTATAGTAAGATATGTGGCAGAATCGGGTGACAAATGCAATGAGGCAAGACTCAACATTGAGATGGTCTTGTTCCATCTTGTATGCTGTGGTGAGATACTCATTATGCAGAAGAGAATGAGAGTGGATGGGGATTAGAGGCAAGAACTGATTAAGGATAGTCAGCATGGCTTAGTGTGTGGGAAATCCTGTTGGGCAAACTTGATTGAGTTTTTTGAGGATGTTACTAAGAAGATAAATGAGGACAGAGTGATAGACATTGTCTGCATGGACTTTAGCAAGGCATTTGACAGGTTAGTAAAGTTTAGATCACATGAGATCCAGAGAGAGCTAACCAGTTGGATACAAAATTGACTAGACAGTAGGAGACAGCAAGTCTTAGTAGAGGTTTGTTTTTTGGACTAGAGATCTGTGACTAGAGAGCAGTGTTCCTCAAGGATTGGTGCAGAGACACTGTTGTTTGTCATTCATATGAACAATTTGGAAGAGAATATAGGAAGCATTGTTAGTAAGTTTGTGGAGGACCCTAAATTTGGTACAGTGGACAGTGAAGAAGATTTCTAAGAGGACAACGGGATCTTGATCGGCTGGGCAATGGGTCAAGGAATGGCAGGTGGAGTTTAATTTAAATAAATGCAAGATGTTGCATTTTGGTAAGACAAACTAGGGCAGGACTTATACAATTAATGGTAGGGCCCTGGGAGGCGTTATCAAAAAGAGATATCTCAGGGCTCAGGTACAATGTTCCACGAAAGTGGTGCCACAGGTAGACAGTGTAGTGAAGAGGGCATTTGGCATGCTTGCCTTGATTGCTCAGCCCATTTGAGTGTCAGAGATGGGATGCAACATTGTGGCTGTACAAGACATTGGTGAAGCCAGTCTTGGAGTGCTGTTTACAGTTCTGGTCACCCAGCTATAGGAAGAATATCAATAAATTGGAAAGAGTCAGAGAAGATTTACAAGGTTGTTACTGGGACTGGAGAGGCTGAGGCATTTTTCCCTGGAATGTAGGAAGTTGAGGGGTGACATTATAGAGCTGCTCAAAACTAGAAGGTACAATTTTAAGGTGAAAGGGGAAAGATTTAAACTTTTATACTGAGGGGCAACGTTTTCACACAGAAAGTGGTCTTTATGTGGAATGAACTGGCAGGGGAAGTGCCAGATGCAGGTACAGGTTATAACCTTTAAAAGACACATACATGAATAGGAAAGGTTTAGAGGGATATGCACCAAACGCAGGCAAATGGGACTAGGTTTGGCAACCTGGTCAGCATGGACGAGTTAGATAGAAGGGACTGTTTCCATGCTGTAGGATTCTACGAATCGGTGACCTTGTTAACACCACAACTTTACCAAACAAACCAGTCACTGGCAAAATTCAACAAGGAAACAGAGCAGGTACCTGGCAAAAGCAGCTGACTGCTCAAAATAACTTCCATGTTTGACACTGGATACCAACATTTCAGCATACGCTTCGTGGGCAGTCGCTATATTCACCCCACATCCACAGACATTGTCATTCGACATGTACCAGCCTCCAAGAACTCTCATGGCATATCTCCAACCTCCTTACATGATGCTTCTGCATTTTAGTACCATACTTTGAGCTGCATAGGCAACAGAGGAAGGATACTGTGCACTCAGGGACACATATCCAACTCATGGACTGCAGCAGGTTACATATTGCTCACGTTATAGTGGTTGCTCACTCTGAACCTGCTTCGATGCTCACAGCATTCCTGCCTCTCAGTCTTTTTATGCTTTTCTTCCTCAGCCAGAGATACCAGGTTTACAGTACTTCTGGAAATGTGTTGCTGGAAAAGTGCAGCAGGTCAGGCAGCATCCAGGGAACAGGAGAATCGACGTTTCGGGCATAAGCCCTTCTTCAGGTTTCCTGAAGAAGGGCTTATGCCCGAAACGTCGATTCTCCTGTTCCCTGGATGCTGCCTGACCTGCTGCGCTTTTCCAGCAACACAGTTTCAGCTCTGATCTCCAGTATCTGCAGACCTCACTTTCTCCTCTTTACAGTACTTCTGTCATGCCTTGCCGTTCAGCACAGACACAGAGCCAGAAAGGTTGACATGATGTCAACAGGCCCCAGTCAATGGAGAAAGCATTTGTTTCAGGGTACTCTGCACAATGACTTAAAAGCAGCATCTGATAACAGGCCAGAGTTTGCTTAGGATGCTCTCCATATAAGTGGTGAGGAGCTGAATGCCGGGCAGCCCAACACATCTTTCTGCCCCATGGTGAGCTGTTTTCCTCATAGAATGAGACAATGGCAGGGATTAAGCAAGGTGAAAGTAAATGGTAAACTATTACTTTTTGTGCAGGAGGGAAGGTGTCTGGAGTGAGTGAGTAGGCAGCACAGAGGGTGTGCAGGTTAGTGGTGTTGGGGCTGAAATGAATGACAGCAAATGAGGGAAGATGCCACAGATAATAGTGAGAGTGGTAGAACATGAGTCTAGGTGGAAGGTGGGTGCAGTAGCAGAGAAAGAGTGACTGTGAGATATTACAGGATGGTGGCAATTACACTAGTGAAGTGGAAAATGAAATTGCTGTTCTTTATCCAGATAGCTAAGACTGTTTTAACTGGGTGACAACTTTAGATCAGACTTGTGACATGGCCTTCACTGGAAGTCTTGTGGGAGGGGAAGCCCCAGGTTCTGCATTGTCACTGTCTCCACCAACAGAATCTCTTTGACCCCATCTGCAAATCAGAACATTGATTTCTCCTTGTCTGTCATCGCCAATGCAAATGGCAGAGCCTTGCTGGACATTTCCAGGCTGACAGTGCTTGTCCTTTAGGGTTTTAAGAAAAAAGGTGTTAGTTATAATTTTCCAAAACTCACTAGATTCGGGAAAATTTTGTTTAGATTGGAAAATAGCTAATGTAACTCCTTTATGCAAAATGGGAGGGAATCAGAAAGCAGGAAACTACAGGTCAGTTAGTTTGAGGCCTGTTATAGAGAAAGTGTTAGAAATATTATTAAAGACCTTATAGCAGGACACTCAGATAAGTTTATGATAATCAGGCAGAGCCAATATGCTTTTGTCAAAAGGAAATTATTTTTAATTAACATATTGAAATTCTTTGAAGAAGCAACTAGTGATAAAGGGGAACCAGCGGATTTATTCTGCTTAGATTTCCTGAAGACATTTGATAAGGTGCCACATCAAAGGTTATTGGGGAATAGGAAGCTCATGGTGTTCTGGATAACATATTGGCGTGGAGAAAAGATTGACTTGCTAACAAGCAGAGACTAGGAGTAACTGAGTGTTTTAAAGGCTGGCAGAATGTTATGAGTGGTGTGCCACTGTGGTCACTGGCTTCAACTCTTTATAATTTATATAAATGATTTGTTTAAAGATATGATAATGAAATTTGTGAATAATGCAGAGATAGTTTGGAAGGTGACTTGAAGAGGACGTAAGGACCCTACAAAGGAATGTAAATAGGATAAGTTAGTGGGCAAAGACATGGCAAATTAAGTTTACCAGAAAGAAATTAAAAATTATCTAAGTGCTAAGATTTTGCAGAGCTCTGAGATACAGAGAGATGTAGATGTCATAGTGTATGAATTGCATAGTATTTGAATATGCTCAAAAAGCATACAACTGCAGGCCGTCAATGCAGGCAGTTAATCCATAGAACATTTTATAACTTTCTACTTTGGAAATAGAGCTAGTCTGACTCAAGACTGGGATACATATAGACTCTAACCTCACACCTTTAATACATTGTCTGAGCTGAGATGTCACCTTTTTTAAAATAAAATCTTAAATTATCTCAAGAATGTGGCATAAAAGAAGTTCTGGGATTTACATATTAATGAATTGAAACCTGCAATCCCATTTTAACAGATGGAAGACTTAACAGCAATCTAGGTTTGTTCAATATATCCTTTTAATTGCATGATCTTTCGCTACAAATTCTGTGTCTTATAATCCTGCTCCACTAGTTAACTGATGAAGAAGCAGCACTCTGAAAGCTCGTACTTCTTGGACTATAACCTGGAGTTGTGTGATTTTTAACTTTGTCCACCCCAGTTCACACCAGCATCTCCACATTTTAGTATAAGAAGCTAGTGATATTTGTGGATTGGAAGTGTGCAATAAATCCGAATGAGGATGTGAAACTGAGTTTGTTTAAACTTAGAACTATGTTTCTTCCAGGAGAAAACTCTCAAATGTTGCAGTCTTGGAGTTAAAGTCACAATTAATTTAAACTTATCAAGGTATTAGAGAAAAGATTTCTGGTATGAGTACTGTACAATGGATTTTTTTAAAATCTTGTAAAGGAGTGTTTTAGAATTATTGGGACTATACTTTTACTATGTGTTCAAACTCTTTGAAGTAGTGTTATATGAAAATAGGCTGGTTTATTCTTATATCTTAATTTATTTCCTTAATACATTTCTGTTCTATTGATAAAACAAAATCTGCAACAACGTGTGCTTACGTTTCAGTGAGAGGCCATCCCATTAAAACCAATGTTAAAATGTGACCGACCAAACCAGGTTTCAGTCTGGGATTTGACTTGTCCAGTCTTGGATCATAATTGTCGTGATGCAGGAAACTCAGCACTCGACTTGTGCTAACAGATACAAAGTGCTTGCTACCTGCGTGGGTTAGAAAAAAAGTTGTAATCTGGAAGAACAAACTCACCATGGCATAAAGATACATTTTGCCAATTAATTGGGCTGACTAAAATGGCATATAGTGATAATTGAGGACAGTATAATCAGCGGGTGGTTAGTTTCTCTGGAGCCACAACTAGAAACTCCAGCAGTTGTGTTGACTGCCTGATACCTGGTTCAGGTGAAGGGAAATTTAGAAATCTGAAGGGGAATGCTGAAACACTAGAGAACTACAGCATTTCAGGGGAAAACGAGCAGACCTGAACAGAAATGGTGAGAATGTTTGAAACTAATACAGCATCAGTGGCTAAGGTCCTTACAAATAATAGTTGGGAAATGAATGAAATCTACTTGTGCAAAGCCTTCACAATAAAATAGTTAAACCATTGGCATAAATAGAGGTAAAAGTACAAACAGTGTGCGGTGGATAAATAGATCTGGCAACATTTCTGGAGAAACAAACTGAGTTATTGCTTTGAGTTCGATATTATTGTTTTTTGGAGCTTGAATGGTTTAAATCTAATTGCCTTTCCAGAGATTATACTGCTGGACTCGATGGGCTGGCGAAGACAATGTCCTCCAACTAGAATATTAGAGGTAACTCTACTTGCATTGATCATAAGATCCTTGTCTGAATTTAATGCTGACAAATGGTTAAGTGTTTATTGTCATGGATTCGGCCCCTCCAAGGAAATATAGGCCAAAGTGAGGACTGCAGATGCTGGAAACCAGAGTCTAGATTAGAGTGGTGCTGGAAAGCACAGCAGGTCAGGCAGCATCCGAGGAGCAGGAAAATCGATGTTTTGGGCAAAAGCCCTTCATCAGGAATGGAGGCAGGGAGCCTCCAGGGTCTCCACCACTCTAATCTAGACTCCAAGTAATATGTCTAACACTCAAAATGTGCTAACCAGAGCAGATCTTCATTTCCAGCAGCACCAAGCCATGCCTTTTTGAGAGGGATTGGAAGGTAGAGGCCACTGTGGAATCAGGGTACCAATCACACATGGTTCTCACCCATTCTTGGAGAAAAGGAGTCAGAATACCTGACAGTCTTACTAAGTGGCTAGGTGCCCACCCAGAACAGGCAAAATATCAGGGCAGCAGGAACTGGTCTTTAGCATCCTCTATGTTATCTGGGACTCCCTCACATCAAGAGACTTAGACAGGATAGAAATTGTTCAGTGCATCCAAGAGGGTTTCTTAAAACAGTACATGAACAGTCCAACGAGAGGAGGGGCATTCTGAACCTTGTATTGGCTAATGAGCTTGGCCAGATGACTGACCTTTCAGTGGGAGAGCATTTTGGAAACAGTTATCACAACTCCTTAACTTTTAAGTTAATTATGAATAAGGGTTAGTCAGGAATTTGCGGTAAGCTGCTAAATTGGGTGAGGACAGTTATGCTAGTAGGAGGCAGGAGTTAGGGAATGTTTCTTGGGAGGAGCTGTTATCAGGTGAGTCCACATTTGACATGTGGGAACTGTTTAAAGACCTGCTTATGAGAGTTCAGGACAGGCATGTTCCAGTAAGGAGGAAGGAAAAAGAAGGCAAGATACAAGACCCTTGGATAACAAGGGTGATTATAAATATAGTCAAAAAGGAAAAAGAAGCATATGTAAGGTTTATGAAGCTAAAATCAGACAGGGCCCGTAAAGAAAGTATGAAGGAACTTAAGCAGGGAATTAAGAGAGCAAGAAGGGACCATGAAATGACCTCGGCAAGTAGGGATAAAGAGAATCCCAAAGCATTCTATACATACCTTAAAAACAAGAGAATAACTAGGGAGAAGGTAGGATCACTCAAGGATAAAGAAGGGAACTTCTGCTTGGAGACAGAGGGTGTGGGTGAGATCCTAAATGAGTACTTTGTATCAGTATTCACCCAGGAGAAGGATATGCAGAATAGTGAGATTTGTGTGCAGCATGCTAATATGCTAGAACATTTTGAAATCATGAAAGAAGTGGTGTTGGGTCCCCTGAAGACCATTAAGGTGGATAAGTCCCCAGAGTCCAATGGTATCTACACCAGGTTATTAAGAGATGGAAGGCAAGAAATCGCTGGAGCCTTGACCAAGATCTTTGCATCCTCGCTAGTCATTGGAGAGTTTCCGGAGGACTGGCGAGTAACTAATGTTGTTTATCTGTTCAAGGAGGGAAATAGGCAGGCATCTATAGACTGGAGAGTGTCATATCGGTGGTTAGAAAGCTATTGGAGAAAATTCTTAGGTACAGGATTTGCATGCATTTGGAATGGTATGGCCTAATTAGGGACAGTCAGCATGGCTTTGTGCAGGGTACGTCATGTCTTACTAAGTTGATTGATTTTTTCGAGGTGGTGACAAAGATGGTGAGGGTAGAGCAGTGGATGTTGTTTATATGGATTTTAGTAAGACTTTTGACAAGGTCTCTCATGGTAGACTCATCCAGAAGAGTAAGATGTATGGGATCCCCGGTGACTTGTCCGCATGGATTCAGAATTGGCTTGTCCATAGAAGGCAGACTATAGTAGTGGAAGAGCTGAAAATGTGTTGCTGGAAAAGCGCAGCAGGTCAGGCAATGTCCAAGGAGCAGGAGCGTCCTGTTCCTTGGATGCTGCCTGACCTGCTGTGCTTTTCCAGCAACACATTTTCAGCTCTGATTTCCAGCATCTGCAGTCCTCACTTTCTCCTATAGTAGTGGAAGGGTGTATTTCAGGCTGGAGGTCTGTGACTGGGATGGGTACTGGGATGTCTGCTATTTGTGACATATATAAATTACTTGGATGAAAATGTAGATGGGTAGGTTAGTAATTTTGCAGGATACGAAGATTGATGGAGTTGTGGATAGTGTAGAAGGTTGCCAAAGACTACAGCGGGATATAGATCAGTTGCAGATGAGTGGAGAAATGGCAAATGGAGTTGAATCTGTGTAAGTATAAGATGCTGCACTTTGGGAGATCAAATGTTAAAAGAATACAGTTAATGGCAGAACCCTGAATAGCAATGATGATAGAGGGATCTTGGGGTTCAAATCCATAGCTACCTGAAAGTGGCCAGTAGATGGCGTGGTAAAGAAGGTGTATGGTATGCTTGGCTTTATTGGTTGGTGAATTGAATACAAGAGTCAGGATGACATGTTGTAGATTTATAAGACTTAGGTTGGGCCACACTCAGAGTATTGCATTCAATTCTGGTCGCTACATTACAGTAAGAATGTGGAGGATTTGGAGAGGGTGCAGAAGAGGTTTACTAGGAAGCTGCTTGGATTAGAGGGTCTTAGCTTAAGGAGACGCTAGAAAAAAATGGGTTGTTTTCTGTGGAGGGGAGACTTGATAGAAGTCTATAAAATTATGAAATGCATAGATAAGATTGATAGTCAGAATATTTTTCTCAGAGTTGAAATGGCTAATACTAGTGGGCATGCATTTAAGGTGAGATGGAGAAAGTTCAAAGGAGACATGAGGGGCAAGTTTTTTTTTTACATAGAGAGTGGTCAGAATCTGGAACAGGCTGGCAGGGGTGGTGGTGGAGGCAGATATGATAGCAGGGTTTAAGAGACTTTTAGATAAGCACATGAAAGAAATGGAGGGATATAGACCAAAGGCAGATAGAAGAGATTGGTTTAATTTTGCGTCATGTTCAGCATAACATCATGGACTGAAGGACTAGTTCCTGTGCTGTCCAGTTCTAAGTGTCTCTTAAGTAATGTGGGTGGCACGGTGGCACAGTGGTTAGCACTGCTGCCTCACAGCGCCAGAGCCCGGGTTCAATTCCCACCTCAGGCGACTGTCTGTGTGGAGTTTGCACATTCTCCCCCTGTCTGTGTGGGTTTCCTCCGGGTGCTCTGGTTTCCTCCCACAGTCCAAAAATGTGCAGGTTAGGTGAATTGACCATGCTAAATTGCCCATAGTATTAGGTGAAGGGGTAAATGTAGGGGTCTGTGTAGGTTGCGCTTTGGCGGGTTGGTGTGGACTTGTTGGGCCGAAGGGCCTGTTTCCACACTGTAAGCTATCTAAACTATCTAATCTAAACATATAGCGAGTGAGAAAAGATCTTGACTCAGAAGATCAGGAAGTAGAATCAATATGGGTGAAGGTGAGGAATAATAAGGATCAGGATATGTGGTAGGGTATATGATAGAACCATAGAATCCCTGCAGCATGGAAGCGGGACAGTTGGTCCTTCAAATCTACGCCAATCCTCCGAACAGCATTCCAACCAGACCCAACCCCCTACCCTATTCTTGTAACCCTGCATTCCCCATGGCTAATTCACCTAGCCAGCACATCACTGCATACCATGGGGAATTTAGCATGGCCAACCCATCTATCCTGCACGTCATTCGACTTTGGGAGGAAACTGGAGCACCCAGAAGAAACCCCAGCAGACACGGTGAGAATGTGCAAACTCCATACAGACAGTTGCCAGAGGTTGAAATTGAACCAGGGTCTCTAAGGCTGTGGGGAAGCAATGCTAACCACTGAGCTTATAGACTGCCAACTGTAATTATATTATTGGATTTAGTTAAACAAAAACACATTTGAAGCTGACAACAAAGGCAGTATAATAATTATTGAGGACTTTAATCTTCATAGAGGCTGGACCAACAAAATTTGCAGAGATGGTCTGCAAGATGGACCTGTAAGATAATATCATGACTGTTTTCTGGAACAATAACTGTGGAACCAGTGAAAGATAAATTTGAAAAAAAAATTATCACAATGGAATTTAGTTGCATATTAATTACGAAAGCAACAGACAAGGATCTTGAATGTAAATAAAGTTGATTAATAAGTAGGGGAAAGATCTGACTAATGTTGATTGTATAAATAGACTAAAAAATATGGCAATAAATAAACAGAGAAACATTTAGAGAAACAAATCAAAATGTTTAGCAAAAATGCATTCCATTGAAAAACAAAAACTCAACCAACATTCTATCTGCGGCACACTCAGTAAGTTAAAGTTAGCATAAGATTTAAAAAAGGCTTATAATGACAAGAATAATGGTACCAAATAATGAATAGTGATTGTTGTGTTTTAGAAACCAGCAAAAGCCTACCAGCGTATTATTAATAATTCAAGATGAAATCGAGTTTGTGGGAAAAGTAGCTTTTGCGATTGGACAGTGAAGTTTGCTGCGTTATTTGCAGTGAATACCATTTGATCATTTTGAGGTTTAGCAAATTGAGTCAATACTTACTAGGGTGTAAATGAATCAGAATTGATCTTATTCAAACAATTATCATTCTGAGCAGTATTAAAATATATAAAAATTTACAAGATGTAGGATTTTTAACTAGAATATAAAATGAAGGGTAGCAAAATATTTACTCCTTAGAGACAAACGCAGTAGACATATTACTGGGAAATGAGAAAACAACACAGACATTTAGATAATACTTTGTGGTCTGTCTTTACCACAGAAGACACAAATCACATACCAGGAATAGAAAGTAACCAAGGGGCTAACGAGACTTCAGATCTTATCATAAAGAATATCAGCTGGGTGGAAGTACTGGAGAAACTTTAGGGACTAAAATTCAACAAATTCCCAAGAGTTGATGATTTACATCCTAAGGTTCTAAAAGAGATAACAGTGTAGATAATGGATTGTTATGTTTTTCCAAAATCATGAGACCAAAACCTGGAATATTGAATGCAGTCTGGTCTCTTGTCTTTGAAATTGGATATTGAAGTTCAGTGCATGAGTTACAGTGAATGCCTTTTGATAATTAAGCATTGGGCCAATTGAGCCAACACTCACTCGAGTTTAAATGAATGAGAATTGATCATTCTGAACAGGCATGAAAGGGTAGACATTGAGAGACTTTTACCATTAATTAGGAACTCTAGAACATGAGGGATGAAGGTACAATGTCAAATTAAAGTGTCAATTCCCAAGTTGAAATAAATGGTCATGAATCGTAGAGACTCCCTACCCTGGAGAATTGAAGATGATGCATTGCTTAGTACTTCCTTCCTCTCAGCATTATGGTGTTCCTACAGTGGTCCATAACATTCCCAAGGGAAATTAGGGATGGGCAATAAATGCTGATCTCACCAGCAGTGCCCAAATCCTGTGAACCAATTAAAAGAACCAAATAAAATAAAAATTATGAAATTAATAATCCAGTGACCATGGCTGCCATTACTGTTCTTTGTAGCCAAAATCTACAACCATTTTGCTGCCTTTCCCTCTATCATTTCTCATAGTCTCCACAGTCACAGTTGTCTAACTTTATGTTGCTGGCAGGGACTGTTACTTTCTGAATGCACATATCAGGAAGTTAGAAACCATTGCAATCAATTTTCTAACTATGTAAAATAATGGACAGAAAATTATATTCCTTTTATCATAAGCCTTTGACATCTACTGCTGCCAAGTGAGATCTCTCCTGTGAATCTTTAACAGAACAATCCCAAATGAAACTTATTGGTTGCTCTTTCCAGTAGTCCTATATCTTTGTTTGCTTTTAATATCTGTTTATATAATTTCTCAGGAACTGTGACTGTGGCTACATACAATTCTTATTATCTCATTTGTCTTTAATACAGTTAATGCTATTTGTTTACCCACACATTCTATTGACCTCTTTATAGAGACAACTGGTATTTCCTTTTGCAGTTGCTGCTCTACACTCTGTTGGAACAAGTTTAAATCATCTCAGTGATTTTCTTTTTGACTTGCTTTATTCAATAAAACCTTCACTTTGTCATAACATTCTCTGCTATTATTATTAATATGCATCAGCTTGCATTTCTTATTTCTATTTATGATTCACCAGTCCAATTACTAAATCATTTTGATTAATTTATTTCCTTTAAAATATCCTAGTTTACCACATAACTATCTGAATAAGTGTTTATAGTTGAGACACACATAGTGAGTGCTGTTATGAGCGTATTGATCCAACCTGTCTTAATATTTAAGTGCTTTTTCCTTATTACAACAAGAATCAACACTCTGCTGGCACTTGCTCTCAGGTCACAAACTTCTTAATGTTCCAGTAAAATTTGATTTTGTAACCACTAATTATGCTTATATTGCTATTGTTGTGCTTGCAGATTCTTGAATTATATAGAATCTAAATATTCATTGCAGTTACCATTAGTTGCGTTATTAAATATTGTTCCTAGATTTTTGTTGTCGACAGGCAGTATTTTCACAGCCCTGAATGAAGTGGGTAATGGCGAGTCAGTTGGGAAAATAAGGTGGGAATGGAAGAATGAGATTCTCAATGTTAAGAAAAAAAAGCCTGATTTTGTGCATAGGGCAAGTTGACAATCTCACCAGTGAGTGGCGAGGGGCTGATTGGCATGCGGGCATCTGATTGTACCTAATCTCACCTCATTTATATGTAGTTTGCTATCTTCTCAGGCAGTGGAGATAAACTAGCTGGCAACAAATTTTGATATGACTTTATAGGGGTACTTGGCAGCAGCAACTTCTTCTAAGTTACCTATCTTGGCCAGCAAGCATCCTCCATGGGCAGTGACTGTCTGTGTCCTTCATCTACTGAGGTTGGTACCACCCTCACCCCATCATCACATCACAGCACAGCTTACTTGTAATACAGTTCACCATTTCAATTCTGCACTTTGCAGCTCACCGACACCCTTCATGCCAATGCTGCCGCCAGGCCACCTTGGGCGCACAGGTAGGCTCTCATCTTATGAATCAGTAGATGGTACATTTCTAGGCTCTTAACTTGTTTTCTTCACATTCACTTGCAACAGGCATACATGGATATTCACTGCATTTCTGCCTTGCCTTACCATTTTGCTCAATGGAATCTCATTGTGAGCTTACTTCACAGTAATTCTGTCTTTTTCTCAGTACAATGTGATGTTTCATTTGGAGCTTGTGTCTTTGGTCATCACCATTTTGCCCTCTGACATGATGTGCTTGATCAGCTCCCCAGCAACAGTAGGCACATTGGTGGTCTGATCTTTCGGAAACTGATGATGCTGAGAATTTTGTAATGAGTCAGGCAGGAATCTTCCCATGATACACTTGAAAATATCATTGAGGAACGTGTTCATGACATTGGAGTGGATGCTGGTGTCATGGTGGACCTGTTTAGTAGATGCTGATGGCATAACTTTCTTTCCTGGGCTTTCTCCTCTTCTTGCTGGTCTTCACTGCTCTTTACTGCTTTCATAGCACCATTTTTGACAGTTTGTTCTTTATTTCCTCAACCATGGGGACAGCTAACTTGCCTTGCTGCTTAATATAGACACAACACCGGGCAACTTGTCATGTTTGCCACCAGTGCTCAGTGAAATGGTAGATCATGCTGGCAGCTTACTCGGCAAACACATTGAATGTCTTCCAATCAAATGGCCATTCTAAAGACCTAAGGGGATTTATTAACTTGAAAGGGGTCATGAGCAAAATCCCATGCAAGGACTGCACAAAACACAACATAGGACAAGCAGGAAGACAGCTAACGATCCGTATCCATGAACACCAACTAGCCACGAAATGACACGACCAGCTATCCTTAGTAGCCACATACTCAGATGACAAGCAACATGAATTCGACTGGGACAACACTACTATTATAGGACAAGCCAAACAGAGAACAGTCAGGGAATTTCTAGAGGCATGGCACTCATCCACAGATTCAATCAATAAGCACATCGACCTGGACCCAATATATCGACCACTGCAGCGGACAGCTGGAACTGACAACCGGAAACGACAGATTCAAACCACTACAAATGCCGGAGGAAAGATCACAGAAACGCTTCACAGAGGCTCCCAAGCACTGAGGATGTCACCTAGACAGGGGACGAAACGTCTGCAACACAAATTCCCAGCTCGGCGAACAGAATCACAACAACGAGCACCCGAGCTACAAATCTTTTCACAAACTTTAAAGCAGAGATGTTGGCCAGGGAACGTGGTGTTGTGTAGAAGTGGCAGACAACTGAAAGTTCAGCGTCAGTTTTGCAGACAAAACATAGGTAATCTGCAATGCAATTCCACAGTCTGTGTTTCATCTCCCCAGTGTAGATCAGATCACATTGTGAGAGACAAAGTGCAGAGAAGTTGCTGCTTTACCACAAAATTACATCTGGAGTCTTGGAGAACATGAGAAAGGAGAAAATAAATAGGCAAGTATAACCCCTTCTGTGAATGCAGGGGAAGATGCTGTGGGGCTGTGGGAAGTGGAGGGGGAGCGGACCAGTGCGTCCTGGAGGGAATGGTTCCTGCAGAAGGCTGACAAGGGATTGAAATATATGTCTGCTAGTGGCATCTCGCTCAAGGCGATGTAAGTGATGGCTTATGATCCTTGAGATATGGATCCTGGTGGTTTGGTAAGTGAGGATTAGGGAGACCCCATTGTTGTTGTGGTTAGGGCAAGAAGGGATGAGGGCAGAAGTGCTGAAGGTGAGTTGGGCATGGCTGAGGGCCCTGTGAACCACAGTGGTGGGAAACCTCAGTTGAGGAATTAAAGTGGATATTTCAGAGGCCCCCTTCATTTTGGAAACTGTCGTTACTAGAACAAATAGAGATTGAGAAACTGGGAGAAGGGAACGGAGTCTAAGTAGGAAGCAGGATATGAGAAAGTATAATCCAGGTAACGGTGGGAGTCAGTGGGTTTGTAGTGGCAAATCCTATCCTCAAAAGTGGAAACAGAGATGTTGAGGAAGGAAAGGCAGGAGTCAGAGGTGAAGGTAAGATCGGGGTAGAAATGGGAAGTGAAATTGATCATTCTTTTCAATTCCAGACCAGAGAGCAAAGCATGACCAATGATGTCATCGAAGTACTGGAGAAAGAGTTATGGAGAGGGACCCAAGTAGGAATGTTCCATGTACCCCAGAAAGAGACAATAATAACTGGAGTCCATGCTGGTGTCCATGGCCACACCTTTGGCCTGAAAGAAGTATGAGGAGTTAAAGGAGAAGTTGATCAAAATGAGGATGAGCTCGGCCCAGGCAGAGGAGACCTGGTGGCAGATGGGATAGTTCAGACCTTTTTTCCAGGAAGGAGCAGAGGCCCCTTAGATGATGCTGATGGGGGAATGGACATGTAGAGGGATTGCATGTCCATGATGAAGAGGAGGTGCTGAAACCTGCAAACTGGATATCCTGATAATGACAAATGGGAAAGTGGGAAGGGGGAGAAAAACATCAATCAAGGTAAGAAGAGTTCTGTGAGGTAGGAACAGATAAAAGCAATAACTTTGCCCAGGCAGTCCTGTCTGTGGATTTTGGGCAGGAGATAGAAGCAGGCTGTGTGGGGTTAGATGACTGTGAATTTAGAGACACTGGAGGGGAGATCACCTGATAAAGAGGTTAGTGACCATTTTGGACACAATAGCTTAGCGTTCAATTGTGACATCGTCATCCAGGCGATGATGCGAGAAGGTATCTGAGAGCTCCTCCACAATGTAGAGATCAGTATATGCTGGATTCCTAAAAAAAAGGGAATGAGTCCATGATCTTCAGATATTCAGCTTTATTTCTTCTTATATGTAGACTAAGAAGAAGTTGCAAGTTGAGACCTCTGCAGTAACAGCTTTACTCATGCTTCTTATACATTTTTACTTAATCCTTCCCAAAACCGCAAATAATAGTCAGCATATTCTGTTAATCTATTCCACAATATCTTCTCATGATATCCTGGCAAGCTGTTTCTCACACCCTAACTACGAAATCTAGGTAACATTCTGTTGGTCACATAATTCCAGATCTGCTTGGATTCAATCTCCTTAGTTTCCACTGCACCTGCAAGTCAGCTTTTTGCAATAGCATTTGTAAATTTAGCCCTTGTTGTGCTGTAGCTTAATCACACAATTTTCAATCTACTCCACACTTTGCCAAACAATAAGAGCACTAACCTTGTCAGCAGGCTTAATGGCAAAGTTAGAGTTGGATCTGAGTGTACAATCAGTTCAGAGGGAGATACGTTTGAATTGGTAAAGGGGGGGTAGTGAGATTAAGGCTCCATCTATCATTTACTCATCTTTCCTACCCCTCTCTATCTTCAGCACATAAACCAACTTTCAACCAGCTACAATCAGTTCTGAAGAAGAGTCAATGAAACATTATCTCTGTTTTCTCTCCACAGTTACTGCCAAACCTGCTGAGTTTCACCAGCAAATTCTATTTTTGTTTCAGGTTGCCAGCATCTCCAGTTCTATGGAATTCTCTGCCACAGAAATCAGTTGAGGCCAAACATTGAATGATTTTAGGTGTAGTTCTTAGGGTTAAAGGGATCAAAGGTTATGGAGAGAAGGCAACAACAGTTCCTGAGTTGGATGATCAGCCATGATCATATTGAATAGCAAAGCAGGCTCAAAGGGAGGAGTGGCCTACTCCTGCTTCTATTCCTATGTTTCTATGTGGTTTTGTGTATCTATTGCACCTGCCTCTCTTGGCCATAGAGGTTGTAACTTTGAGAGGTACTGGCAAAGATTTCTAGTGAAAGTTGTTGCCATGTATTCTGACAATAGTAGTCTCTGAAGCTATGGGGTAGTGGAGGGAGTGATATTTAAGGTGCTGAATGAGGAGCGCATCTCAGAAGATGCAATCTCTTACAAAATGCTAATCTCATTCATTAATTTAATTGTTGTTAATTTATCAATGATGAGTGAACTGAGGAACGGGTATGTTGAAAAGAGGAAAGTGGAGAATAAGGTTTGAGAACAGAAGCATTTTAGCTTAGAGGTAAACTGCATAGGTCAGGAAAAGATTGTGAGGTTAGCAAAGATAATAACAACATAAGAAGTAGGAGCAGAAAGTCATTCAGTTCCTTGAGTATCTCTGCCATTCAACAAGGTCATGGCTGATCTGTAATGGCCTCAACTCCAGTTTCCTGTCTGTCACCCATAACTCAACTCCTTTGTCAGTAAAAAAATTAAATTCTTCTTGATTACAAACAAACCGAGAAAAAGGAATAGAATATTCCAGCCCTTCTGCCTCTTCTGCCATTCAATAACATCATGGCTCATCTGTGGCCCAATCCATGTACCTGCCTTTGGTCTATATCTCTTAATACTTATTGCTTAACAAAAGCAAAAGCTACCTGATTTAAAATTAACAACTGAGCAAGTATCCACTGCAGTTTTTGGAATGGAGTTCCAAACATCTACCACCTTTTGTGTGTCTAAAAGCTTCCTAAAATCTCCCCTAAATGCTGTGGCCCTAATTCTCAGACTATGCTCCTGTAGTTCTAGAATTCTCCAACCAGTGGAAATAGTTCATCTTTATCTACTATATCTTTTCCTGATAATATCTTGAAGACTTCTAACAGGTGGCCACTTACAGACAGACTCTAACCTCACAGTTTAATGCATTGTCTAGGCTGAAATGTCACTTTTTAAAATAAAACCTTGAGTTATCTTGAGAATGGGATTTAAAAGCAGTCCTGGGATTGACATATTAATGAACTGAAACTGGCAACCCATTCTAATAGATGAAAGATTTAACAGCAATCTAACTTGTTCAATATATCATTTCAGTTGCATGACACTGTAATCTTTTGCTATAAATTCTGTGTCTTATGATCCTGCTCCACAGCTACCTGATGAAGCAGCAGCACTCTAAAAGCTAGTACTTCCAAATAAAACTGTTGGACTATAACCTGGTGTTGTGAGATTTTTAACGTTATCCATCCCAATCCAACACCAGTACCTCCACATCTTGGGAAATAAGGCAAGGCAGGTGACTGACATTTCAGTGGGGGAGCACATTGGGGCCAGCGACCATAATTCTTTTTGTTTTAAAATAGTGATGGAAAAAGATAGACTGGATCTAAAATTTGAAGTTCTAAATTGGAGGAAGGCCATTTTGATAGTATTAGGTGTAGGTTTCCTCCGGGTGCTCTGGTTTCCTCCCATAGTGGAAACATGTGCAGGTTAGGTGAATTGGTCATGCTAAGTGGGCGGCACGGTGGCACAGTGGTTAGCACTGCTGCCTCGCAGCGCCAGAGACCCGGGTTCAATTCCCGACTCAGGCGACTGACTGTGTGGAGTTTGCACGTTCTCCCCGTGTCTGTGTGGGTTTCCTCCGGGTGCTCCGGTTTCCTCCCACAGTCCAAAGATGTGCAGGTTAGGTGAATTGGCCATACTAAATTGCCCGTAGTGTTAGGTAAGGGGTAAATGTAGGGGTATGATGTGGATTTCGCTTCGGCGGGTCGGTGTGGACTTGTTGGGCCGAAGGGCCTGTTTCCACACTGTAATCTAATCTAATCTAATCTAATCTAATCTAATCTAAATTACCCATAGTGTTTAGGGATGGGTAGGTTAGGTGCATTAGTCAAGGGTAAATATAGGGTAGAGGGAATGGGTCTGGATGGGTCACTCTTTGAAGGGTCAGTATGTACTTGTTGGGCTGAAGAGCCTGTTTCCACATAGCGATTCCATGATTTTATAATTCTATGAATTTTTGTAGAATCCAAAAGTTGACTAGAGGCACATGTTCACAGGTAAAGGGACAGCTGGAAAATGGGAAGCCTTCAAAAATCAGATAACGAGAGACAAGAGGAAAGGCAAGGCTGGTGAGTGTAGGGATTGTTAGATGACTAGATAATGCGGTTTTGGTTAAGAAAAAGAAGGAAGCATACATCAAGTATAGATAGCAGACATCGAGTCAATCCCGAGAAGCGTATAAAAGCAGTAGGAGTATATTTAAGAGGGAAATCAGGAGGACAAGAAGGGAACATGAGATATCTTTTACAAATACAGTTAAGGAGAATCTAAAGGGATTTTAAAAATATATTAAGGACAAAAGGGTAACTAGGGAGACAATAGGGCCCTTTAAAAATCAACTAGGAGAAAGTGAGGACTGCAGATGCCGGAGATCAGAGCTGAAAAATGTGTTGCTGGAAAAGCGCAGCAGGTCAGGCAGCATCAAAGGAGCAGGAGAATCAACGTTTCGGGCATAAGCCCTGAAGAAAGGCTTATGCCCAAAACGTCAATTCTCCTATTCCTTTGATGCTGCCTGACCTGCTGCACTTTTCCAGCAACACATTTTTCAGCCCTTTAAAAATCAGCATGGCACCCTATGTGTGAAATCACAGGAGATGGAGAAGATACTAAATGAATATTTTGCATCAGTATTTACTGTGGAAAAGGACATGGAATATGTAGAATGTAGGGAGATAGACAGTGACATTTTGAAAAAGTTACAGAGGTAGAGGTGTTGGATATCTTAAAATGCATAAAGGTTAGTAAATCCCAGGACCTGATCAGGTGTACCCTCGAACTCTGTGGGAAGCTAGGCAAGTGATTGCTGGGCCATTTGCTGAGATATTTGAATCATCAATAGTCACAGATGAGGTGCCGAAAGACTGGAGGTTGGCTAACGTGGTACCACTATTTAAGAAAGGTAATAAGGAAAAGCCAGGGAACAATAGACCAGTAAGCCTGACATTAGTGGTAGGCAAGTTGTTGGAGAGAATTCTGAGGGACAGGATTTGCATCCATTTGGAAAGGCAAGGACTGATTAGGGAATGTTAAAATGGGTTAAGAATTTGATTAAGTTTTTTGAAGTAACAAGGACAATTGTTGAGGGCAGAGCGGTGGACATGATCTATATGGACTTAAGTAAGGCATTTGACAAGATTCCCCATGGGACACTGGTTAGTAAGATTAGATCACATAGAATACAGTGAGAACTAGCTATTTGCATACAGAGCTGGCTTGAAGGTAGAAGGCAGAGGCTGGTGGTGAAGGGTTGCTTTTCAGACTGGAGGCCTATGACCAGTGGTTTGCCACAAGGATTGATACTGGGTCCACTGCTTTTCGTCATTTATGTAAATGATTTGGATGTGAATACAGGAGGTATATATATAGTAAGTTTGCAGATGACACCAAAATTGGAGGTGTAGTGGTTAACAAAGAAGGTTACCTCAGAGTACAGCAGAATCTTGATCAGGTGGGCCAAAGGGGTGAGGAGTGGCAGATGGAGTTTAATTTAGATAAACGTGAGGTGCCACATTTTGGAAAGGCAAATCAGAGCAGGACTTATACACTTAATGATAAGGTCCTGGGGAGTGTTGCTGAACAAAGAGACCTTAGATTCATAGATCCTTGAAAGTGGAGCCGCAGGTAGATAGGATAGTGAAGAAGGCATTTGGTATGCTTTCTTTTATTAGTCAGAGTATTGAGTATGGGAGTTGGGAGGTCATATTGCAGCTGTATTGGACATTAGTTAGGCCATTTTTGAAATATTGTGAACAATTCTGGTCTCCTTCATATTGGAAGAATGTTGTGAAACTTGAAAGTGTTCAGAAAAGAATTACAAGGATTTTGCCAGGGTTGGAGGATTTGAGCTATAGGGAGAGGCTAAATAGACTGGGGCTGTTTTCCCTAGAGCGTCGGAGACTGAGCAGTGACCTTATAGAGGTTTATAAAATCATGAGGGGCATGGATAAGATAAATCGACAAGGTCTTTTCCCTGGGGTAGTGGAGTCCAGAACTAGAGCAGATAGGTTTAGGGTGAGAGGGGAAAAATTTAAAAGGAATCTAAGGGGCAAGCTTTTCATGCAGAGGGTAGTGTGTATGTGGAATGAGTTGCCAGAGGAAGTGGTAGAGGCTGGGTACAATTACAACATTTAAAAGGCATGAATAGGAAGGGTTTAGAGGGATATGGGCCAAGTGCTGGTAAATGGGACTAGATTATGTTAGGATATCTGGTTGTTATGCACCAGTTGGACTGAAGGGTCTGTTTCAGTGTTGTATATCTCTATGACTCTGACTCTGACAGCTGAAATTCCTTGTTAGCTCCTTCTTAAATGGGAGGGCTCAATAACTGACATTATTAATGATAGCAAGTATAATATAATCGTAATAGAGCACCAGGAACTAAGGAATGTTAGAAACAAATCAAATTTAAGACACTACATCAGAGCAAAGCATTCATAACAAACTCATCAAATCAATAACATAGGTGAAAATAAATGAGTTTAAATCAAATTGCCATCACTGAACCATGATTGCAAAGTGACCAAGGTTGAGAAATAAATGTTGTGTGTCATGACTTGGAAATGTGTATTTATTTGCAAAGGTTGTTATGATGTCAACACTCTCATGCTTCCAGCTGCTTGTTTAGTTTCCAACAGTTTAGTTTCTCTTTTCCTCTAACCATATATGGGTTTGAATAGCAGAGAACAGTTAACAGATACCCACGAGCATTGAACAACTGAGTAGATAAATACTACACCAATACTGAAGTACAGGATTGTTAAGGTGCGATGATAGTATCCCTGTCTGTGAGCTGGGGGCCTAGTTTCAAGTCCCACCTACTTCAGAGATGTGTTATAACATGTCGGAACAGGGTGACTAAAATTACCTGCAATCTTTTGAACTGATAGGCAAAATGGAATTATCATTGACGTTATAAAGACAGTAGGCAGCATGGATAGGAAATAGGGAGTACTCAAAGTCAAGAAGCAGAATTATTTTTGCTGGAAAAAAGGAGAGACTGAAAACATTAATGACAGTTAAAGACAATGTTGAAGTATAGGGCAGAGTATAAATCAGGAAATTAGAGGTATGCATTGCAGACTGTTGTGTCTTCAATTTGCACATGGACAGGACAACCCAGATTATGGTAATATTGTGGAGGACAAGTTTATGTAATATATAAATTAAATTAGAGTCTTAATGGTCAGTTTTATATCGAGTACTGTGCAACTAAGATTAATTAATTGCCTTGCGCATTAATATGATATAATTTTATATTTTAAACAATAGTTATTTAAACTTGAAAATCGGATGCAGAGAAATGAAAGGTGAATTTGCTAAAATAGATATGGAATTTATATTAAAAGATAAAAGCAATAGACAAGCAATGGCTAGTGTTTAAGGAATTAAAATATAATTGGCAACAGATGACATTCCATTAAGGACTACAAACTTCCAAAAAAAAGATGATCCAACTCTGGCTGACATCGGTTCAAGATAGTATGAGATCAAAGGAAAAGGCTTATAATTATATGCTGCCAAAGACAAAGATTTGGGGAATTTAGAATTCAGCATAGAAGATTCAAGAAACTGAAAAGGGAAGTGAATAAAATATAATAGAGAAACAAGAGACATAAAGCAGATTGTAAGCAATCTATTGGCGTGCAAACAGGAAGAGATTAGTGAAAATAAATGTGGCACATTAGAGGCAGTGCTTGGTGAAACTATAATGAGAAGTAAGGAAATGACAGACATTAAGTAAATAACATTGTATCTATCTTCATAGCAGAAGTCACAAACAAATCCAGAAATGATGGCAAACCTAGGGTATAATGTGAATGAGGAATTTAACAAAATCAGTGTAAGTAAAGAAATAACACAGAAATCTATTGAGTGTAAATGATAGCAAACACCTGATACCTGATGATCTGCATCCGCTGAATTTTAGGAAGATAGCTGCAGAGTTCTGATCTTCAGGAGTTTCTTGGATTTTAGAACAGTGCCTAATCATTGGATAATAGTAGTCATAATTCTGCTATTTAGGAAAGGAAGAAGTGAGAAAATGGGGAACGATAGATCAGAAAGCATAAAATCAATAGTTGGAAAAATGTTACAATCACTAATTCAGGACATGATAACAGGGGACTTGAAAATGCATTATATAATTTAATAGAATTAACACAGATTTGTAAAAGGGAAATCTTTGTGTTAGACAAATCTGAATAAAGACTGTAACTAAAAAGATGGGATAAGTGAACATAGTATATTTGGATTTTCCAGAAGTTATTTGTAAGGGGCTACAACAAGAAAATAGAGTTCCCAGGATTGAGAGCCAAATATTGAGCCAGATTTTTATGATAACTGGCAATGTCTTGCAGACTGCCATTCTGCCTCTTCATTTTTATAAAAGGAGAGAGCTCCACATTGCTGATTGGGGATTCCGTTAGGTGCTCCTTCAGAAATGAGGAGCTGTACTTTTATTCTGACATTTCTTTCCTGGAGAAGAACCATTGGGAAAGACAAACTGCACCCCATTTCTAGCTGTTTTATTCTGAAATGTAAAGGACCAAAATCACAGATCCCATTAACAGATGTGAGGCATACCTGTTCTGGAGGATGGGCGATGTAATTCATAGATTAGTTTCTGGAATTAAGGACTTTTCAAAGAGGAGACATTGAGTGGTCTAGACCTATGGTCCCTGGAGTTTGTGAAAATGAGTAGTGGACTAATTAAGCTTGAGAGGCTATTCTCCCTGGTTAGAGAGTCTAGTGTACAGTCTCACAATTTCAAAATTATTGCATAGCCATTTGGGTCTAAGAGGAAGAGAAATAAATGTCTCCAATCAAACGTCTGTGAAACTTTGTAGTTCTGTACCCCAGATGGATGCTCAAGGAGTCAATATATTCAAGGATTGGATCAATTGATTTTTAGGAACTAAAGGCCTGGAGGACAGCGTAGGAAGGTGAAATGAAGGTTGAGGTACAGCTGTGATCTTATTGAATATTTGCAGTTTCAAAGGGCAAAATGACCTATTTTGCCCACATATCTTGAATTCTATTATATGTTGATGTGTTCCAGGCATTTACAAAGAATTTGCTAAAGGACAAGGCAGGCTCAGTGCAAAATTCTCCAGCCTTTATCATATTTTGAAAACCCTAAGCATTGTGTTTGCCATTTTTAAATATGCAGAGCTGGAAGGAAAATCTCCTCATCACTCTTAAAATTGATTCAGATTCTCCAAAGTTTGGTAACTGCACAAATGACTGTCTTCCTTTATTTTGCTTGCTTACTGACTCATATTTATTTGCAAAATGAAGTCAGTTTTATTAACCTTGCGAGACATAATCAACAATGCAGAAACTATTACGTACTGTGTTAACATTGATTTCAAACTCTATGAAATGGAATTGTTAAAGTATTGTTAATCAGATCTATTTCCTGCCTGCATTAAAAAAAATCAATTGCCCATCTGGCTGACAGATGCACGTTTTGTGGTCAATTGAAGTGATCCCAGCAAAGGTCTGTAATTTACTTATCCAGGCATACCAGCCATTGCAAGTAGATTTTAGCAGGGAGTAGAAGAGTATTGGCCCTTTCCCTTTCAGAGATAGAATTGTGCAAGGTTATGCCGAGCACAGAACTTAGAGGGAATGTGTAAATCAACGGGGTCTTTTTTGCCAATCCACTTCCAGTACAAAAGCATCTATTTTTCAGATGAAAGCAAACCAGAAAACAGTCGTGATTGCTGGTCATAATTTTGTTCAGAGAGGAAACGGTCCATAATTCTCGAGTTATGTCTGAAATGGAAGAAATCTCCAGCAGGCTCTCCCTGGGGGCAATCATCAGCTGTAATGAAACCCTGAAAAGAAGAGCCCAGATGGTACCAATAAAATCTTTTGTTTCCATTTAATCAAGGTCACTGCAAACACTAACGCTCATGCAAAGCAATGGAGTGTGAAGATATTGGGCAAGAGGAGAGTCTTGCTGTTTCAAATAGGCACAAAAACATCTGGTTTACAGAAATGTACTCTATGACATCTTTTTCTTTAAAAAAAAAGTACTTTCAATTAACTGCAGTCCTTTTCTTACAATGAAGAACAGTAAGCTTTGCTTCAGTAATTTTTTGCTCAGTTTGTGTTTTCTTCATGGCACATTGTTCTTACACAGCAAGACAGGCTGAGATAAAAGGCTGTTGATCTTATTGCTAGTTCAGAAGCAAATGTGGCCATGTCTCATGCATGCAAAGCATGAATTCCTTCTTTACTTAAGATGACTTCACTTCCAGTGGACCTCCCTCCTGGAAGCACCATTATATCAGGTGTAAACATGAGCTTTATTAGTTCCGGAACACTACCTGTGGCCAAATACAATACCTCAGTTGTAGTACATCGTCAAAGTGTATTTCACAGTGTAGACATTTGATTTCTTTGCTGCTGCACTTTTCCCTTCTGCCAGGAATTTGAGGAATCTAATGTGAGGTGATCCAGACCACTTGGGTTCAAATGTGGCCAAGAGATCAAAGTAAAAATATGACCCATGAGCAGATTGTTTGCAGTATTGTAATGGAAGACAAATGTCCTACACTTCCAACTGTATGTTATTGTATGGAAGTCACAGGCTGAAATCACCATGACTCTGTTCTGCTATCATAATTACAGTAGAGCAAATATCTACCCTGACCCTTACCCTGTGGTATTTTTAATGCTCTCCAGTCTCTAGTAAACAGTTCAATTCTGTGATCTATTTGTCCCATCTCTGCAAATAGAAGTATTTCTGACCCCATGTGTTTATACACTTTGCTTGTTTACTGCATGGCACAGCTAATAGCTTGGTGAGGCCACTGGCTGGGACTGAGCTGGTAGCTACTCTTGCCATCTTTGACATTGGGTGGCTGATGCCACAGAAGGTCTCATCCTATCCATACAGGTCAATGCAATGACCCTGCCCCCACTCAGAGCACTGATGTAAACAGTGCTACAAGAACTTGGCCACTCTCTCAAAGAAAGACAAATACATGCAAATCCTTGAGCCATGACAGAGTGCAGACACTGTGTAAGCTCCTCCTTTAGTCAGCACATTGATTCTCAATACTTCAGGGTGCTCCAAGTCTAAGGCACTTAGTGAGTGATTCTCCATGTTTGTGAAAACCAACTTCCTGTTCGCTCGTGATGTGCTGCTCACCCAGGGCTTCCTCTTTAGAGGTATGCTGAGACTCACTGGAGGTGAGTGTATGTACACTGGGGGGTGGTGCAGAAGTAGGGATATGACAGTGCTGACTCAGGAACATCTCACCCCACTGAGGGGACTGACAATGACTGGGCTGATAGATTCAAATCTTCCTCTTGCTGCAGGTCATGTGGGAAAACATGATAAACCTGTGTTCCTGATAACCTGGGTTACTCAATTGTTGCCTCAACACAACTCCATGGGTGACATTGGTTAGAAGACCATCTTACATGTTAGGCAGGAATATCCCAAATATTCTTCACCAAAAAATAAAACAATCAAAACATCCTTCTCTCATGAATCTCCTGCGCTCCTCCCCATCTCACCTCGAACTTGGTGCAATGGAATGCTTAAAGTTTTCACTGGTACCTTCTCTATTGGATTTGTACTTGGAGATTGGCAGACTGAGCCTTGCAATGGCAATGATTCAATTCTGTAGTTTAATCTTTCTATCAGGAAGCTGACCTCTGGTTTCCTGCATAATTAAGAGCCCCCACCAGCCATCTGCCTTCCTGTTCCATGAGAGCTTCATGGATTTCCAGCTACTATCTTGATGCATTTGCTAAAGCAGGGGCAGTTCTGAATTGAAGACTCGAGCTGACTGAGACATGGATCAAGGCGGGTCAAGTTCCTTTCCTTAATTTCTCAGACTGTATTATTTACTCCTGTGCTCTTTTCCCTTTTGTTTCTCTGAAAAACAAAGGCCTGCAGCAAAGAAATCTACCAAGATTGGAACAATAGCAGAGACAATGAGATAAATCAAGAAGTAATGATAAAGTGAACTCAAGCTTGTAGGAGGAAAAACAACAAAAGGTTGAAATAATGCTGAGTGCTATTTTTAACACACTAGATATTGCAATTGCATTTTTATGTGACTTTCCTTTGCAAATTTATTTTAAACAAGCTAATGATTCATTTATTGGTGTACAGAGGAGCATCATCCAACCATCACCTTCTGAAGGGTAGTTATAGATAGCCAATAAATGTTGGCTCAACCAGTGACACTCACATTCTGTGAGTGAACAAACAAAAGAAAAACTGATTAAGAAGCCAGCTGCATCACTGAGCCATCAGTGATGCTAACAGGTGGGGCATAACTGAGAAGGTGGCTTCGTGAAGGAACATGTGTACTTTATGGGGCTAGGAATACTGCAACGAGCCACTTATCTCATGCTTCCCCAAAGGCTGTCCACTATCTACAAGGCACAAGTCAGCCTTATGGTGGAACACTCCCAACTTGCCTGGATGGGTGCAACACCCCACAAGAAGCTTGACACCATCCATGAGAAAGAAGCCCACTTAATTGGACCACATCCACAAATATTCAGACCCAATTTTCAAACCTACAACCACTTCCTCCAAGAAGGACAAGTACAGCAGATACATGAGAACACCACCACCTGCAAGTTCACCTCCAATCCACTTACCATCCTGACTTGGAAATGTATAATCCTTCCTTCAGTGTCGCTGGGTCAAAATCCTGGAACTTCCTCTCTAACATACTGTGGGTCTACTTGCCGCACATTGACTACAATGATTCAAGAATTGTGGTTGAGGGGAGTTGCAGGGTGATGGCTTCAAGTTGCAGTGTCAAAGTGCAAGGTTCCATGGACATGCTATATCAATGAAGAAAAACTTTCAGCTATGAGCCCCCAGGATAGTGTGACCATGGTGGTTGGGGATGGAGATTAGGTTGTGGTCAATGCTACATGTAGGGATTTCCATTGGCCCAGAAAGTATTCAGATAGGAGGGAGAGGCTCCTATTGCTTTCCCTGGCAATGAAGACATGTCAGACTCCCCAGAGGAAAATCTGCTGTGAGGTTAGACTGTGGGCCCTCTCATTGTCTACACTGTGATCTCAAGAGATAATTGGATGGGAGTTGACCTCCTGTTTGGACCATCATAGGATTTTTTGTGCTTCTCAACTACTTGTAAATAATTGTCAGCCCACTGATTGATCAGGCATGGCCAGTCATTCACGCTCCTCCTCTTGTGCTCCCTGTCCTCCCACTGATAATCTCACTTCTAATAGCACGATACTATCTATGATGGCTAAACCGGAAAGAGTTTTATTCCTCAGCAGTAACCTCCCAACTCTGAAAAGTTGAACAATGAAATCTGATAACATGGACTAACAGACCATCAGAACATGAGCAAAGGCTTTGCTGCTGAGGGAAAAAGATTAATGAAAACCAAGATAAGGAAATGTAACATTGCATTCCTTTCAGAGAGTGTGACAAGAAACAGATCATTTATTCCCTCTGTTATTGTCCATGAATCACCCAATCTCATCTCACTTCTCTCATCTTCCATACCATTACTACTCATTGTTTTTCAAAAATTTGTTTAAGTTCCTTTTTAAAATGTTTACAAATAAAGTTTCTGCAACAATTTTGTGAATTATTTCACTAAAGCACCAGCATGCATAAAGATATTGGCACAGAATTACCCCTCCTTTATGTGGTAAATTATTGACATTCTGCCAGAGGAGGCAGTGTTTAGGGCAGAACACAATTTCTCTGAAACTTTCCAAGAAAGAAATGAACAAGCATGAACAAGCACCTCCCTTCTGAGATAAGTGATCTGACTGTACCTTGTACACCTTTGTGGTCAGTAGTCTATATGTCCAGACGCAAAATCATGGTATTTACTTTTTTTGTGGTCTCACCTCAGTGTATTACACACATCAAAATAAAAACTGCAGATGCTGTAAACCAGGAACAAAAACCAAAGTTGCTGGAAAAGCTCAGCAGGTCTGGCAGCATCTATAAAGAAAAATCAGAGTTAAAAATTCAGGTCCAGTAACCCTTCCTCAGAACTGTTACTGTCACTCCTGGTGTTTGACCAAGTACTTGCTCAAATTCATTTCCACAGCTATATCACATTCTTCAGTTACTGCCTCCGGCTCAAACAGTTCGGAGGAAGGGTCACTAGACCCGAAACATTATCTCTGATTTTTCTTCATAAATGCTACCAGACCTGCTGAGCTTTTCCAGCAACCTCTGTTTTTATAAACACATCAAGTTCACCTTGTTACTTCAAGCCTTTAGGTCAAACTCACCACATTATTTTTTAGCTTTCTACCTTATAAACAAGCCAACCAAGCTAGACATAGGAATTCTGAACTTGGAAGTCAGAATGAAAACCTGGCAACTTCAGCTAGTGGATGATGGTAAAGAGCTTCCATGTCATTCAGCACTAAATAACATCTCAGGGCATGATTCATAGGCATTAGCCACACACTCCCCTCTTTCATGGAAATTGGAATCTAGCATTTGCGAATCCCTCATGATCCTCAGGGCACCTCTTTAATCCACTTGGAAGATACTTAAGAAATATGCATTGTAGGCATACAGCAACTAGCAGTGAAAAACTGCCGCAGGGACACTTTGCACAGAGAGACAGATGCTCAGCTCTTGGATTGAACTCGGCTGCATCTCAGAGTTGCTCACTTGCTCTCTAAATGTTCATTCACTTAAAGCCTACCTGTGTGCTCATCACATCCGTTGCCCTACCTTGCTGTGCAATGTCTGTTAGCACATTGGTGCTTCAACCAGAGCCAAAGCCTATTCTCATATACACATGCTGTTTTGCATAGACACATAGACAGACTGCTTGTAATTTTGCTGTAAAGCACACTGAGAAATAAATCTAACACCTACCGCATGTGTTGGCTGCCGATACAGAAAACATATTATATAGAGTCACAGAGTCATAGAGATGTACAGCATGAAAACAGTCCATGACGACCAGATATCCTAACCTAATCTACCCCCATTTGCCAGCACCTGGCCCATATTTCTCTAAACCCTTACTATTTGAATACCCAGCCAGATGCCTGTTAAATGTTATAATTGTACCAGACTCCACCACTTCCTCTGGCAGCTCATTCCATATATGCACCACCCTCTGCATGAAAAAGTTGCCCCTAATGTCCCTTTTAAATTTTTCCCCTCTCCGCCTAAACCTATGCCCTCTACTTCTGGACACCCCCACCTTATGGAAAAGACTTTGCCTATGTATCCCATCCAAGCCCCTTGTGATTTTATAAACCTTTATGAGGTCACCCCTCATCCTCTGACACTCCAGGGAAAACAGCCCCAGCCTATTCACCCTCTCCCTGTAATTCAAATCCTCCAACACTAGCAAAATCCTTGTAATTCTTTTCTGAGCCCTTTCAAGTTTCGCAATATCCTTCCAAAAGAAGGAGACCAGAATTGCACGCAATATTCCAAAAGTGGCCTAGCCAATACCCTGTACAGCTGCAATATGACCTCCCAACTCCTATACTCAATGCTCTGACCAATAGAGGAAAGCATACCAAACGTCTTCTTCACTATCCTATCTACCTACGACTCCACTTTCAAGGAATTATGAACCTGCACTAAGGTCTCTTTGTTCAGCCACACTCCCCAGGACCTTCCCATTAGGTGTATAAGTCCTGCTCTGTTTTGCTTTTCCAAAATACAACACCTCACATTTATCTAAATTAGACTCCATCTGCCACTCGTCAACCCATTGGCCCATCTGATCCCGTTGTACTTTGAGGTAACCCTCTTTACTGTCCACTACACCTCCAATTTTGGTGTCATCTACAAATGTTTATTCAACTAAATGATTATGTTGGAAACTGGGTGGAGGCTGGTCCTAGAACCACTGTTGGTCAAGGGGTCCTGTAACAGTCCATTCATAGGCATATACTAAACATAGTTCAGGAACATGGTCATGGTCAGTGGGGCTGGGTATAGTCGAGGTATCTATTCAACAACAATCTAGGGAGTGGGCAATGGTTAGGTTAGTGCAGCCAGCAGCAGCAGTCAGGAGGATCACTTGTTATTTGTCAAGGAGCTGCAGAGACAGAGACCTGGGACTTGGTCAATCATATCTAGAGACTACTTGTCAAAGCCAGAGTTCTGGAGCAAATGCTATCCTGATGTGTTTGTTGAGGAAAATGCAAGGGGTGCTTGTAAAAGAGGGGGTGAGGGATTCAGGGCTTTGGAGGAAAGCAGAGGCATGTGTAGAGATGGGGTCAAGGACAGTGGTGAGGGGAGACTCAAGGTGTATTGGGGGTATGCACTTCAGCATTGGAAGGAATGGTAGGTAACAGGAGGAGCAGCTGTTGACAGTGACCACCACTGTGGCCTCCACAGTGGGAGTGTAGAGGACTAAGTATGAATTAAGGTGTAATGGCAGGGCTCAGAGACAGGGAGGATAGCTGAGGCAAATTTCAATGTGGTAGGTCTCCACATGAGAGGGGATGGGTGAAAATGGACTGGCGAACTAATGTAAGGTAAATGGTGAGACTCTTGACACTTTACCAAGAATCTGCCCATTCTTTCCAAATGTCACACCAGTAATTATTTCAATGATGTCACCAAAACTAGAACCCATTGGGCAGTTCACCCCACACCAAAACAACCCAAAAAAATGATGTAACTTCATTTAGTAACAAGTTAGGATACAGGGTAACCACTTGGCTATCACTTAACTCTGCATTTCTCAAACGTTTAGGAGAAAGTGAGGACTGCAGATGCTGGAGATCAGAGCTGAAAAATGTGTTGCTGGAAAAGCGCAGCAGGTCAGACAGCATCCAAGGAGCAGGAGAATCGACGTTTCGGGCATAAGCCCTTCTTCAGGAATGAGGAGGGTGTGCTAAGCAGGCTAAGATAAAAGGTAGGGAGGAGGGACTTGGGGGAGGGGCATTGGGAATGCGATAGGTGGAAGGAGGTTAAGGTGAGGGTGATAGGTGGGAGAGG